>NC_056732.1:1843049875-1843274875 GCF_019279795.1 Protopterus annectens | reverse complement strand
TCTTTCCTCTTTTAAGACTTTGCTCCATTCATATCTCTTTGCTACACAGGAGGGGTATTCTCTCCCCCTCCTAACTTCCAACCTACTACTCCTACTACCACTACCACTCTCTCGCCCTTCAATCCTTTCTCTCTCTACATTCTACCCAACTCACACCTACTTTTTCTCACCCTTTATCTTCTCCCCCTTTTACACCCTAGATTGTGTAGGCATTCGCCTGCCACCCAAGATATCATGCATACTCTCACTTTATGGTTCAGTACTACTTTATGTCATAACAAATATCTTATTGCTACTACTGTATCTAATTCCATTGCTTTTTTTAATTTTTATTACATTATGTATTAACAACTGCTGAGTTTGTTTTTTGTAATATACTGTATTAACTCTTTGTACTTATTGCTGATATTTTTGTATGTATGCACTTTGGAGCTTTTCTCCTTGGGCCTCCATTGAAAAAGGGCTCATCTTGGCCCAATGGATGTTCCCAGTTAACACACTGCAAATAAAAATAAATAAAAAATAAGGTAGAATAAATGCCTTTATACAGTCATCTTTATAGGAAAATGCAGCCTGTATGAAAATATCATTCTCTTGCTCAAACACTCTCCAGTTCTCAGCAATTTTATTATCAAACAGTAGTGGACCTGTTTTTTGAAAGCCTTCAGCCATGCTGACAAAGTATGTCTGTTTTTGCATACACTGAAAATATGACCCTTGTAATTATATACAAATAAGTTGCCTCTCTGCAGCTTGCAGTAGCACACAAATGCACAATAAAATCTTTGAAATGCTGTACTTTATGAAATATGCCCTGAAATGCCTGTATTTGTGAAATAACTTTACTGTAACACTGCACAAACATGTGAACACTTCATACACTTCTGATAACTTGGGCAGACTCTGTTAATATGAAGAAGTACATGCTTAGCAAAATAAAATGTGGTCTGCATACTTCAATTCATATTTAGCAAATAAGAAATAGTTTGAGGAAGTTTTAGAATTTTTTTTCTGACCTCTTTTTTGCAGATTATATATTTAGCAGGGATGGTCCACTTCTGTACATACCACTCAAAGTCAAAACAGAGAAACTGGAGTACTTTCTGTCCTTTAGACATACCTCTTCTGACACCATGTTGCTCATTCCTTACTCCAAGGTTGAGAAGCAGGTGGGGTAGTTTGTTTAAGAAGCTTTATTACAGGAAAACACATCAGGATGGATAGCAGCTTCAATAACTATAAATGAACTGATTAACAGATAGAGCTTACACACAGACATGCTTACACTGCGACATCTTAACACAAAATGGCACTCTGTCCCTGCACATGCTTTGTGATCAATACATCTAGTACACGCCCACAGGAGGTTTCTTAAAGAGATATACACACTGATCTACTGATCTACATCCATATTTTAGTTATTTTCCTTCCTAATTATTTAAACTTGCTAGTAATTGATTTAACACTAAGTTTTCAGTTTTATTATTACATTTTAGCAGCGATACTTCTTGAAACTTTTCAATTTTCTCATGTATTTTTTCAACTAAATTATTCAAATCTTGCACAGTTAGTAAAATACCATCTGCAAAAAGATGTACTTTAGATTGACAATCCTTGTTAATTGCGAATCCATCAATTTTCTTATTGTTTCTTATACTATTAGCTAAGGGTTCATGCAAACAGGACAGGGGACAAGGGACACTCTTGTTTTCTACCTTTGTTTAAAGTGATTCCTTGATAAATATAATATCCAATTTTAACATACACTTTGGAGACTCTACACAGGTTTTTTAATATTCCAATACATTGTTCTGGAAATTCAAACACGTCTAAAGTTTTAAACAAGTAGTTCCAATCTACAGAATCAAAAGCTCTCTCAATATTTAAGCTAATTAGGGCCAATTTCTTGCTAATTTCTTTTGTTAAATGCTCAAGAAACTAGTTATTGCAGTAGCAACATTAAAATACTATGATATACCACATCACAGTATTTTAATGTTGCTACTTCAATTACTGAACATTTCAAAACTGTACATTAGTTCATAGTTCCTTTCCAAGCCTACATGTCACTATAAATCATTTATCATAAACTCATTTATCTCAGACAAAAGAGGTACATACACTGCAAGATATTTTAATTATCATATAAAAAACCAAAGGAAGTAGCAGGCCACGGCTGTAAAATAAAAACAATTTATTCCACACAAGACAAAGGTGAGTGCTTTCGAGGACTAAGCCACTTCATCAGACAATAAAAACAGAGCAAAGCTTCCATTTTATACCATTTCAGAACAACTCAGTTGATAGAATCCCCACCTTCATTTAAAGGCACATAACATAAAAATTACCACTTTCAAAAGATTCACAGTGTCACCTAAAAAAGCTTAAAGTCAAATTACATTTAAACATTCATAGAGTAGAGATGTACAAATAATAACATATAAATGTATGTGGGACTAAACATATGTAAATACAACTACTTAAGTAAATCCCTGCCTAACAAAATAGGCTTAATATTTATTTTATCATTTCATCCCTTCCCTATACTAGCCCTAAGTCTCACAATTCATTCAAGTTCTTTGGTTTCTGGTTTAGGGTGTATTGTATAAGCAGTTAGATGGCGTAGCCATGGGCACTTCTTTTGCCAATGGCTATGCCAACATTGTCATGGCCTTCTGGGAAAAGGCACATCTTATGGGAGAGTATGGCAAGCACCTGAAGTTTTACAGGAGGTTTGTAGATGACCTTTTCCTTTTATGGGAGGGAGATGAATCTACTTTTGCACCCTTCTTCTTGCATCTGAATGGAAGTACTCCTTTTTTGAGGTTTACGATGAAGAGTTCATTTGACTGGGTTGATTTCCTGGATGTGAAGGTGAACTAGAGGTCTGATGGCTGTTTTAAGATTGAGATACATAGGATGGATTGCTATAAGAGCAGTTGCTTGCATAGAACAAGTATGCACCCCCAGTATATTTTCAAGAACATTGTCAGGGGGCAAGGACTCAGAACATCTAGATTAACAGCGAACCAAGATAGGTTTGAGGGTGAGCTTGATGTGCTTAGAACAAGGGTCCTACAGAGGGGCTATGCTGATAATGAGCTTGATGAGCTTAGAACAGGGGTCCTACAGAGGGGCTATGTTGATGATGAGCTCGATGAGCTTAGAACAAGGGTCCTACAGAGGGGCTATGTTGATGATGAGCTCGATGAGCTTAGAACAAGGGTCCTACGGAGGGGCTCTGCTGATAATGAGCTTGATGAGCTTAGAACAAGCGTCCTACAGAGGGGCTCTGCTGATAATGAGCTTGATGAGCTTAGAACAAGGGTCTTACAGAGGGGCTCTGCTGATAATGAGCTCGAGGAGCTTGGAACAAGGGTCCTACAGAGGGGTGATGCTGATAATGAGCTCGAGGAGCTTGGAACAAGGGTCTTACAGAGGGGTGATGCTGATAATGAGCTCGATGAGCTTGGAACAAGGGTCCTACAGAGGGGCTCTGCTGATAATGAGCTCGATGAGCTTAGAACAAGGGTCCTACAGAGGGGCTCTGCTGATAATGAGCTCGATGAGCTTAGAACAATGGTCCTACAGAGGGGCTCTGCTGATAATGAGCTCGATGAGCTTAGAAAAAGGGTCCTACAGAGGGGTGATGCTGATAATGAGCTCGATGAGCTTAGAACAAGGGTCCTACAGAGGGCCATGCTGATAATGAGCTCGATGAGCTTAGAACAAGGGTCCTACAGAGGGGCTCTGCTGATAATGAGCTCGATGAGCTTAGAACAAGGGTCCTACAGAGGGGCTCTGCTGATAATGAGCTCGATGAGCTTAGAACAAGGGTCCTACATAGGGGCTCTGCTGATAATGAGCTCGATGAGCTTAGAACAAGGGTCCTATGGAGGGGATCTGCTGATAATGAGCTCGATGAGCTTAGAACAAGGGTCCTACAGAGGGGCTCTGCTGATAATGAGCTCGATGAGCTTAGAAAAAGGGTCCTACAGAGGGCCATGCTGATAATGAGCTCGATGAGCTTAGAACAAGGGTCCTACAGAGGGGCTCTGCTGATAATGAGCTCGATGAGCTTAGAACAAGGGTCCTACAGAGGGCCATGCTGATAATGAGCTCGATGAGCTTAGAACAAGGGTCCTACAGAGGGGTGATGCTGATAATGAGCTCGATGAGCTTAGAACAAGGGTCCTACAGAGGGCCATGCTGATAATGAGCTCGATGAGCTTAGAACAAGGGTCCTACAGAGGGGCTCTGCTGATAATGAGCTCGATGAGCTTAGAACAAGGGTCCTACAGACAGGCTATGCTGATAATGAGCTTGATGAGCTTAGAACAAGGGTCCTACAGAGGGGCTCTGCTGATAATGAACTCGATGAGCTTAGAACAAGGGTCCTACAGAGGGGCTATGCTGATAATGAGCTCGATGAGCTTAGAACAGGGGTCCTACAGAGGGGCTCTGCTGATAATGAGCTCGATGAGCTTAGAACAAGGGTCCTACGAGGGGCTCTGCTGATGATGAGCTTGATGAGCATAGAACAAGGGTCCTACAGGGGGGCTATGCTGATAATGAGCTTCAAGGCATTTTAACAGAAGTTCTGGATAGTAGGAATAATGAGGGGAGACCTTATTTTTCTGATGCTGCACTGCCATTATCTATGGTAAGGGATACTGCTCAATGTATGAGGATGTCAGTTACTTATTCCAGTAATGTTAAGGCACTACAGGAGATCTACAGCAGGAACTGGAATATTTTATGTGCCAATGATGAGGTTAAACGGTTAGTGCAGGAAACCCCGAAGTACAGTTTTAAAAATAAAAAGAATTTGAAGAGAATATTATGTGGACCTCAGCCATAACTGGGGGTGGTACAGACTTGTGCTATGAGTGACTGTGGTACTCTCCCTTGCAATGGATGCAATTTCTGTGCATATGTAGACACCAGTGGAGAATTCAAGCATCCAGATATGAATAGAGTGTTTAAATTTAAACTCTCAGCAAATTGTAATAGTGTCAGCATTGTCTATTTGGCCCATTGTCTGACCTGCATGTCATTCTATGTTGGTATGACCACCAGGAGACTCAGGGATAGAATGAGAGAGCATTGTTATGATATAGGGAGGCTAGTGGAAACAAATGCTTTGGCGAGACATGTTGGGAGGCATGGAGATGCACATAGATTTGTTTTTATGGTCATAGATAGGGTTATAGACAATGGCAGAGGTGGAGATATGAAATTGAGAGTTGAAACCAAAGAACTTGAATGGATTGTGAGACTTAGGGCTAGTAAAGGGAAGGGACTGAATGATAAAATAAATATTAAGCCTATTTTGTTAGGCAGGGATTTGCTTAAGTAGTTGTATTTACATATGTTTAGTCCCACATACATTTATATGTTATTATTTGTACACCTCTACACTAGGAATTTTTAAATGTAATTTGACTTTAAGCTTTTTTAGGTGACACGGTGAATCTTTTGAAAGTGGTAATTTTTATGTTATGTGCCTTTAAATGAAGGTGGGGATTCTATCAATTGAGTTGTTCTGAAATGGTATAAAATGGGGGCTTTGTTTTGTTTTTATTGTCTGATGAAGTGGCTTCATCCAGGAAAGCACTCACCTTTGGCTTGTGTGGAATAAATTACTTTTATTTTTCTACAGCAGTGGCCTGTTGCTTCCTTTGGTTTTTAATATGATATTTGATTGTTTTTTATAAGCACAGCTTGCCAATACCACTTATTGTTTGCTTCGCTATATTTTAATTATGTATTCTTTGCATGCTGTGCAGGTGGACTGGTCCCAACTACCCTTTTCAGCAATGACTAGAGAGCCAAGACACAAAAGCAGACAACATAAATAAAATCACAGGAGCAATCAAGACCTCACTTATGATGAATGTTCTGGTTGTAATAGTTTAAAGTAGGTAAGAACTGGTTTCACATAAGTTTAATTTGTACATGCAGCAAAGTGAAGATAGGAAAAGAAATAGCAAAATTTCACTGAGGTATATAAAAAAACTTTATAAAAGTTGGTATCTTATTCACAACAATTTAAAATTTAGCTACATTCATGGAAACAGACAGCAATAAGCCAGAAAAATCCAAGTGAAACAGTATCGCATTCATGTTCTAAAGTACAATGATAGCTATTTCACAGTTAATGATCTACATAAGGTACTCATATTTATGAAGTGGAAGTAATCTCTCTCTCTCTCTTGAGATAAGAGTGAACGGAGTACTGGAATAGAAATGAAATTATTTACAATCACTTGGCTACCCAAGACACTAGGAAATAATGCAGTATTGAGGGTTTTTGTTTTTATCCCCCCCAACCTTTCCCCATCCCCCAAGTGAGTATGACACTGTAGACTATTTACAACCTCCTCAAAAGGAGGGGAAATCCTTAGGAGTTACATACTTGATGGGAAAAATAATATTTCTGCTTGTGAAATTAGGGGGTAGAGGAGACTTGCCTATATAGCATGAACATTTGCATGTGCTTTTTAGGTATTCTGTTAGTTTATTCTGAAACTACTTGTAATCTGTCTGACTTGTGTTGGGAAAAATTCCAGTTAGCTGGTACATTGGACTGAAACTCTTCTCACTGGTGACTTGTCTAAATGGTGGACACGTTAATGTTAAGGTGCCACTGTTCCAATATCTGGACAGTCTGGGGAAGGTGCAATTCACAGTCTGGTTTTTAGGAATGGGCAGATGATATAATTTAGGATATTAAGGGTAAGGAAGGATATCAGAAAAGTACACTTTGCTGTTACAGGTAGCCAGTTAGCCTTTTGTACTGTAAGACAATGATACTCTCTCTAACTGTGGTGAGAGGTTAACGAATCTGCATATGATGTTTACTTATATTTGAATTCCAGTTGTTTTATAGGTAGATTGTAGGGTGGTAATCAGAAGGGCATATTCATGCTTAGGGATGGATACATTCTTAACAAGTTTTCTTCTGGCCTCTTTGTTGAATTGCAGATTTCACAGAAATCTGTGTAATGCCAGCTTGTTTTCTGGATTTGCCATTTGTACATCAGTCCTCAGACCATTTTATGTCAGAATATGACACGTATATTTCAAACTTACCACACTTATTTTACATTTTCTAATATTTAACTTGAAATTATGGTGCCTTATTTTATTTATCCACTTTATGCATTTCTTGCCATGCTCTTTTTTATCTGATTCTACACATTTACAGATCATCAGCTGTGGTTACAACACCTTTAAGGACTTCAGTTCCTTGTACAACTGTTTGGTATGCTTTTGATACTGATGAAATACCAAAGAGATGTAGAAGAAATCATTATCTTCCTAATGGAGAATGAACTGCACAGAAGTTATAGATCTTTACTGAATTAGCTTTGACAGAAACCTTGGTTTACATCTAGTCCTAAAAATGACTAGGCATGTGGCACTGTTGAGATCATGTAAATAATGTTCTCTTTTAACAAATGTACTCAGACCTTGTGAAATCAGTACAAATGCAAATCATATCTTGTTTTGCAACAGTAACCACAATACTCACCATTCTGCTGGCTTTTGTCACATGGAAATGAAAGCACTTAACTTTTATATAAATGAGAAGTTTGGTTTTCCATATAGTTGTGTTTTTAGTTTAATGTGTAAGATTTTTAGGCTTCTGTGTCTTATTAGTAAATAAAGTGGGGCTTTGTTACCTTGACTTATATTATTTATCAAAAGTATATAAACTAAAACTGTTCTTTCTTGTCATCAAGCAACCATGAACTGTACAATAACTGATACAGCTAGTTAATTAAAGGACATACTGGAGAGGCACCCATCATCAGTACAATAACATACAATAACTGATACAGATAGTTAATTAAAGGACCTACTAAGATTTTCTTACAGATTTCAATACAATCAGGATAACAGTTGCCACAGGTCAGCACTAAATGTTGGGAAAATAAAGCACCTATGCAACTTCTTAAAATGTACTCCCAGTGAATTCTATATCTACCTACAAAATAACTGCTGCCAGGAAATAGCCAAAGACAGCCAACACTAAGAAGGATAACCACCTGGAACACAAACCCACGTATACTAATCATCTACATAGGCAGTAACTTTTGCCCTTACAAATAATAAATGACAAATTACTTTGAGGTTTGCAGTAATTCCCAGACGTTTCTGTAACTGCTACTGTTTTCCTCTTCCTCATTTAAATTAATAAATAAATACCTTCAAGGCTTCTTCCACGGTGGAATCCAGAAATCTGGCACATTGCATATTTCCAGACTTTTCTATTTAGCTTGCCAAAAGGAATAAATCAAATTTCTGTTTCCAAACATCCAGTTTTCTGATAAATAGCAAGATTATCCTAACTGTGCATTGATCTTCCAACCACAAATGCTTACCTACAAATACAGCTCTCCAGTCATGACAGCATAGATATTTAATTACACTTTGTTGGCTGGGTTAGTCCTACTAGGCCAATGGACTCTTTTCAAGGGAGACCTGAGGTGGTATTTCATACTGACTAGGGGGATTTTGGCCAGGACACTGGTGAACTTGTCCTTCTCCTTTTGATAACTACTGTGGGATCTTTTACATCCAGCTGTGCTACCACCAACTCAGGCAGATAGACCATCAGTTTAACTTGTCATTCAAAGGATGACACACTAAGGAGTGTAGTACCAACCCATGCAGCAATCTCAGTATTGGAAAAGTAATGCAGATACCTAGCATAGGAATAAAACCCAATAACATGCAAATGTTTGTTATGATATACCAGCAACACAAACACTTTCATTGAGATTAAGCCTCTATGAGGTATTTAATCTGACTGTCTTCTAGAAAAAGCTGTGCCTCATGACATGCAATTCCTTGCAGCTTATTCAGTAGTATATTTAAAATGTACATCAATTACATTACAATACAGATGGATAAACAAATGCAAGTTAATAAATGGCCACATGCAGTCTCTATTTCACTGGTTATTTTTCAGTTATTAGTTCATGGCAATCATTTCACTAGAACATTACTGGTACTAGCAAAACATTTTACCCTAAATTAATTCTGAGCTGGAGGAGTTATTTATTTATTTAAACATTGAATCTTGTTTTTAATTTAAAAATACAGAAAAATGGTGTCAACAGTATAGGTTGCCATCACAATGTGAGAGTCATATTAAAGCATTACAGCAATAAGGTTTAAGTAAAGAATGTTGTTATTGAGTACTGTGTTACTTACAGTGTGTGACATCTGCTTTGTACTACAGTCAGAATGAATATATGGTTACCAACTGTAATTTCCAGCACTGGAATTCTAAGCAATTATGAATAAAAAATAACAAAAATACAACAGTATGACAAAACAACCAAAAAAAAAAAAAAACAAGCGTTGCCACAAGGGAAATGGAAAATAAACAAAACAGCAGATTTAGTGTCCAACATTTTTAGTACGCTTTCATCAACAGACTTCAGTAGAAAACAAATCACAGTCAAATACAAAGTCTTTAAATATGATCTATCACCAATTAAGTCAACATCACACTCAACATATTAACTGATAAATTAGCTACATTTCCATAAAGTCTGAACAGTACTTGAAACTTTATAAATACTCAAAAAAAAACCCCATAAAAAATATATTACCTCAAAAAATTAATGTTGATTTAATTGGTGATGGATTGTACTTAAAGGCTTTGTATTTGACTATGGTTTGTTTACTGAAGACGTTTGTTGATGAAAGCATACTAAAAGTGTTGGATGCTAAAGCTGTTGTTTTGTTAATTATTTTCTATTTCCCTTGTGGCAACTGTAGTTTTTTTTTTTTTTTTTTTGCTATGGAAAGTGTGTAAAAGACTTTACAAGTTTTGGTAACACAGAATACAGAAACGTCAAATATCCAGCATTCTGGTGGTTCTAACAACTTGAATGATGATGTTCAGACAGTGATTAATGTTGGTTCTAATCAGTCATCCTCTGGGCATTTTATTATGAACCAACATGCTAAGACTGCAGTTCTGTTGTTGAATCAGAACTATGATCCATTTGTGAATACCAAGGAAGATGCATCTAAAAAAACTTAAGTTATCCGAATTTAGAGAACATTTAATTGACCTTGAGAAGTACCTAAAGAAATTTAGGGCACTAGTTTTTGAGAATAAATATTTTAAACATTGAGTTTCTTTAAATATTGTACCCAAGGGATTATGTTTATTCAAGTGTCCCAATGGTGTTACCCCACAAGACATATTATATAATGAGCTGGTTGAGTTTAGTTTTTAATTCAACTGGTTTGCAACTGATGATACTTCTTATTAAAATCAATATTAATATTATGAGTAAAGTTAAGAGTAAAATTCATACTCTCGATAGGTTAGTTACTGATATACCAACCTGTGGACCACAACTGCAAAGAGAGTATGAAGAAGTTATCCTAAGTGTGGAGAAGTGTGAAAAAAACAATTATTATTAGAAAACATAAAAAGCTACAACCTGATAAATTAGCAGATTTAAACAAGACTGCTTATTCAGGTGTACCGAGAACTTTGTTAACAAGTCTGGTATTAATTATAAGGTGAATCAGTCTCCTTTAAATCATAAAGGAAGCTATGCAATTGTGACCAATGAAAGAGAAGCTCCTAAATCATAAGAAAGGGATTACATCAACCTGTTTAACTCCATTGAAGTGACTTCAGCAGATGAGATGCTAGTGATAGTGGAGATCAATGATGAAGTTGTAGAATGGACACATAAATTAGATGAAAATGCTTAAGGAAATTCAAAAATCTTAGTGGAGAAATCAAACACAAAAATTTATTCCACCAAGACCTTTTTTCATGCTACTAACCCATAAGGTACAAAGGAAAGAATGTTAACATATCAGACTTTAGTCTGAAAGTCAAACATTTAAAATTATTAAAGTTAGGTATCAACTTTGTACATAGTCACAGGGCTGATGTTGTTGATACTATATTCCAGCTGAAGCTTTTACATGTAAGTTCAAATTAAATTATTTGTTTAAAGATATTATGTGTAATGAATTTAGAAAAAAATGTCTATTTTTAATCCCACATTAAATTATACAATAAAATTGTTTGAGGAGATTCGTGAGAAAGCACTAAGAGATTCATTAAGTAGGAAAAATGCATATAAGTATTTTAATCTGTTCAAAGATGACTTATCAGCACCATCTGAATTAGAAAGAAGGATAGATTTACATTTTATGAAAGCTGATAAGTGGGGTGGCTTACTGATTATGGATAAAAATAAATATAAAAACTTTATGAATGCTTTGCTAAAAATACCAAAGAGTATTTAGAGGTTATTATTGATGAAGGGTGTAACAGTTATAGTTTTATTAGATCTTTTCTATATGAGCTATTAATGAATGGGGATACAAATCAAAGCTTATATGAATTTCTTAGCATTGAACTGATGATAAGTATCCTTTTTGGGATATCAAAGCTACACAAATAATTAAACAAATCCACCATTCCATCCCATTGTATCCATCCCCAACAATATCTGGGAAAGTACTACATTATTTTTGGACACTCTTTTTAATCCCTTGGTTCAGGGGCTCCAATCATATTTAAGAGATTCATGGGGATTTATTGGCTAAATTGAAACAATTTAATTATGAGAATGATTATAAACATGAAAATATAAACCTTTTAACATTGGGTGTTAGTTCATTGTTCACTAGTACTCCATATGATAAAGGTATAGAAGTTGTAAGGTTGTTTTTAACAAAAAAAGACTAGTTTTTCAAAAGACAAAGTTTCCTTATGTTGTTTATTTATGGAAACTGTTTTGGAAAACATTTATTTTTTGTTTGACAGAAAACATCTTAAACAGGTTTGAGGGGTAGCCATGAGGTCCTCTGTAGCTCTCTCATTTGCAAACTTAGATTTACGATGGTAGGAGTATATTGTATTGCCTAAGAGTTCTTTTTTCATAAAAATGTTATGTGCGAATGTTTTGTACATGACCTCTTTTTTATTATAGATCTTACAGAAATAGAGCATTCATTTTATTGAACAATTGAATGACATTTCATTTTTTTAAGTTTACTTTAGGAGAGGTTGGTCTTAAAATACACTTTTTTGTATATAACTCTGGAATGGGATTTGGTGAATAAAAAATAGATAGTAAAGTTTACAGAAAAAGTGATGTTTTCCAATAATTACCTATATTTCAGAAGTGGGCATCCATATTTTATGAACAAGAACATTCCTGTGGACAAAGTATTCATGCATCCAGAATGAGAACTTCAGAGGACGATTTTTATAGGGAAGGTGTTACCATTATTGAGATGTTTAAAGAATTAGGTTATAGCAGTGATTTTTTTTATATAGGGTAGCATTTGAAATCTATAATAAAAGGGAGACTGTTGTTATGTCAGTACGGAAAGGAGGGTTTGATAGTATTGCAAGGAATAATGTGTTTATAGGAAATAGAGGCCAATTTTTATGTTAGATATGTCCACAGATAGTTCAGGTATTAAAGAAAATTTAGAGAGAAATTGGAAGGTTTTAAAAGCCAATTAGGATGTATGGAATGCCATAAGTAAAGAACCTAATTTTGTTTATTATAGGAAGAGATGTTTTAAAACAATATTATAGAAACAGTACACCTATATTTGTATGCCTAAAACTGATAAAGCTTTAGACATGTATAATTGTGGAATGTGTAAAATAAAAATATATACATATATATATATATATATATATATATATATATATATATATATATATATATATACATATATGAAGGCCCTTGATTTTCCTGTTTATTTAAAAGAAAGATATGATTGCAAATCCATGGGCATAATATATATTGCTATCTGTTCAGGTTGTCAGGATTTTTATAAATTGTATGATAACACGTACTTTAAATGAATCGGAAAAATTATATAGCATAAAAGTTAAAGACAACAATAATGGTTTATTGAAACATTTCTAATATATGTGATAAACATATTAAAAAAGGGTTTTAGTAACTGAACATGTTTCACTTGAATTGAGAGGTGGGAATTACAAAAATAGACTAGAAACCATTGAAACTAAATGGCAAATTAGATAAACCAACTTAAATCAAGTATTGTATTTTGGGTTAACTTAATTTATAATTGTATATAAGTATTGTATCTTGGATTGTAGTTTGTCTGAAGAAGTGCAAGCATTGGGCTTGAACGAAAGCGTTTACAACAATAAACGGGTTTGGATTTTACAGCAAGCTGTCCACTTTTGTTTTTAGTTTAAATGGCAAATTAGGTTAAAGATGGACCAACCTCCTAGACTGAATAAAAGCATTAAGGTGAAATGCTTTTTAACAGAAAAAAAGGCTAAAAATAGAACATTATTTTTTGAGGTTATATACTTTTATCGTTGTTGATTTTTGAGTATTTATAAAGTTTTAAGTACTGTTCAGATTTTATGGAAATGTTACTGAGTAGTTAATAGGTTGATTGTGGTGTTGATGTAAAAGACTTTGTATTCGACAGTGATTTGCTTTCTGAACAAGTCTGTTGAAAGCGTATTAAAAGTGTTGGATGCTAAAAGCTGCTGGTTTGTTTGTTATTTTCCATTTACCTTGTGGCAACTGTGTTTTTTTTTTGGTTAGAGTTTTAATTATTACCACTTTAGTGTGACCTGATTTATTTTTAGTATGAAAACAAAAACAGATAAGATTTAAGAAGCCCACAGAATTTTAATGCTCAGAACCAAACCAACATTTCAGCAAATCCGTATACTGGTTTTATGATTACAACATGGACGACATTCTTACATGTATGTGTACCTTGATAAGAAAGGGTGCAGCTCTAAGAATGGTGTGTTACTTATGTAATGCTGAGAAATGGTTCACTGCATTAGGTTGTTACTTAATGAATCCTTTGGAAAGTGTACCAGTTTATCATTTATGACTTAATACTATACCACAAATAAATATGAATAACATGTGAATGCTGCACTGCAGAGGTATATGAATAATATCTGAATCTGTATAAAGATACGACCCTGAGAATTCCTTACCGACATCTATCATGTGATTGAAGTTCTGCATCATCACTTCCTGGTGTAGCTTCTTCTCCTTTTCACTCAGCATCTCCCACTCCTCCCTTGAAAATTCAACAGCAACATCTTCAAAACTTTCTGGCACCAGAAAACACAAATAATTTACTTGCTCTGCAGTTCACTGTATAAACTGATGAAATTACTTTATTTTATCAAGCATTTTAACAGCTGTGTCAAAATTGATTAAGGTGCCCTGGTTGTCAATTTGCTAAAATTAATTAATTTCCTTTCTTCCTATACAGTGACAGTTTTTGTGAAAAAGCAGATTCAGGAGTGGGTTTACAACAAGAATGATCATATACTCTTATTTAATAGTTGGCACAAAGAAAAATATCAGGTTGCTACGTAAAGACAGAAAGATAAAGAAGATAGTCAGTCATACATTCATAAGGGATGACAGCAACAATCTGCTCACCAGTCCTCAGGACATCAAAGACAGATGGAAAGAGTACTTCCAACAAGCTCTTAATGAAGAAAACCCCACAGAAGCTGTACTGCCCCAGACACAGCTAACAATGAGAGAACAGGAGGAGCCCCACCAAAGATGATGTAAGAGCACCACTAAGGAAAATGAAGTCAGGAAAAGCAGCAGATGAGGTCACAGCAGGTATGATAAAGATGCTGGGTCAGATAGGGGAGAAATGGCTCCTGAGGGTACTCATGGCAGTCTGGAGAGAAAGGCATATCCCAGGAGACTGGAGAATACGCATACAAATGTGAGTGTTTAAGAACAAAGGGGGCATTCACAACTGTTGGCAGTGCAGAGGTATCAAATTCTTGTCACATAGCATCAACATTCTGGAGAGAAGTACTGATAAATGAATTCAAAAAGTAGTAGAAAGTAAGATGGAAGATGAACAGATTCAGAACAGGATGCAGCAGAACTGACCCAATGTTTGCAGTGAGACAGATAGTTGAGAAGAAGCTAGAGATGACAAAAGAGTCCAACTGGGCATTCCTAGACTTGGGGAAAGTATATGAAAAGGTCCCAAGAAAGCTGATTTGGTCTTGTGGTGGTTTGAAATCCCAGATACACTGGTAGAATTAGTGCAGACTATGTACAAGGACCCAATGACTCAGGTACAAACAGTATTTGGTCTCACAGAGGGGTTTCCAGTGGATGTGGATGTGCAACAAGGTTCAGCTGTGAGCCCTCAGCTGTTCATACTGGCGATGGACTACATTAGCTAACAGGCTGGAGGGGACAGATCAACAAAGTTTCTCTATGCAGATGATGTGGCATTACAGCCAGATTCTGAGCAATAATGTGGTGCAGTGGTGGAGCGGTAGTGTTGTTGCCTCACAGAAAGAGGTTCTCTGGTTCAATTCTTGGCTGGAGTGCCTTCTGTGCAGAGTCTGCATGTCCTCCCTGCATTCATGTGGGCTTTCCCAGGAACTCCGGTTTCCTCCCACTTTACAAAGACATGCGTCTGGAGAATTTCTACCCGGGCCTCCACTGAAAATTGGCTTCATTCCAAGTCGGACATTCCCGTTACACAAATGTTAAATAAAAAAATAAATTAAAATAACTTCAGCAAGGATAGGGGAAGCCAATGTAAAACTGAAGGCACACAAAATGAAACTGAGTACAGATAAGACAGTTGGAATGGCAGCAAATTGTGGAATTCAGAAGTAGCTGAGAATTATTGAGATAGAACAGAAAAGAATGGAACAGGTTAACAGCTTTAAGTATCTGGGAGGGGTGGTTGAGGAGAAGGGAAGTATGAAAGAAGAGGTGAAAGCTGGAATCAGGGGGACTGCAGCCAACTGGCATGCACTGTCAGGTGTAGTATTTGATAAATGAATGCCAAGGTCACTGAAAAGTAAACAGTACAAAACAGTGGTGTGACTAGTATTACTGTATGGTACAAAAACCTGAGCAGTAAAGGCAGAGCAGTTGAGGAAGCTAGAGGTAATGAAGATGAAGTGCCTGAGATGGATGGAAGGGTACACACTGTGGGACAGATGAACAAATGAGGACATAAGAGCAGAAGCCAAAGTAGTTCCTATTGCAGAAAAGGTCAAATAGAACAGATTAAGGTGGCTCAGGAACATGTGCAGAAAAACAAAATACAATCTGTTGAAGAAGATTTGGGGCAGACAGGAAGAAAGAAGGCAGAAACAAGGGTAAGAAGGCAGATGGATTGTGTGACAGATGACATAATAGTCAGGTGTAAGTGTCAAAGAAGGCATGAGAGTGGCATTAAATAGACAGATATAGCAACATTTAACATCAGGGCTGGAAAGTTGGCATAAGGGGGCTGGGAAGCTGGCATAATGGTTAAGGTGTTTACCTCACAGACAGAAAATGCAGGGTTAGATTCTCACATAAGGTATTTGGCTAGGCTTACAAAATGACCTACAACAGCAGTTAGCCTGGTACTAATTTATATACCTATGAACCCCTACCCATCTTGAAAATGGGAAGAATAGATTCATGATTGTGATTCAGATGATGATCTGCCACATAGAACAAAAACACTAGGCCAGCAGATCTCTCAAAACAGAAAACAGAGTGGAACAGGTAAAACAGAAAACACCTGTATCAGTTTAAGCAAGTCACAGATAAAAAAAAAAAAGAGATCTACTTTCCTCACTCAGCAGGGAGTCACCAACAGTGCTTGTAGTTTCTGGAGGCCTTGAGTCTTAAAAACATGTGAAATGTGCTACCTGGGTAATTTTAGTGTCTATCTGCCACATAGTAAAAAAAAAACACCAGGCCAAGTAGAGTTCTCAATTTATAAAACAAAATGGAACATGCAAAAACAGAAAGCATCAGTTTAAGCAACTCACAGACAGAAAAGAGATTTTCTTTCCTTATCCAGCATAGAGTCTCCAACAGTGCTTGTAGTTTTTGCAGGCTTTGAGTCTTATCAGAAAAAACAACACCACAGATATTCTCGGTGTATTTAAAGGGAGTGTGTCAACAGTGCCATGTTCTGACATTTTGTTTTTATAACAGCAACAGAAGGTTAATGTTCTGAAAAACACACATATCACTTATTGTCTTCATGTTCCAATCTATTTTTTTTCTTTGCATGTTGCTGTTTTAGTTCTGGAGGGTGCCCTGCTCTCCATTTACACAAACAGTCCCTCCCACAAGCTGACATCATCCTTCTTTTCCTGCCTCCTCCTCCCTTCCTACTTAGAATACAGACTGTTCAACATTCCCAAGAGTGTTTTCATTCCCCTGAGAAGCCAACACTTCTTTAATATAGTTCCAATCCAAATAACAAGAATTCATCAAAAAGTGAATCTAGACAGTTACTCATCAATGAAACTATGAAAACTAACTTGAAAATGCTTTAAATATGTTTTAAGCACTTTCATTTTCCAAAGTGGACAAGGATTTGACAGCAGTATTCAAAAATCTCCATGTAGTCTTTGCGTAAAGCCTACACAGAGTTCACGCATTTGTGAAGTGTGCAGCAGACGTAATTACATATTCAGGCTGTGCACCACATTTAAACATAAACATGCAAATTTCATGGCTGACAACAGTGTTGGGTGTCCAGGAAACTGTGTAAAGCAACACAGATAGCGAACCTGTTTATTTTACAGTAATCTATGTTAATAGGATTGCATGGAATGCCACAATTATTATCAGGGTTTATCATATAGTAATGCATGTATTCCACACACAGTACAGGACAGTGAATACAGTGCAGAGTGTTGTGAAATCCCATTCCAGCCATTCTGTACAAAAGTTGGGTAAATAGGAACAGGCACAGGAAAATCATTTTCTTGGGTGGCGAAATCCAGGGACCCTTTTTGGTTAGGCTTATATAGGCCCGAGTGCCAATAGCATAGTACCTACCTATGAACCTATAAAATGATCTGTAAGGGTACATGGACTGCCATTTAAAATAAACAGTCAGGGGAAGTGGTTGTATTGCATAGGGACACACAGATGAACTGTAGGAATGAACATAGGGAAAGAGGACAGGTGAAACATTACAATGTTCAGCAGATGAGGGCATGTAAATGTAAGACAGTTGTAGCAGGAGGATTAATCACATATCAATATGGTACAATATGGAGTTCACAGTAAAAATGTAATTATGTGACTGTCAGACATGGTGACACAACAATGGAGATGTCTTTGTGAGATAAGCATCCTGACATGAACAATGGAGATGATATCTACCAGGGTTCTAATATACTATTGTGGTTGGGTGCATATTGTGAAGCTGTGCAAAATTATATGCCTGAATATGAGTGTAATATCAGCAGAGATTTCAAACAAGTAGGACAATTATAGGACCATGGACAATAGTAAAAGAAGCAGGCATGACCATGGACAGTATCAGAATGACACCACCACAAATTCCATGTCTCTGACACAACATATGTGATTCTGAGTGATCATAGATGGTTCTTCATGAATACACACATACATGTCAGCAAGCCACCATCCTAGCACTGTTTGACTTTTACAAGGTTGCAGGACAACTTATGGTGGATGACAGCATTGCTGGATGTTGAAGAGATGTTGGGAGGCCTGCATGAAATGGATGTGTAGGCATGTTCAACTGCCAAGATATTTAAAGTCCCGCATGTTACCAAATTGATGTGTGTGCAATGTGTAGTATGTGGTGGTTGTGTTCTAATGTGAGGTATACTTTAAGAGACAACTTAAACTATATGCAAACAGGTGTCTACATTACTTCAAGTACTTGAAAATATGAATGTGTATTGTCATTGTAAAGATGTACATGGTATATCATACATTTTTATGTGTTTCTGTACTGTAGTTGATATATTTGTGGACAAGTATTGAGAGACCAGGGTTGCAGTGCATGGAGCGAGATAACACATGAGAGCATTGTAAATGTGTGACATATTCCTTGATACAGCCTTCTTTTTTATGTTTCCACATGTAGGCTCATGTCATGAGACTACAAGGACAGTAAACAAAAGTAATACATGCTGTTGTCCACTTTGCATACAGCACAACTGAGCAGCGGGTTTATGGGATGACCACAAAGTGTTTGTACATGCAGGATATACATTTCTATTGTTTTTATTGTTTGTACATAGTTAAGCAAAAGCAAGGCTCATTACTAAAATTCTGAGAATTAGTACTGACTGTATGAAACACATCTGCTGCTTAGCTGACTCTGTGGCAGCAGCTGTAAATGCATTAACACATTCCTTTTTTGAGCCCAGATGATATAGGGTTCAAATTCAGCTGTATGTTGTTGTGTCTTTCAGCATTCCTTACCCAATATTTCGCCACAGCGGAACTCCGGCCCGCTAATGATTGGCAGTAGATTTTTACGTGCCGAGTTGCCAGCCCTGACGCAAAACCTTCAACGAAGGTATGCCCATTCACAAATGTCTCCACACAGAAGACGCTTTAGCTGAGAATCGAACAGGACAATGTCTTACTGTGAGGCGACAACGCTACCGCAGCACCACCACCGCAGTTCAAATTCAGCTATATGTAATACTTCTAAATAAGTATTGATAATGCAATCAAATTTTAATGCACTCTACCTACACCATGTGTTATTGTATTCTGAAGCAGCACTGAGCAGAGGTAACTTCACCACAGAAGAGCCATTCACCATCACATGGTATGGGTGTGTGATTCCAAACTCTGGGCAAACAGAGAGGCCAAAAACTGAACAAATCCATTTTTTCTTGGTATTTATGTATATTGTGTGTGTGTGATTCTATTTTTTTACCATATCATAGGTGTTAAAATGGGGTAGATATGTAAGTGGTGAAATGAGGGCAAACAGGGGGAAGAACAAAGGGAAAGCAATATAGAAATGTGCAGGAGGGATGTAGGAAAGAACCATACCTATCCATTTCTTTAACAGTGTAAACTGAAAATATGTACAGAATATTAGCTGAATTTGGACTGTCACCTCGACAAAGAGGGGTAACAGTAACACAATCCTGTTATATAGTCAACTGGACAGAATCATGTGTGTCAAGAAGATGTGCAAAATGGAGAGCTATGCATGGGATGAAATTTATTTTGTGGGAAAGGTGCCCTTTTTTTACTTCAGCAAGAGATGAATGTTGGGTAAGGGATGCTGGCATTTCTGGGTCAAGTAAGTTCTGCAGGTGAGAAAGTGAATGCAGACAAACAGGACAAACAAGACAAGACACAGGGATGTGAGAGACACAAAAAGCTGTGGATACCATGATTGAGGTGAGGGAGGGGACAACGCAAGATCATGCCTGTCAAACGTGGGGACAGAGAAAATCTAGTCCCCACCTGCAGGACTGTCATCACTGTCCCTATATGCCAATGGTTGTTGGAGTGCTTGATGTTTTCTCCTCCAATGGATCATGAGGGAGAACAATCTCTCCATCTGGTGCAGGAGTACACCAATGTTGCAGTGCACAACCCTATGCACCAAACCTGGCATCTTCTGGTGGGTGACGAAATACCCACTTCTGCCAGTACTGCAGTAGGGTATCACAGCATCAGCTGCTGTGGTAGTGCTACCTGAGGGTGCAGGTAGTGCAGGGGCAGCAGAGGCAGTACTGCCAGGCTGGATCCCAGATGTGCTGGGCAATGGTTCTGGAGCCAGTGGAGCGTGGATAGACTGAGCCACTAGGGCTGGCCTACCTCACTGTCCAGTGAAACATTTAGTGATTGGTTAAAAATAGATAACATGGAGACATTATGGTGAGACAATAGAAAATGAAACAGATAAGAGTTGGGGTGATAAAAAAAAGACATAAAATTAGTACCAAAACATGCAACATACAATACATTATCACAATGATACTACTACTTCATCTGAACTATTAGATTTACGTATATGTCCTAAGAAGTATAATTATAGATTGCTCAATGTAATCCTTGCAATGTGAATGTTGCACATATGCTTGGCCCAATTATACAGATTAGAGTTAAAAACAGGACATTTATGCCACTTTTATAGTGTTTAATTTATGTAATATTATCCCTTTAGTGCTTTGTTAAGTAATATTATTAAATAAATGCAGTATTGTATAGTTGTTACTCATGGTATTTGAACTCACAACCTCAGGCAATGGAAGTTCAGACAGCAAAATTTTACTTACACAAACATAGTAGACAATATACTCTAAGTCATACATCTGTAAAGACAATAAGGGTGTCATCCCTCATACATATACTTCATATCAGCTCCACTATTTATGATTATGTCTACAGTATTATAAGTGAGATAGACTATAATGTGAAATGGAACAGTACAAATGTCTGGAATTTCCTGCATTAGAACCCAGGATCATGTGTATGGCAGACATACACTTCTACCTGTTTCCAAAAGAATGTTAAAATAACACTTGTATATTTTCTGTTCATTACTATAAATTGAACTGTCACAACAGTAAAAATATGTTGCACCTCCTGCAGGACATATGATCAAGTGAACCACAGGGCCATGGACATGATTTCATCAGCCCAGAGGAGAGTAGCTGCAGTGGCCCATGCATGGATGATCACCACGGGGTCCTGCTGCAGAGCCACCACTGACACTGAATGAAGAGCTCCTGTCCACTGTCAGGGATCCAGACAGCTCACTGGAAAGTGCACAACAGCATGTCACTGACCTTGGTGCTGTTGTTTCAGGGGGGACAAGTACGTCCCAGGAGAAACTTTCACGTATGCTTACCTATCTCAATTGTTAAATACTTCTTGTATAGCAAAATATTGTCAGCAATATTTAGGTTCTGTTTAACACTGTTTTTTTTGTAGGGGTATTAATTGTAGACTGATACAGCTAACATATTCTGGTTGATTACACATGGGTGTGAGGTGGATGTGTCATTCAAGTTCTTGATAAAAGTATCATTAATGAACATGTAAAGGGCAAAACATTTTAATCCCCAGTGTTACTGTTCTTTCTGATGATTGTGCCTTTACCTTTTGCTTAACTTCTTCCAGGAGCACCGAGTATAGGGTGTCTACAATCATCTGCACATTGTAAGCCAAACATTTTTTTGGCAGTACTGATGATTAGTTAAGAGAAATAATTAGTTTGTGATGTTGGTGTCAGGATTGTTGTGTGTATTGCTGTACTATTGGTAACAGTGGCACCACTGTTATAGTTTGTTAGTATATATTGGATTATTGTAGTGTAGGTATTAATTTCTGTCCTATGTTTGTTACTTATCACAGGTGATCCTGACAGTGAAAGTGTGGGACTCCAACCACCTGATGTCCAAGTATCACCAGACAGTGATGATGACACTGGCCAACCATAGGCACAGTTGGGAGGTGCTCAATGTACATAATCAGTATTAATGTGGTGAAAAGTCAGGTACTGTAGAAACCAGTCAAATAAAAAAAAAAGAGCCAGTGCCCTGAACCATTAGCAGCTTATATGCATATTTAATGTGTTCCAAAGTTGACAAACACTTCACACTGAGTTCTGTAAAATCCAAGATACATAAAATAAAATCCAAAAATGTAGACAAAGATATAAAATTCTAAACCATGCTAGTGCAATTACAGTACACAATCACCTTAGCAGGCTTCCTCAGGTATGTAATACTAAATTAGGAAACTAGAGTGCTTTAAATAGGTAAAATCAGTCACATGGTATAACAAGTCACATGATAAAAAACACATGATCGATTAGTATCCAAACACTAAAGAATGTAGTTCTGAAAGAATGGTTACATAAAATGGATTCATAAAAAACATTTGAGCTTGCAATGGCTAGGTATAGTGATAAAAAAGGTATATTATAAACATTAAAAAATATGAAAATATACATAATTTGTGAAGTCAATGTATCTGGTTATGAAGATGCTTTAGACGGTGCTTAATTGTAACTACAGTAAACAAAAGAAAAAGTCCACAGAGTCACCTGAAACACCACTAAACAATGAAAGTGTGACTCAAAAGGCAATACAATAAAGCCCAACGGACAGTTGAAATCCACTCCAAACTATTTTAATGGGTAACCAAACACACAGCATTAACGTAAAAAAATATTTTTTTTTTGAGTCACACTTTCGTTGTTTAATTGTAACTACATCATTTATTCCAGGAGGGATATGTGATTTAAATCTGAAGATCCATCAGACTTCTTGTTCAGTTAGAAGTGTAATATTCCCTCTCCTTATGGGCTGTAAAATAATTTTGAAAATAAGAAATTTAAAATAAGTTTAATCTGTTTCATTTATATGTTTATATAGTGAATTTGTTAAAATTTGCCCCTTGATGTCTGATAGATGTTGATTTATTTCCTCAAGCCTCCTATTAGTTTTTCCTATATAGTAAGTTGGACATTTACTGCAAGTTGCTAAATAAATTAAATTCTTAGAATTGCAATTGCCAGATGCTAAGATAGTAAAGGGTGTATGCATCACTGGATGCAAAATGTTTTTTTCTGCATTTATAAAATGACAATGGGTGCAGTTATTGCAAGTAAATATACTTCTAGTTTTCCATTAAATGTGTGTGTGTGTGTGTGGGGGGTATATGTTAAAATAATACTGATTTTTTTTTACCCCATAAACACACACACACACACACACACACACATACACACACACACACACACACACACACAGGTAACACCTAAATAAATAACTTTTTGGGTAGCAGTAAAGAAAGAACAGCCAACAATTATTTTTTTTTCAAAGTTAGGGAATAAAAAGCATCATAGAGGATCTGGACTCTCAGAACCTTTGGGGATCTGGCAGTCTTCAGAACCTTAGATGCATAACTGGAATTTAACACAGGCTTAATGTGGAGCCCTATTCAGTACAAAACAGGCTGTGCTCAGAGGTGTGCACTGATGGTTGTTATCACTTGTAGGGGAGTGTAGGATATTTGTTTATTATTCCTTTACATTTTCTCCCATGTTTTAAAGAAGTTTTGAAGTTTTAAAGTAGCTTGCTGTAATTTGTCTAGGGGAAAGTATATTGTCTAGTAGCAGCAAATTGAAATACATTACTGTGATCATCATTTTTGGTTCACTTTTCTCACTGACAAACAACAGAAGTGTATACAGGTGGCTACTGTTTGTGTGTAAAGTATGAAGGTATGCTATGTCTATATACTTGACAACACTAAGTTGATATATGACATTGTGGCCATCTGCTCTTTCACCTTCACTCCAGTTTGATACCAGTGAGGTAAACAAAAGGTGACTGTCTTTTTGGAATGGGGTAGAAAGACATGCTGTTTATATATAAACACAGGGGCAAGCCCTCTTGCATCCCATGTTAATAATATATAATAACTCAAGATCACTCAATTCACAGGTAAAGGGGATATACACCTACCACAAAGACTGTTAACTGTAAACACCTGGCTATTTAGTTTTGTGCAGTATTTCTATGTATTTACCACTCAAAGGTGTTAGCAGTCTATATATATATATATATATATATATATACATATATATATATATATATATATATATATATATATATATATATATATATATATATATATGGGTCTAGGACTAATGCTCGAATGGCCATTTCACCGAATGTGAAACAGCCAGACATACTTATGTGAAAATGCTTTTCACCGAAGAAGCACTGTCACGTAAGTATGCCTGTTGTGGAGGTTGTACTATGGTGCGGATAAGGGAAAATTCCCTTTTCCCCACTGTAGTGCAATCTCAGAGTGAGGATATTAAAGTAGGGGGTGCAGGGGGGCTTGCCCCCCTGCATAAACCATTTTTTATTGTTTTTTAATATTTTTTTTAACGTGCTTTAACGAAAGTGCTTTTTCGGTAAAAGCACTTTCGTTAAAGTGTGTTCGGTGAATGTGGATTCGGACTATTGAACTTTCGTTCAATAGTCCTAGATCCATATATATATATATACACATATTATATAGAAATGTTATTTATTTCAATCTAGCACCAGAAGGGTACACAGAAGATGAATGCCTTTCCTTTTTGGGGGACAGATACTATTCCCTGATAAGAATTTTGTATCCTCATGACCATTTGTCTTCTCAATTTATTTGGAACTACTATTTTTGTCAGCTTTGACCACTAAGTCTTAGATACAAATTATTTTTTCCTTGAAAGAAAAAGTTATGATGATTTTTTTAGAATAGCATTGTCTCAGAAGGTGAAAAGGTTCTAAAATCCACTCACAGCATGTAATTCAGTTATTAACTCTAGAGTTATTGAAATGTAGTGTTGGTCAGGCAAGATATGTTGAAAAGATTCAGAAAAAAAGAATTAAAAGTTGACAAAAGATGTAAAATGAACCTTTCAGTATATAGAACCCCATGGCTTCTGAGTTGCTATTGCAGCAGACAAAACCCATGGCTTACTTTGGTCATTTTCTCCACAGTTATTATAGTACAATCTTGGTGAATTAGGGTATACTGATAAGATGGAAGAAAAAGCTAAAGTAGAACAAGAAGAAAAAGCCTATGGCTCTATTTCACCTTAGGCCCAGCCTATTTTATCTTAGCCCTTTGTTTTAGTAAGAGTTGCTAGATCATCACCAGCTGGTTCATACTCTTTGCTACACCCTCTCAGGGCTGCTGGTGTTTTACAAGATGTATTTAAAGATGTGAGGATGTGGGTCTTCATCATTTTATGTCTTGCCTCTACAGAAGCTAGTACCACAGAAACTTCATGTTCTATCAAGTGCTTTTGAAGAACACTAAACAATCCTCTCTTTAGTACCTCTGTGAGTAGCCTGTTACTTGTTTTAATTTGGGAGACTGAACAACAAATGCAGTCTTTAAACAACTTTAGTTATTTATTTAGGTTTCTTCAGTACCTATTTAATCAGCTACCTTTGAGTATGAATGGTTGATTGATTGAAAGATAAGGTTAATCATGGGTAAATAATGCATTTACATCATGTTTATGCTCTGCTGGACTTGTAATTAAAGGACAGCAACTTGCTAAGCATTACATTTCATCATCCCAGATTGTATTTTCCTTCTTACAAAGTTATCCTACTATTACCACAAATACAATTGTGACAGTTTTTCCCCTTTATATGGCATTTACAGGTTTGGTCACTACATAGTACTTCATGGCTTCCATTTCCTTCCTTAAGAATGTGCCTCTCTGCTCCTGCATCCCGTTCTGCAATACATTTCAGACTTCTAAACCAGAATAAGCCGAGAAAGCAAAGTGTTTGTAATTGTTCAGTTGTTGCACAGGGTTGCATTGAGTGTATTGCACGTATCTGACAGCATTGGGCAGAATATATTTTTAAAGATATAACATTCATTCATTCATTCAATCACAGTCAGACTTCAGAAGAATGTGCAGCAAATAAAATGACTGTGACTGGCGGGTATGTTTGTGTATGTGTGTGTTTTCACCTATGCATGTGTGTGTGGTGGGTTGCAATGTATGCATCTAAAAGTATCAAGATGAAATATATTAATATGTTTTTTGATGTGTTTATCCACTGCATTGTTCAGAGGTGTGCACAGTGACTCTAACTGGTGGCCATGTACATGGGTTTAGGGGTTGTACAATTGATTTCACTGAATACCAATTTTGTTTTTTATGCATTAGTGTCTGATACTCATTAATGTCATCAGTTGCTTTTCCCCAGAAATATAAATTGCTAGAATAACAAGGATTTCTCCTTTCCCTGTAGAGTTGGTATATATAACCAACATGGCTGAAAGGCTGGGTGCAGACCCCACCCCCATAAAGGCCTTTGGGAGACATTTTTTCTTGTGACTTCTTTCTTTATTCATTCATTCATTCATACATTGCATCAGTAGGTATGTACAGTTATTTAAATGAAGGTCAATCTGTTAGACAAAGAATATAAGTATACAAAGTGTGTGCATTTGTCTCTTTCTCTCTATATATATTTATACCATAATGTTTGCACAATCTCCAGTGTAACAGTCTCGCCACATTATTATGCCTTTCAGTATACAGTCCCTCTGCCATTAATGCATCACAACCAGCAACAAGGTGTGTGACTGTTTCAAATTCAGTTTTACAAAACTTACATATGTCTGTTTCTCCCACATGTTCAATGGACTTTGTAAACCAGCGTGCATGTAGTCCACTATCTTGGGCTGCCAATATTAACCTTTCATTTCTTGATGTGAATTCACCTCTCCTTAACCATTCCTGTGTTTGTTCTTGATCAACATGAGGCTCTTCCAGAAGTTTTCTATATTTGCAACTATATTTATGTTTTTTCCACATTTCTTGCCTTCTCATATGATCCTTCACCTTATATCCTTTCTTTAGTTTTTTAGCACATTCAGTTGCTGCCTGGTTTGTATCCACTTCTGGTTTGATTTCCATTCTTGCTTGACGTCGATATGCTTCTGCTAAATTAAGCAGAGATGTCATCTTAGATTTATTCTCCTCGTATTTCAAAACTTGCACTATGTTTGGATCTTGTGAGGTCAGTAGATATGTGTGGAGTTCCATGACTGCAGATCTATATGTGTAATCAATTTCAAGGAGGCCTAGCCCTCCTTCGGAACAGGGAATATAGAATCTTGGTGTGCACTGATTTTTATAGATCATTTGGTCAGCATGAAGTATCCTTCTTGTTTTCCTATCTATTCTATCTGACACATTTGGAGTGACTGACTGGCCCCCAAAACTGTAAGTTAGGACAGGAAGAGCAAATTGTTTTTTTAGTTTGGATTTTGTTCCTAGATGTAAATGCAGACTTCAGGATTAGTTTAAGTCTTCTAAAGTATTCTTTACTAAGTTTATTCACATTTGTTCATGTTTTATTGTTGATCCTTCATCAATTCCCAAATATTTATACACTCTCTCTTGCTCACATTCTTTTAAATCACATTCTTGTCCCAGACAGATGTTTTCTTGATGCTGCAGTTTTCCTGTCTTAAAGGTTGCTTTTGCACATTTATCAAGACTAAATGACATTCTTATATTATCTGAAAAGGTTTTGGCAACCTGCAGTTGTGCTCTCAGTTCCTCATCTGATGAGATGTACAGTTTTTAATCATCAACAAAGAGAAGATGAGAAGTCTTTACACTTTGTTGTTTTCTAGTAGATGAAATTATAGCCATGGCCTAAGCTGTTAAGTAGGCAGATTAATGGGTTAAGGGTAAGACAAAATAGCAGTGGTGACAGACACTCACCCTGGAATATCCCCCTTTGAAATTTTATCCTTGAAATAATAATTTGTCCTTTAACATGGCTTAACTGTAAAGTAGTATGCCACTGTTTCATGGTCACTGTAATGTAGTCGATCAGTCTAGGGTGTATCTTACACACTTTTAAGCACTCTTTTATCCATGAATGTGGGATACTATCAAATGCTTTTTTGTAGTCAATCCATGCCATACTTAGATGTTCTGCTTTTTACAATTCTCCACTATGACTTTATTTAACAGCAAATGATCCATTTTGCTCCATATGACTTTCTTTTATTGCCCTTTTGTTCTATTACCATAATAGAGTTTTTTTTCTAAATGGCTATAGACTCTGTCAGCATCAATTTCACTGTATAGTTTATACGTCGTCAGAAGTGAAATTACTGGTCTATAACTTTTGGATCTATATTGAATCAGCAATCTTTGGTGCTACTTTTTTTGTATTGAATCTCACAAGCAAAAGCTTAAAAAAGTGAACGCTGATTCATCGACCTTATATGAGTGAATGCTGACAATCCCAAAACCCGGAACAGAGATTTTTTTTTTCCCAGGGAAAAAAAATGCTGAGCCAGTTCTGGGAGACTGCCGTTTCCTCCACTGTGGTGTAATCTCCGAGTTGGTATATTTTAGTAGGGGGGTGGGGGTGAAGCCCCCCACATTAAATATTGTTTTAAGGTTTTTTTTTTTCATAGAACAGCGATTTTTTCCCTGTTCCGAGTGTTCAGGATTGTGAGTGTTTGGTGAATTGGGGTCGATGAATCAGCGCTCACTTTTTTAAGCATTCGCTGATTCAATATAGACCCTAATTTTTAGGGTAGCTTGCAGGTTATCTCTTAAGTAGGAGCATTGTTTTTCCTGTTGTTAGGCTGGTGTCTGTTGGGCATATGCCTGTAAATAGTTCTTAATCATGGCTAAATCTTCTTGCAAAAATGTTAATACTTTTAATCAGAAGTTAGGTATTGCATCTGGGCCTGGGGTTTTCCAGTTTGAGGCTTTTCTTAACTTTGTTTCAATCTCTCTAGCTGCTACTACATCCAATTTCATATCCTGTACCTTTAAACCTTTTATTCTTTCTTTTATTTCTATCCATTTAGCGTCTTTGTTACATTCCACAGGATCTTCATAATATTTCTCCAAAATGTATCTGTTTCTTCTTTTTTGGTGGTCTTTCAATTCCTTTTACCTTGTTTCCCAATTCTCTATAAAACTTTTTTGGGTCATCACTAAATTACATATTTTGTACTTTTCCTTTATATTTATCTGCATATCTTTTCACCTATGCTGAGATATTTAGATTGTTATTTGCAATAGTGCATGATAGATCCTGATCTGTCCTAATACTGTGCATTGCTTTTATCACGTCTATCTTTCTTAGCATTTTTGCTGATCTATTCTCTCTTCTATACTCTTATAGCAGTGACACTTTTTGTCTTAGCTGCTTTATAGTTTTCGCTAGTTGATACTCCATGCTGGTATTCAATTCCTGCCCTTTCTCCTCATCACTACCCTATGTTCTTGTGGTTGAACTTTTATCAGTTATGAATTTAGTAGACAGTAGTATATCCTGTTTACTTCTGTGATGCCTCATGGATCTCTATGGACAGTCCTTATTACTCTGTTCATTTGCTTTATCAGACTTCTGACTTTTTGGGTTTTATTGACCTTTTGCAGTCTATTTTCTTTCATTGATCTTAATATGTCTAACTCTATTAAGTCAAGCAGCTCTTCTCTTAACTCGTTTTCTTCTAAATTGTGAGCACATTTTTTTAATTTTCTGCAGACATTCTGTAGAAAGTTCTATTGCATCTTCCTGTGACACATTCTCTTCAATTTCATCCTGTGACATCTATTGCTCTATAATATGGGAACTCACTAACCTATCACTCCTCAACATTGACTGCACCAGTTTCCACAGTTACCTGTTCCTTCCCTTGCTGTATAGCTTCAAGTGAAAGTTTATACTGGTTTCCTGTAGAAGGCTCCAAAATATCTTCATATGGCACCCGACCAATTGCTTCCCATTTCACTGTTTTCCCCTTAATTTGGAGGTCCATTGCTCAATCCTGTTGTGGTGCTTTTTGTATTACATTTTCTATACTGAATCCTTCACTTCAGAGGTACTCCATAACCTCAGTTTCTATTTCTTTAACTTCTCCATTACTAATCTCCTTTTATATTTTTCCTCTTTGTCTTCTTATTTTTTGTATTGTAAAGTTGTCCATGTCAGGATTCCTTTGCCTGTATTTCTTTTCAAATATTTTTGGTGCTACTTTTTTGTATTGATTAGTTTTCCTTTCTCCTTTGCATAGACATTGCACCATATTGAATCTCTTTTTCTTTCCCATACCTATATTTCTTCTTCAGATGTCTCCTGATCTTCCTGTTTCTCCTTACTTTGGGGACTCGTTCCATCATGCTGTGATGTAACCTATGTTAGAATTTCTACATCAAATCCTTCACTTCACAGGCACTCCATTACTTCAACTTCTATTTTTTTAATTTCTACTTTACTAATCTTCTTTTCTGCATTCCTGCTTTGTGATATTATTTTTTATTGTGAAATTTTCCATATCTGGTTGCCTTTGCCTGTATTTCTGTTTGAATATCTTTGCGGCTGCCGTCTTTATGTTGATTAATTTGGCTTTCTTGTTTGCATAAATATTGCACCATATCAAATCTCTTTCTTTCTCATGTCCATATTTCTTTTTTATACTTTTTAAAAATATCTAGGCTTTGTTTATATTTTTGCACTTCCTCAGATGCTTCTTTTTCCAAACAGATCAAAGTTTCTTGGTCTATATACTGTTTTTCACAAATCTGTTGCATTAATGAGCACACATTTTTATTTGAAGCTTCTGACAGTTTTTCTTGTGGAAGTACTTTTCTTTCTTCTAATTTCTCTTTTAATCTTTTTGTATATCTTGTGTCTGGAAATTCTGGGCTTTTTGCATAATAGTAACAATACATAATTTCCTTCTTATCCTCAACAGTCCACTCTATCATTTTTATGGCTCTTCTTTGGCCTATCAGTTTTTGGGATTTTTGTGGACTGCTACTTCCTTCTACAACAGGGGGCCATCCTCCCCCTGGGCCTGGCCTAGCCCCATTGTAGGAATGTTTTCATATTTTGAGTATTCTACACTGTCATTTTTTCCAGTCATAGCATCAGTGCGCCTACCAGGGTTGGGCACTTTTTTATCCTGGATGCGCACCCAGCTATCTTTCTTTTAGTTGTGAACCTACTTCTGTCTATGATATATGCTGTATAAATACAGTCTATATATCAGTGTTACCTTGGTGAGATTTAGTGAAAACCAGGGTCCACCTCATGAAGATATTCACCAAGACCTGAAGAGGAATTCAATTTCAGCACTACTACTTTTCTTTGCTTGATGAGTTTTCATATATCCATTCGGACCACCTCCAGTGTGTATATGTTGGTGTTTTATCAAGTTACCCTCCTGTGTAAAAGTCTCGTCACACATGGTGCGCTTATAGAGTTTCTGCCATTTTTAATTTCTCCAAGTCTTTTGGGTTTCTAATACCATGACGTGAATGGACCCCATTCCTAAGTCAAAGTACATTTAAAGTTCATGAAATTAGTATTGTTTCACTCTTTGATGTCAGCCAAAAGTGCTCTTTGCAGCACCCACAATGTGCCCAGTAATGACTCCTTCTGCAATTCGTATAGTGTTACATGAATTGGTAACATATCTAAATATGATTGCAAGTTCTTTTTTATAAAACCCATTGCTCCTACTACTATTGGAACTGTCTGGGTATCTTTCTTCCACATGGCTCTCATTTCTGCCTGCAGATCCAGCTATTTTATGACTTTGTGTCTCTCTGTATGCAAGACACTGTAGTCACTGGTTGTGGTGATTTCAATGATCAATAGTACTTTTGTCTTTTCTTGGACCACTCTATCCAGTTTTCTAGCATCTATCTTTTGAACTGTTGGTATTGGGTGATCCCATGTGATATAAACTTCATAATTTTCTATGATTCTTTGTGGCTCATGTTTTCTGTGTTTTTCAGCAACTTCGATACACTGGAGATTGTGCAAACATTATGGTAACAGCCTCACCACATTATTATGATTTTCAGTATACACTCCCTCTGCCATTAGTGCGTTGCAATCTGCAACAAGGTGTGTGACTGTTTCCAATTTGGTTTTACAAAACCTACATATGTCTGTTTCTCCCACATGTTCAATGGACTTTGTAAACCAGCATGTATGAAGCCCACCATCTTGACCTGCTAATATTAACCTTTCATTTCTTGCTTTGAATTCACCTCTCCTTAACCATTTTGCATTCATTCTTGATCAACATAAGACTCTTCCAGTTTTCTATACTTGCAACTATATTTATGTTTTTTCCACATTTCTTGCCTTTTCATCTGATTTTTCACTTTATATTCTTTCTTTTATTTTTTTGGCACATTCAGTTGCTGCCTGTTTTTTATCCACTTCTGGTTTGGTTTCCAATCCTGCTTGACATCAATATGCTTCTGCTAAATTAAGCAGAGATGTCATCTTAGATTTAGTCTGCTCATGTTTCAAAACTTTCACTACATTTGGATCCTGTGAGGTCAGCAGATATGTGTGGAGTCCCATGATTGTAGATCTATACAAGTAATAAATTTCAAGGAGGCCCATCCCTCCTTTGGAGTGGGGAATATATAATCTTGGTATTCACTGATTTTTATAAATAATTTGGTAAGCATGAAGCATCCTTCTTGTTTTAATATCCAGTCTATCCAACACTTGTTGGGTCCAGTCAATCACTACAGAACTATAAGTTAGGACAGGAAGAGCAAACTGATTTATAGCTTGGATCTTGTTCCTAGATGTCAATGTTTTTTTTCAGGATTAATTTAAGTCTTCTAAAGTACTCCTTACTGAGATTTATTCACATTTGTTCATGTTTTATTGCTGATCCTTCATCAATTCCTAAGAATTTATATACTCCCTCTTGCTCAAGTTCTTTTATATTGCATTCTTGTCCCAAACTGATGTTTTCCTGCTGCTGCAGTTTTCTTTTTTTAAAGGTTGCTTTTGCACATTTATCAAGACCAAATGACATTCCAAAATTATTTAAAAATGTTTTGGCAACCTACAGATGTGCTTTCAGTTCCTCATCTGATCAGCTATATAGTTTTAAATCATTGACAAAGAGGAGGTGAGAAGTCATTAGACTTTGTTGTTTTCTAGAAGCCAAATTTTAGCCATGGCCTAAGCTGTTAAGTAAACAACTTAATGAATTAATGGCAAGAATAGCAATGGTGACAAAGAGTCACCCTGGAATAGCCTCCTTTTAATTTTTATACCTGGGATAATAATCTGTTCTTTATCATGGCTTAATTGCAAAGTGGTCTGCCACTGTTTCATGGTTACTGTAATATAGACAATCAGTGTAGGGTGTATCTTATACATTTTTAAGCATTCTTTTATCCTTGAATGTGGGATACTATCAAATGTTTTTTTGTAGTCAATCCATGCCATACTTAGGTTCTTTCTCTTCTTACAGTTCTCCAGTCTAACTTTTTCAACAACAAATGGTCCTTTGTTCCATATGACTTCCTTTTATTGCCCTTCTGTTCTACTGCCATAATTGAGTTTTCTTCTAAATGACTATAAATTCTGTCGGCGGCAGTTCCCATGTATAGTTTATACATCACTGGAAGACAAGTTATTGGTCTATAATTTTAGGGTAGCTTGCAGGGTCACTCTTAAGTAAGAGCATTGTTTTTCCTGTTGTTAACCAGTGCGGTATGTGTTCGGGGTGCACATATAACTAGTTCTTACTCATGGCTAAATCCTTGTGCAAAGAAGTGAATGCTTTAAGCCAAAAGCTAGGTACTGCATCTGGGCCTGTGTTTTCCAGTTGGAGACTTTTCTCAACTTTGTTTCAATCTCTCTGGCTGTTACTTCATCCAGTTTCATATCCTGTACCTTTAAACGTCTTATTCTTTCTTTTACTTCTTCTATCCATTTAGCACCTTTGTTATATTCCACAGGATCTTCATAGATACTTCTCCAAAATGTATCGACTTCCTCTTTTTTTGGTGGTCTTTCAATTCCTTTTACCTTATTTCCCAATTCTTTATAAAACTTTTTTGGGTCATCAATAAATTGCTTATTTTGTGCTTTCCCTTATATTTATCTTCGTATCTTCTATGTCTTTCCGCCTGTTTTGAAAGTTTTAGTTTGTTATCTCCAATAGTGCATAGTAGATCCTGGTCTGTTCTAATACTGCGCATTGCTTTTATCACATCTATCTTTCTTAGTATCTTTGTTGATCTATTCCCTCTTCTATAATCTTCTAACAATGACACTTCTTGTCTTAGCTGCTTTATAGTTTTCTATATTCGATATTTCCATGATGATATTCACTTTTGCCCTCTCTTTTCCTTCACTGCCCTGTGTTCCTGTGATAGAACTTTATCAGTTATTAATTTAGCAGCACCATGTGTGTATTCTGATGCCTATACATATTACTTTTGTGACTAAAGCTCTTACCACATGTGACACATTTGTAGTTTTTCTGTCCAGTGTGGGAACTCTGATGATTTACCATCTGAATTTTCTGGGCAAAACTCTTTTCACACATGGTGCATTTATAGGGCTTCTCTTCAGTGTGTATATGTTGGTGTTTTACCATGCTACACTTTTGTGAAAATGTCTTGTCACACATGGTGCACTTATATGGTTTATGCCCCATGTGTATATTCTGATGTGTATACATATTGCTTTTCTGCGAAAAAGCCTTACCACATGTGGCACATTTGTAGTTTTTCTGTCCCGTGTGGATAGTCTGATGAGTTACCATCTGTTTCTTCTGTACAAAACTCTTGTCACACGTGGTGCATTTATAGGGCTTCTCTTCAGTGTGTATATGTTGGTGTTTTACCATGTTACCCTTCATTGTAAATGTCTTGTCACACATGTTGCACTTATAGGATTTCTGCCCAGTGTGTGTATTCTGATGACTATTCAAATTACTCTTGTGCGCAAAACCCTTACCACATGTGGCACATTTGTACTTTTTCTGTCCTGTGTGGGTACTCTGATGACTTACCATCTGACTCTTCTTTACAAAACTCTTGTCACACATATTGCATTTGTAGGGTTTGTGTCCTGTGTGGACATGCTGATGAAGTACCATAGTCTTTTTCCATGCAAATCTCTTGTCACACACACTGCATTGGTAGGGCTTCTGTCCACTGTGGGCACTTTGATGAGATATCATATTACTCCTCTGTGCAAACCTCTTGTCACACACACTACATTTGTAGGGTTTCTGTCCACTGTGAGTCCTTTCATGAGCTATCATATTACTCCTCTTTGTAAAACTCTTCTCACACGTGGTACATCTGTAGGGCTTCTGACCAGTATGAATTATCATATGTTCTGTTAAAGTCTTTCTATCTGCAAAACTCTGGTTGCATGTGACATATTTGTAAAGCTTTTGTTTATTGCATATCTGCTCATGTAATGCCATTGTATTATTTTGTCTTTTCCTGCTGTGACTTAATTGATCGGTTAAATCATTAATATTGAATGTTACACCGTTGTTGTGATTAAGCTGACTACATGCCATTTCCATGGGAGTTTGTAGATGTGTTTCTAGTTTTTTTTTTTTTATAAACCTATCATGAATTTCCTTGCAGTTATGTCTGGTTTCAGAATGCATTGCGTTTTCCCTTGTGATTGGCATCTTATCTGAGAGAGCTTTGTTAAATTCAGCATCCTGGGATTTCTCATGGGATGACTGAAGACTCTGGATCACAGAAATATCTGCATCCTGGTTGACTTAAAAGGAAAAAAAAAACAGTGTGTAAGAACATGTTTTCTTACCATTAAATTTACAGTGTAACTTTATTACTGTGTCCTCAGACAAAGCCTTTTTTTAAATTTCTAACTATAGTAAAACAATGGACTGTTGTTTCAAAGAATTACAATAATGAATGTCACAAAAACTCTATACTGCCATTATGTGTCACTGCTCCTTCTAAATACATTTAACAATGCCATATGGTTGTCTGCGTTTCTTATTTCAGCAAATGAGTTTTCAAGAGTTCATCTGGTGCACTTGCCATCTTACTGTTCCTTATAAAGTAAAGCCCCAATTTCATTTAAGGGCATCATGGGTGCTCTTGGACATAAAACTCTACCCAGGAACCAATGAAAAGCTAGTATAATTATTGTTACAATAACAGAAAAGAGTATTTCAGATTTAAATTTCAAAAGTAATAAACTCCCTTACTTTCCAATGCAGTGCATTTAATCATTTAAAATCCTTTATAATGCTAGAGACAAAAATTGTTATGGCAGTGTAAATCTGCTGTTTCATTTGGTATATTTAGCAGGTAGTAGGTATTAAACAACTACACTTCTAAATTTTTAAATACGAAATGCTGAAAAATACTAGAATGCAGTGGAAAGTATAGCAAAAAGAAAAACAACTGAAACTCGCCTAATATATTCATTCCGTAAAGATAGATAAGTTAGGGAACAGAATCAAGTTGTTAAACAGAATAAATTACACTGAACTGAATGTATTACATGCCCTGAAAGAAACAGAAAAGTGACAGGTATAGAAGAAGTATTGCAAACATTTAGAAAAAGTACAGAAAATGTAACAAAATGAATACAATACAAACACACAAACTTTGCCGGTAAGCTAAAAAGCAAACAGCTGGTATGAGGCAAGCACTGCAAAAACACAATATCAGTGATGTTGTTCCTTTTTAATGGACATGGAACTTCAATAGAAAACAAAATCACTAGCAAACTAATTAGTTTCAATACTACAAAAGTCCCTCCTCTATTTACGTAATAACATAAGTTGCACATCCATTCATAAAGATGGTAACTACATTTAAAGTGACAGTACAACAAAATTTCACACAAGACATAACATCTTATAACATTTAAAATTTTAAACAAATCCTTAAATCAAATTCAGCTTAAGAATACTCTTTAGATTAATATTTTCATTTAGCTGCTGAAAATGGTCTGACCTTAAAAATATCTGTCATTTAAATCTTTAGCTTCCAGGACATTTTTGCAACTAAAACTAAAACTTTCAGTATTAATCTGTTCAAAACCACTAAACTAAAACTTATGAAAATGCTTCCACTCCAAACTATGCCTTGCCAAAGCATTACAGACATCTTTTTTAACTGCCTTCATATGTTCTCTGATCCTAAAACGTAGTTCTCTGACACTTTTTCTCACATAAAATTGTGAGCAAGTGTCACAGCTGGCCAGATAAACAATACAACTACAGCAGTTATAGGCCTTTTGGCTATATATGTGTAATCAATATGTTCAAAGTAAAAAGAGCTTGTGTTACTAATATAACAACATTCTTACTTTTTCATGTACCAACTGTAGACAAAGTGGGGATAAGAATACTAGGGTACTTACCAACACAGAACCTGGTTATAAGAGAGTTGGGTAAGAATACTAGGGTACTTACTGACACAGAACCTGGTTATAAGAGAGTTGGGTAAGAATACTAGGGTACTTACTGACATAGAACCTGGTTATAAGAGAGTTGGGGAAGACTACTAGGGTACTTACTGACACATTACCTGGTTATAAGAGAGTTGGGTAAGAATACTAGGGTACTTACTGACATAGAACCTGGTTATAAGAGAGTTGGGGAAGACTACTAGGGTACTTACTGACACACAACCTGGTTATAAGAGAGTCGGGTAAGAATACTAGGGTACTTACTGACACAGAACCTGGTTATAAGTGACTGGGGTAAGAATGCCAGCATACTTACTGACACAGGACCTGGTTATAACAGAGTGGGGTAAGAATACAAAGGTACTTACTGACACAAAACCTGGTTATAAGAGTCAAGAGAAGAAGTTATAAGAGAGTGGGGTAAGAATACTAGGATATTTTCTGACATAGAGCCTGGTTATAAGAGAGCTGGGGTAAGTACTTAAAGGACATGGATAAAATGGGAAGGTTAGAAAGAAATTGAAATTTAAAGTGGGGACTAAGACAGGAAGATAATTGAGGGGAAATTGTAAAAAAGTTATTTTTGTATAGAAGGGGTGGAGGTTGAAAAGGGATAGTAGGGTATGAACTGAGAAAGATAATTAGAAGTTATGTACTTACCGTAACGTTCCATCTGAGTAGGTGGATTAATTTGTCTGCAACCTGTGGGTTATGGATCCGATATCGGATCCGAACCGGCATGGTTTTACCAACTATGGATCCGAGCTCCTAGCTCCTCCCCTCACCCATAATGCCCTGCTCTCCCTACATGACCTCAGATCAAGTTTGCCCTGAATCAAAATACCCTGAAAGGGGTAACATATAATATGCAGGAAACTGACAAGGCCAGGGGGATAGGAGGGCGGGATGGTTGCAGACAAATTAATCCACCTACTCAGATGAAACGTTATGGTAAGTACATAACTTCTAAATCTGAAGTAGGAGATTCATTTGTCTGCAACCTGTGGGACAGAGTCCCCAGCTACCTGAATCTTGGGCGGCCGTCATGGAAGGATATTCTGGAGCACCGCGGAGCCAAAGGATGCTCTACCTCTAGATGTGATATCCAGCTTGTAATGAGAAATAAAGGTATGAGATGAAGCCCAAGTGGCTGCTGAACAAATGTCATCCAGAGAAATCCTAGCCTTAAAGGGCGCTGAGGTAGAAACTGACCGAGTTGAATGGGCATGGACTCCCTCCGGTGCTGGCCTCCCAGAGGCTTGATAAGCTAGAAGAATACACTGTGAAATCCAGCGAGACAAGGATATTTTGGAAATTGGCTTACCCAGATTGAATTTGGCAAAGGAAATGAATAACTGGTCGAATTGCCTATGACCAGCTGTTCTGTTAAGATAAAAACGAAGCTGCCTGTGAACATCCAAGGAATGCAGCTTGTATTCACCCTTGTTTTGATATTTTGGAAAGAAAACAGGGAGGTTAATGGACTGATTAATATTTGCTTCTGAGGCCACCTTAGGAAGAAAGGAGGGATTGGTCCTGAGGTATACGCGGTCCGGATGGAAAACCAAGTAAGGAGGCTTTGAAGATAAGGCTTGAAGTTCCGAAACTCTTTTGGCCGAAGTAATGGCCACTAAGAAAGCAGTCTTAAGGGATAAAAATTTAAGATCTACTGTGGCCGCAGGTTCGAATGGGGGAGCGGTCATGGCCTGAAGAACCAAGGACAGATCCCAAGGAGGAACCGCTTGCTTGACAAGGGGCCTACGGAGAAAGGTGCCTTTAAGGAAGACTTTACACAATTTGGCAGACATAAGTGGTCCAGAGTCATGACCAATATGATAGTGAGAAATGGCCGCAAGCTGCACTTTGACCGTGGAACTACTGGCACCATCATTAAAAAGAGTAGTGAGGAAGTCTAGCACCAGAGGAAGGGGAACCGTGAAGGGATCTAGACCTTGCCGCTCCGCCCAAATGGAGAACCGTTTCCATTTACTGCGGTAAACTTTCCTGGTAGATGGCTTATGAGCCGCTACCAAGATGGCCTTAACGGGAGACGAGATACCGGGAGTCCTAATTAGGAGTGGAACTGGAGCAGCCAAGCCATTAGCTTCAGGTTGTCCAGATTCGGAGTTGGTAGGTTCGATGGATGCGAAATCAGATCCGGAATGGGATCTAGAATCCAAGGTTGATTCACTGAGTGAGACCTTAGGAAAGGGAACCAGATCTGTCGAGGCCAGAATGGGGCAATGAGGATCATTCTGCACCCCAACCGAGAGGCTTTCTGAAGAACTTGGAGCATCAGAGGCAAAGGGGGGTAAGCATAAAGAAGACCAGGAGGCCAAGCATGCACCAGAGCTGCCTCTCGGGAATCCCTGGAGGAGGGATTAGAGCGAAAAAACTGTCGCACTTGGTGTTTAAGGGAGACGCAAAAAGATCGCAACAAGGAGTTCCCCACCATGCGAAGATACGTTTCGCTACTTGAGCATTGAGAGACCACTCATACGGGGAGAGAATGGTGCGACTGAGTTTGTCCACCAGGATGTTGGACCAACCCGGAATATGCATTGCGATGAGAAAGCGGTTGGTGGAGATCGCCCATTCCCACACTCTCATGGCTTCTCGACATAAGGGATAAGACCTGGTTCCCCCCTGTTTGTTGATGTACCAGACCACCGACATGTTGTCTGACTGAATCGCAATTGTTCCCAGGGGAAGAAAGGCCTGAAGTGCTCGCAACGCCAAGCGCACTGCTCTCATCTCTAGAACATTGATATGCAGGGAGGTCTCTGAGTCGTTCCACGTGCCTTGGACTGTCCTGCCTGCAAAATGCCCCCCCCACCCGAGGCGGGAGGCGTCCGTGGTCACCGTGGCAAGAGGGGGAGAAGGACAAAAAGGGCGGCCTCCGTGGAGATCCTGTGAGTGGAGCCACCACAAGAGGGACCACTTGCAAGCCTTGCTGATCGCAATGGGATGATGCAGAGGTAGAGCAAGGTAAGACCACTGAACTTGAAGTGTCCACTGAAGGACCCGCATGTTGAATCTGGCGAAAGGAAGAAGAGATATTGCTGCCACCATGGACCCTAGAGCCCTCAGGACCAATTCTGCCGGAACAGAGCTGGAGTGGAGGATGGCCCGCACCTGGAGTCGCAAACTCTGAACTCTGTCGGCTGTGAGGAAGGCTCTTAACTCCCTTGTGTCTAACCTGGCACCTATAAAATCTATCAACTGAGTAGGGGCCAGGTTGGATTTTGCTACATTTATCATGATGCCCAAGCGGGGAGCTAGATGAAGAAAGGAGTCTCGCGCCAATGATAGTAGATGCCTTGTTGGGGCGGTAAGGAGCCAGTCGTCCAGGTATGGGAAGACCTGCACCCCCTGAAGCCTCAGGTGGGCCGCAACCACTGCTAATACTTTGGTGAACACCCTGGGGGCTGTGGTGAGACCAAAGGGAAGGACCCTGAACTGGTAGTGACTGGCTCCCAGCCGGAAGTGAAGAAACCTCCTGGAACGTCTGTCCATTAGTATGTGGTAGTACGCATCCTTGAGGTCTATAGAGCACATCCAGTGGTTCTTTCCCAGAATGGGGAAGGATAGATTGCAGGGTGACCATCCGGAACTTCTGTTTGGGAACTGCCAGGTTTAACAGGGACAGGTCTAAAATTGGTCTTAGGTCCCCCGTCTTCTTTGGCACTAAAAAGAACCTGGAGTAGAACCCTGATCCGATCTGGTCTGGGGGGACGGGCTGGATGGCTCTTTTCCCCAGCAGATGGCCAATTTCTGCCAAAGCGGCCTCCCGCTGACCAGGTGGAACGTCGGGGAGGGATTTTAATTTTGGAAAATGATGAAAAGGGATCTTGTATCCTCTGGATATAATGCGGAGGACCCAGCGGTCTGATGTTATGGACTCCCATGCCGCTAGGTGCTCTGAAAAATGCCCCCCGACTGCCTCCAGAGTGGAGCAGTTGGGCAAACCTTCAGGGCTGCTGCGCGGGCCGTTCAGAGAAAGGTTCTCTGGACCCGAAGTTCCTGGGAGCCCCTCTGCCTCTGGGGCAGCATCCTCCCTGTCCTCCTCTGCCACGGAAGGACTGGTTGTCCGGAGCGGGTTGGGATTGCTGCAACTTCCGGAACCACATCTTCTTCTGAACCTTTTGGTTCCTAGAGTAGAACCTCTGGGGCACAGAGAAGCGGATTCCGACGGCAGACAGCGTCTTCCCGTCCTTTTCGCTCTGGGTCAAGGTGTCGCGAACCGTTTTGCCAAAAAGGGCAGAACCATCAAAGGGGGCGTTCGCGAAGGACGCCTTGAAGGGCTCCGTGAAATCACAATGACGGAGCCAGGCCTGGCGTCTAGTGACTAGGCCTACTCCTGCAGCTCTAGCGGCTCCCTCAGTAGCATGGGACAGCAACCGCATAGAGGTATTTGTCACAGATCGAAGAGTGGCCATACGGGTGGAGTGCAAAAGCTTGTCCTCCTCCGACATGGACTCTGGGGGGGATGCAGCGTATTCTTTAATAAGATCGCGCTGCATCCTGGTAACATGTGCCAAGTAGTTGAGCGCCCTCACTGAGAAGGTCGCAGAACTAAACATTCGCTTCCCCAAGTGGTCCATCATCCGAGACTCCTTGCTCGGAGGATGGACTGAAGGACTCTCCTGTGCGAGTTCCTTCTTGGTGGCTGCTGCCGTCAACATGGCATCTACTGGAGGCCCCTTACTCCAATGGGCACGGTCTGCAGAGGGGCTAAGGATTCTGTCTGGCCTTTTGAGGACTGGCTCCATGGTGTCCAGTTCCTTCCACGCCCTGGTGGTAATAAGGTCCACCAGGAGGTCGGCAGGAGGGGACACCCAAGAGGTAGAAGGGCCCGCTTCGAATGCCTCCAAGAACACGGACTCGTCCGAGGAAGACTTGGGGGCAGACCACCCTCCCCTTATGTGAAGCATTTCCATGATGTCTCCAAAGGAGACATACTCGGGGGGTGATCTTGGGGAGCCTTCCCCTTCCTCCAAATCCGTGTCTTCAGTTAAAGACTCGGGGGAGTCTATGTGCCTCCTTTTACACGTATGCTTGCGGGGGGCTTCCTCGGGGGGGCTGTCCGAGGAGCCCTCGCAAGCAGTGTCTTGTTCCAAAGGAACAGCTTGGGGCACTTAAGCGGGCTGTCCCAGTGGCCGGATGGTGGAAGCCTGACCCAGTGCAGATGGAGCGGGACGGCCGGGCAAGTGCCGGGGTCCAGAAGCCCTCAACAGAGCCCTCTCCACTACATCAAAAGCTGAGGGGAGCCAGCCTCACCAAAGGATCCGAAAGTCGGCTCCCTCGGATCCGAAGAGTGGATCGGAGCCGGCCCCGAGACACTCGGATCTGAGGGACCAGTGTGCTCCGACACAGACGGCGCCAAGGCACACTGAATCCCTGGATCCGGCTCGAGCCAGGCTCCAAGAGGTCGGATCCAAACACTGAGGGCAAGGTCGGATCCGGTACCTAGTACTATCGGCACCGACCCACCCCCGAAGCTGCCCGGCTCAACGCCCGAACCCGGTAGCGGGTCGGAGAAGGAGCTATAGGCTTGAAAATGGGTCGAGCTCCCCAGAGGGGAGGCCGGAGCACTCCCATCTGCATCTGGGCCTGGATGAACCTTCTCATCATCCGGTCCAGATCGGCGTCAGAAAGGCTATAAGTAGATCTCGAAGAGGCTACCGAGGTAGGCCTTGAGTGCCTCCTCGATAGCCTCGACGGAGATCGGGTCTCCTCCTCCTCAGGCCCCGGTGAAAAGCAGACCGGAGCCGAGGGGGGGAAGAGCCAGTAGCCAAGGAGGCCGGAGGAGAAGCCCGCTTAGCTGGCGGGGTCGAAACGGAGGTCTCGGCCCGCCGCTTGTGGTGCTTCTCCCTCCGGTCCTTTTTTCTTGCCTCTCTCTCCTCCAACCCAGTAGCGGGAGGTTGAGTCCCAGGTGGAGGAGGGAGAGCAGGAGAGGCGGGAACCGAAGCCACGGTTCCCACCACAGGAGCGGGAGCCAAAGCCGAGTCCGGGGGCAGAAGTCCCGCCAGGACCAGCTTCGACCTCCACTCGTTCAATGCCCTGGGGTTGAACCCTGCACAAATGGAACATCCAGAAGTGAGGTGTTCAACCCCAAGGTATCGAACGCACCGAGTGTGGCCATCAGCAGGCGATAGCTTATGGCCACACTCGGAGCATTTGGAGAAAATTGCCTTAGGGGCTTCTGACATGACAAAGTCTTTTTTTTTTTTTTTTTTGACAAAATAAAAACAAAAGACAGAGAAACTGGTACTAAATTAGTACACAAACACAAGGCCCCACACAATACACTCACAAAGAAACTACGACCAGCGAGGGGAGGGTAAACTAAAGTTCTTAAAATTAAGAATTTTAAGCTAAAACTAACAAATTATGAAAGGGAACCTAATACAATCACTCAAAAAACACAATAACTATTGAATCTAACGCTATCTTTGAATACAAAAATCACTTAGCTGAAGAGCTCAGAATCCAAGACCTGGTTACCAGCGCGGCAAACTAGATCTGAGGTCATGTAGGGAGAGCAGGGCATTATGGGTGAGGGGAGGAGCTAGGAGCTCGGATCCATAGCTGGTAAAACCATGCTGGTTCGGATCCGATATCGGATCCATAACCCACAGGTTGCAGACAAATGAATCTCCTACTTCAGATATGGAGTTACCCTAGTGAGGAGCATGTGTATGACCACCTGTGGTTTAAGTGCTTTATCATCCATTTAATTTGAGATGAAGGATTAAACTAGTAACCGCACTGTTTTATTTTCACTTCATTGCACACCTAACAATTAACCAGACCACTGACTTCTTTCTTTGTACTGCAATCTACTTATTAAATAGATAAACATCTTAGACATTTTGTACCATGTCATGCCATCTTCAAGCTCAGTTTCTTTTACTGAATCCCATACAGCACATTGTTTAAACTATTTCTGTTTCTGATTTCCAAAAGTTTTCAGTTCCATGTTTTTAATCTCTATAATCACATTTTCACCTCTCTTGTTGATGGTTTGTCTTTAATTTTCCATTTTCTAGTTGCATCTTTTTTAGTCACTACCAACACTAAAGCTAGCAATGCCTTCACCTCTTTAATAGGTTCATAGGTTCATAGGTTCATACTAGGCTATCTGCCCTAGGGCATTTATAAGCCTAGCCAGAGTGTGTGTGGCTTTCACCACCCCTTAGGATGAGAATACTATACCCTTTAGTTTGCTGTGCCTCTGTCCAGCAGTGATACAGAGATGATACCCGGGGTAAACCTACGATCTCCCATCCACTCGTCAAGATTTCTCTTGAACAGAGTCAGTGAGGGGCTCTGCCTCACATGGACTGGGATTCTGTTCCATGGTGTAGGGAGTCTCTGGGTGATGAATCTGTCCCTCCAGCACGTCCTCTTGTGTTCTATGTTACACCAACTCAGCAAAATCATCTCTATACTGAGGTTAACTTTTCTTCAAAGTACAAGACTAATCATATTATTTAAATAATTTTTGTAGCAAAATAACTCCACACATTCCAAAAATATATACCCCCCAAGAACCTCCTTCTTGGCCATTATAGCTTCAACATATGCCTTATCTGCAGGAACATTTGTTCAAGTCTCATAGGGGTGTAGAAACACTTGTCCACACATTTCCATGCAAAACTTCTATGATTTCTTGATTTAAATGCATATCTGGTGTTAAGACATGTTTCTCCTCCAGTGATCATCTGTAGCATCTTTATTTAATCATTCACTCCATGCCCTTTTTATCCTTGCATCGTACTGTGATCATCTGTAGCATCTTTATTTAATCATTCACTCCATGCCCTTTTTACCCTTGTATCATACTGTGATCACCTGTAGCATCGTTATTTAATCATTCACTCCATGCCCTTTTTACCCTTGTATCGTACTGTGATCACCTGTAGCATCGTTATTTATTCATTCACTCCATGCCCTTTTTACCCTTGCATCGTACTGTGATCACCTGTAGCATCTTTATTTAATCATTCACTCCATGCCCTTTTTAACCTTGCATCGTACTATGATCACCTGTAGCATCTTTATTTAATCATTCACTCCATGCCCTTTTTACCCTTGCATCGTACTGTGATCACCTGTAGCATCTTTATTTAATCATTCACTCCATGCCCTTTTTACCCTTGTATCGTACTGTGATCACCTATAGCATCTTTATTTAATCATTCACTCCATGCCCTTTTTACCCTTGTATCGTACTGTGATCATCTGTAGCATCTTTATTTAATCATTCACTCCATGCCCTTTTTACCCTCGCATCGTACTGTGATCATCTGTAGCATCTTTATTTAATCATTCACTCCATGCCCTTTTTACCCTTGCATCGTACTGTGATCATCTGTAGCATCTTTATTTAATCATTCACTCCATGCCCTTTTTACCCTTGTATCGTACTGTGATCATCTGTAGCATCTTTATTTAATCATTCACTCCATGCCCTTTTTACCCTCGCATCATACTGTGATCACCTGTAGCATCTTTATTTAATCATTCACTCCATGCCCTTTTTACCCTTGTATCGTACTGTGATCACCTGTAACATCTTTATTTAATCATTCACTCCATGCCCTTTTTACCCTTGCATCGTACTGTGATCACCTGTAGCATCTTTATTTAATCATTCACTCCATGCCCTTTTTACCTATGCATCGTACTGTGATCACCTGTAGCATCGTTATTTAATCATTCACTCCATGCCCTTTTTACCTATGCATCGTACTGTGATCACCTGTAGCATCGTTATTTAATCATTCACTCCATGCCCTTTTTACCCTCGCATCATACTGTGATCATCTGTAGCATCTTTATTTAATCATTCACTCCATGCCCTTTTTACTCTTGTATCGTACTGTGATCACCTGTAACATCGTTATTTAATCATTCACTCCATGCCCTTTTTACCCTTGTATTGTACTGTGATCACCTGTAGCATCTTTATTTAATCATTCACTCCATGCCCTTTTTACCTTGCATCGTACTGTGATCACCTGTATCATCTTTATTTAATCATTCACTCCATGCCCTTTTTACTCTTGTATCGTACTGTGATCACCTGTAACATCGTTATTTAATCATTCACTCCATGCCCTTTTTACCCTTGTATCGTACTGTGATCACCTGTAGCATCTTTATTTAATCATTCACTCCATGCCCTTTTTACCTTGCATCGTATTGTGATCACCTGTATCATCGTTATTTAATCATTCACTCCATGCCCTTTTTACCCTTGTATCGTACTGTGATCACCTGTAGCATCTTTATTTAATCATTCACTCCATGCCCTTTTTATCCTCGCATCGTACTGTGATCACCTGTAGCATCTGTATTTAATCATTCACTCCATGCCCTTTTTACCCTTGCATCATACTGTGATCACCTGTAGCATCTTTATTTAATCATTCACTCCATGCCCTTTTTACCCTTGCATCATACTGTGATCACCTGTAGCATCTTTATTTAATCATTCACTCCATGCCCTTTTACCCTTGCATCGCACTGTGATCACCTGTAGCATCTTTATTTAATCATTCACTCCATGCCCTTTTTACCCTCGCATCGTACTGTGATCACCTGTAGCATCTTTATTTAATCATTCACTCCATGCCCTTTTTACCCTTGCATCGTACTGTGATCACCTGTAGCATCTTTATTTAATCATTCACTCCATGCCTTTTACCCTCGCATCGTACTGTGATCACCTGTAGCATCTTTATTTAATCATTCACTCCATGCCCTTTTTACCCTCGCATCGTACTGTGATCACCTGTAGCATCTTTATTTAATCATTCACTCCATGCCCTTTTTACCCTCGCATCGTACTGTGATCACCTGTAGCATCTTTATTTAATCATTCACTCCATGCCCTTTTTACCCTTGTATCGTACTGTGGTCACCTGTAGCATCTTTATTTAATCATTCAGTCCATGCCCTTTTTACCCTTGTATCGTACTGTGATCACCTGTAGCATCTTTATTTAATCATTCACTCCATGCCCTTTTTACCCTCGCATCTTACTGTGATCATCTGTTGCATCTTTATTTAATCATTCACTCCATGCCCTTTTTACCCTTGTATCGTACTGTGATCACCTGTAGCATCTTTATTTAATCATTCACTCCATGCCCTTTTTACCCTCGCATCATACTGTGATCACCTGTAGCATCTTTATTTAATCATTCACTCCATGCCCTTTTTACCCTTGTATCATACTGTGATCACCTGTAGCATCTTTATTTATTCATTCACTCCATGCCCTTTTTACCCTTGTATCATACTGTGATCACCTGTAGCATCTTTATTTAATCATTCACTCCATGCCCTTTTTACCCTTGCATCATACTGTGATCACCTGTAGCATCTTTATTTATTCATTCACTCCATGCCCTTTTTATCCTTGCATCGTACTGTGATTATCTGTAGAATCTTTATTTAATCATTCACTCCATGCCCTTTTTACCCTTGCATCGTACTGTGATCACCTGTAGCATCTTTATTTATTCATTCACTCCATGCCCTTTTTATCCTTGCATCGTACTGTGATCACCTGTAGCATCTTTATTTAATCATTCACTCCATGCCCTTTTTATCCTTGCATCGTACTGTTTTCTCGACTCTAACATTTACATGCCCTTCTTATTACACTTTTCTGGTGTGCCATTCCTGCTCTGGCCTAAGTTATAAAATGTACTTCTCGTGGTTTAACCAAATCATAATCTAACCTCAATACATCTTCTCTGAACTCTAACATTAGATCTGTATATGCAAGTTAATTTAAGTTCAATAACCCCAAGAATTTGTCTAGCTTCATCCCATGACATTACGTCATATCCTTTTATCACACATTTCCAAAATCTCATTTCTTTGTTCTATGTTCTCCAAATGTTCATTATATTTTCTTCTTATAACAAATAGTATTATATATACGTGGTGTTCTGTTTTTCTATGGTCTAACTTCCTTTAATGTAAAAACTTGCTTAACACTTTTATGAATATAAGTCTCCCTCCTATACTTCCTCCAGACTTTTAATTTACACTTAAAGTTTAAAAAATGGAATGTATTTCATGTACTTACTGCTAATTCTGTTACCAGGAAGCTGATTTTGCTGCAGATTCCTTTCTCTGTCACCGATACCAGATGGAAGTATCTTATCTTTCAAAATAAGTGACCAAAGGTGGTCCACTGGGATGTTATACCCTGAAAATTAAAATGAGACAAAATTTAAAGATAAACTGCATTCTTCTGGGAATACGTAGGTTTCCAATGGGTTGTTCTCAAAATACAGCTGATGGAAAATGATAAAGCAAGAACAGAGATACCTTTCATCAAAAACCTTGCATTAAAACAAGTCACCTTAAGTAATTTCCATATTGTTAAACTTTTATTGTGTGTGTGTGTGTGTGTGTGTGTACATAAGTTAACATTCAGAGTCAAACACATATAGCCCCACCAGTATTTATTACTTATTTATTACATTTTGGTAATTCAGCAAATATAGTAATATAAATAACGTTTCAGTCTGACCCAGAGTCAGCTGCATAAAGAAAATGAACTAAATATTGTGTAGTAAAAAAATATATAGTGAAAACCACAGGAAAAGAAAATCCCAGAAAACAAGAGATCAATATACGCATTAAAGTATATTAGAGGCACATAGAATGCTAAAACATACCAACACCGTACAATGTTCACACAATCAAACTTCTGTCATGATTCAACTCCCTGATGTCAGTGAAACTGTAATCTGCAATGAGACATGAAGTACATAGCTATTTCAGAGTGGTGTAAGAGTTCCTTAAGTAGCACCAGGTTCAATACTTACCTTTATAAGTAAGGAAGGTGTGCTGCATGAACTTTGTGTGAGAAAGAAATAACGCCTGGAACAATCCTGATATTTTCAGGAAGTGCATTCCAGACTAAGAGGCAGGAGTGGATAAAAACTCATAATCTATATTAGTTTGAGCTAAAGAATAGCTAGGAGGAAGACAGGAGATTCAGTTTAACCAAAGAAGGATGAGCTAAGGTAGTTTCCTAAGATGAATCATGAGCTCAAGTGGTCAGCATATATCACAAGTTATCTTTAAAATAGAGAGCATGGGGAACATTGTGTTCACTCCTCAGCAGGTAGACAGTCTTACAGAGAAAAGAATCCCTGTACTTGCTTCCAGGAGCTATGAGAAATGCATTTTGTAGAAAAGATGATCCAATGCAGTTCATGAAACAAGCACTAAATGTGAGGAAAAGCCTACATAAAGCATTGCTGATACCCATTGGTTTCACTGCCCTTATGTTCCAAGATCTGTTTGCATTCTAACATACTCCAAAGGCTTGTTAAATACCAATTGAACTAGGACTACAATTAAAGAACTTGGTTAAGACAAATACCTAGAAATGTGCAGACGCTGACAAATTCAGGACATACACTACTCACAGAAGACACAACCTAAGTAAATTAACTAACAACTTACCATTTTTAAAAGGACTGTCCCAAACAACTGGCTGTTTTTGCAGTTTGTAGATAATACCTACATCTCCAAAATGGTTCAACATTTTCCTTTCTTTAAACTTACTTACACTTTTCTTGACTCAGTTAATCCCCATAGATCTATTGCTTCTTTGCAGTGGAGATTTGAGGTGGTATTTGTACTGACTAGGGAAAACGTAGCATAAATTCCACTACTCTTTTTAACAGGAGCCGTAGGATCCTTTATATCCATTTGAGCTAGTACCAACTCAGGCAGATGCAATGTCCATTTAACATTTTATGTGAAGGACAGAATTTACAGGGAATTCTACTGGTATACCATAAAACACTGCTTTACATTGGGATCCTATCCCAAAAGGCATGAGGAAAGCTGCATATTGCGAACAATGTTTATGTATTTGACAGGATACACTTCTGCTCATTTTGGCTTATACGTTCAGTTCCGTTTCTGCTCCTATCCAATGGCACTTTAACCCTGACAAAATACTATTATGTCTATTTGTATTTTACTCAACTGTTACACTCCTGAATTTGTCACTGTGCTTGTATACACTGGAAAAAATGTTCATGTTCTCCTTAATTATTGTTAGTAAGATTTTTTTTATTTACATAAGGACCAACTTGTCTTTGTAATAATGTTCTCATGTAAACTTTCTTGTCTATTTTATATGTTGCAGCTTTTCTCCCCAGGCCTTTCCCGGTAAACACATGTATGTATGTATGAATTTTATGCCTATTGACATAAAGTATTTATTACATTCACTAGTTATAAACCTTGAGGTTGCTAGTGATACCCCATTATTTGATAATGAGCTTTGTGAAGGATGTATATTGGTTATTAGGTTAACTTACTTGGAATAGTTCTGAATATTTGGTGTTATAACGAATTTATTTTCATATACTGCTTTATCTGATTTAATTTTTTCCTTTAATTTCTTGCAAATCTGATTTAATCTACAGTTGTGTCTTCTGTTTTGTGATTATTTGTAAAGTTTGAAAATGTGTTTCTTTTTCTGGTATACTTTGGTTAAGGTCAAACTCCACCCAAACAGATATTTGTTAATGGTTGATTCCACCATGTTTCACTTTGGCCACAGACTCACTTGTAACTGAAACATTTTCTAAAGTTGAGATTCCAAGATGGCTGCTGACTAGATCAGTCCCTAGTCACTGAGCTCCTCACAGTTATGTAATATCCGGCTTAGTATTATAACCTTGGAGTAATATTTTTCCTCAGTTTTTTTTATAAAAAGATCCCCTAAGTATTTATCTACGTATCTGGATTATTTGTTGGTATTTGGAGATCTCAATTTTGGATTTTTTTACCTCAGAACTGTCTTTGTGGCTTCAACTGTATTTGGCATCTGCTGCTTAAAGACTCCTCCCAGAATCAGCTATCCTGTCCTCACACCTCTACTCTGGGCATGGCTTCTAAATCCGACACCATGGAAACACAGGCAACAAAGGCCAAATTCTCTTCAGTGCATTCACCTGAGAAAGACACCAGCTCAAAAAGATTAAGAACTACTAAGCAATCTTCAGAAACTTCTAAAGTAAGTAACAAAGATACAAATGACTCAAACTTTCATTTAGATGAACTAAAAATAGCATTACAACCTATTCAAAGTGCCATACAAAGTTTCTCAGAACAATTTACTGATTTTGGCAGAACTTTAAAGCAAATAAGTGAAAGAATGGATATTATTGAATGTAAAAATACAGCTTTAGAAATAAAAACAGAATCCTTGGAAAGAGATATTAAAGCTAAAGATAAGATTATTACAGAATTTCAAGCTAAACTACTGGACTTAGAAGCTAGAAGTCATAGAAATAACATTATTATTAGAGGTTTGCCAGAATCCTATGAAAATCAAAACCTATTATCTGTATCTAAACAGATTTTTGAGACACTATTAAATTGTGAGTCATCATCAAAAACTGTTATTATAGAGAGGGCTCATAGAGCATTGCGTGCTAGTCAGGATTCTGCCTCCCCTCGGATTATATATACTAAACTACTTAATTTCCAAGACACCTATCAGATACTAGAGGCAGCAAAAAGCAAAAAACAGTTTGTCTGGAAAAATCATAAACTGTCATTTTCTCAGGATCTTCCTCTACAAATAAAAATGAAAAGACAAAAGCTTTCTCCTTATTGTGCAGATCTTATAAAAAGAGGTATAAGATTTCGTATGAGTTATCCGAATACTCTGTCTTTTACTTATAATGACAGAAAATATATGTTTACAGATCCTAAAGAAGCAAAAGAAATATTTCTGAAGATATTCAAGAAGCTTCCTGAATCTGTATCTTAATACTTCAATATTTATTTACAAGTATGTGATGTTATGCTCAACTATTATGTTTTTATTACAAAATTGAAGTTTCTTTTTTGAATGCTTATTAGAGTGTTATTTGCTTTATATATATTTAGTTGATTTTTATTTTTAGTTTGTATTTCTGTTACTGCCAATATTTTTTAAACCCAGCACTGTTATAGTTTTTTTTTTTCTTTTGTTTTGGTATTTGCATAACCTTTAGAGGCTAAAAATAGACTGTGATGAAAATGTGCGAAGAAATCCACACAGTTATATTATTTTTGACTTTTTTAATCCATTGACTTTTTGGAGGGAATTTCTTTATATCTCGAGACTGTTTCAAAGAGTTTGCTTTGTTACTTATGTGTTAACTGAATCTTCGTTATGTCCACGCTCCTTCTCCTGGGCTTCGGAGTATTGCTGTGACGTCATCACATGAAAAGAACTTCCAAACATTACAGTCAAGTTTTTATCTCAAATTTAGAGTTTATACATGATATGTTACTTGATGACACTGTGGTCTATGGCTAAATGGTTTGTCTTAATTGCCATGTCAAGGAAATTTGATCATTAACAGTCATGTTACTATCTTAAATTAAGCACTTCCACAAGATTCATTACTTGCTGGCGTAGTGTCATATGTCTGAATGCTATGTTTTACATGTCACAAAAGAAACGTAATCTGAACATATTTAGTTATGTTATAATTTAAATATCTAGTGCTTTTATAAGATACGTGACTTACTGGAGTTCTGCTGTATGGTTAAATGTTATGTTTTACTAGTCACGACAAAATGTTACCCAAACTCTCTTAGTTAAGTTCTGATTTAAATAGTCAGCGCTTTCACAAGATACGTTACTTGCTAGCGCTGTGCTTTATGGTTTAATGTTATGTCTTACTTGCTACAAGAGAATGTAAATATTTAGCGCTTTTATATGAAACGCTGATTTATAAATTTACAGTTTTACCGAGAGTTTTCCTGTCACCATATTCCATTAAAGGACTCTGTTGACACTGTAACTAAAGAAGAAATACCTATATTTCAATTATAGGATTGGCTCTCTATGCTATTAACAGTTATTAGGTATTTTTGTGAGGGAAAATCTGCGTGTCTCGAGACACGCTTAAGTTAACAGAGTGTGCTTCGCATTACAGTCACTTTTACTATATATCACGTACTTTTCGCAGAGGTGCAGAATCCAAGAATGAGAAGCAAAAGGAAGCAACCTCTCTGCCGAATAGTACTCCTTCCAAAAACAAGATCCAAACATAACTTGGTAAATGCAGAGTAAAATCCAGAGTAAGCGCTTTAGCGTAGGAGGTTCCACGCTTCATCAGATAATGAAATATAAATAACTTTCCTTTTTTTTACCACCCATATACAACAAGGCGGGTAAATTAAGTGGATAACTAATCAATTAACATCTCAGAAGAGAGTTTGTAGCCAAATATACATTTTGATCATAGCTTCGCTCCTATCCCATTGTATGTAAACCTGATGTATAAATGCAAACAATAAATGCAAACAGTACCATCGACCAAGCTATGGATTAAATACATATTGTAACCGCAACTTCGGTGCCATTATTTTAAACATGCGATGCATATAAATGCAGACAATTCCATTACTCAGTAATTATTGAGAATAAAAATGGAAACAGTGTGATGAAAATTTAAACCGCAAACTGCGTAGGGCATATGGATGTATGTATATATATATATAGAACGTACTATACATACTCCTGAATTTCATTAGTGTCCAAAAGCTTCCTGCATGAAACAGAATTAAAACGCTGTATAAATATATATATAAATAAACTAAAATCAGGCATCTATGACCAACAAGCAAGCAGATACTGCCTACAAGTATTAATACAGATGACACATCTATAAGTAAAAACGGATATAAACAGAACTCCTGAAATATCACTGGAGTCCTGAAGCTTTCTGGATCAATTAAAATTAAGACACTATGTAAATATGTACATAAATAGACTAAATCAAACATCCATGACCAACAAATAAATGCTGTCTACAAGTATGAATACAGATTCCACATGAATGAATAAATAACAGATACATAAAAACTGTGCATAGATGCTATTCAGAGAGAAGGAAAATATTAACAAATATATATACATTTAAATAAATATATATATAATTATGTGATGTAATCCCAGAATACCAGAATGATGTCACCATAAGCATAAAGAATCCAACGTTGTCAGTTTACTCCTTTTTTTACATTCAGTCCACTAAATAAGATATTGCTTATGTATATGTACAGTGACCTTTTGTAAAAAATATTCAAATGCTTCTAGCATTTGAATAATATTCATGTTTTGTCCTTAGAGAAATATTACTAAACAAGTAGTAGCTGCAAGCATTACAATAGTAAATTGAATTTAATTCTGTTGTTTGTTTCTTACACCTCGCTGCATGGTAATTACTATAACATCCATACATTGTAGGTGAGTGAGTGCAGTGATCTGAACTACTTGTATATAGTTGGGGTCATTTCTTAAACACATCTCCACTGGTCGTTAAAACAATATCTTGGAAATAACAAGTTTCCAAGTATTATTATTTTAATTAATGTTGAGTGCACTTTTTTTACTAAATAAAAGCGTGAGCATAGGTAGAAGCAACAACTAATAAGTGCTGCAAACGCGGCGTGTAAATGGACACGCCTCCTATTAGTTCTTTCTTTAAGACCTCAAATGCCACACGATCCTGACAACTGTGGATTTATATCATATTATATAAATCAACGCTTCACATATCCATTTACAGAGTAAAGTACTCCTCTGTATAAGCGATGCTAAAACCTAGCACATTACTAAATAATATTAGATTGGACAGAAAATGCAATCAATGCTCAGGGTAAACTTTCTTGATGTGCTAGATCATCATGAAAAGGACTCTCTAGCACATTCAGCTGGCTTTCAGGGACATGAAAAATAAGTAGTAGAAACAAGAAGTAATCATTGTGTTTGGGCGCTCTTCCTTCATTAATCAAACTTATGCCCAGATATATCTTACATCTGTATACTAGATAATAGATAAATAGGTATGACATGTCATTTATAATCTGTTTATAACTAGATTTTTAGCTAATCTGTAATAAATAAGCTGCTGGTTATATTGTTTAATTTAATAAGTCATTAATTATTTAGATGATTTACAGTAATATATAATTCAGATTTCATTATAGGACTGGGTTTATTTTAATATACAGTTCACTAATTTGTTTTTATTAGAAATAATACTAACAAAATATTGACTTTAGGATTTTATGTCAGTTTTATCTAGATGTCTATAAATAGAAATTTATAAGAATCACATGAGGAAAAACATTTTTACCTTATTTATTTTTACGCAAATTTAGGAGCTTGGGGTTAAATAGTTGTATAGGGATTGTTTATGTTGGTCATCTTGTCTATAGACAGATGTGTAAATATGTTTAGTGTTATTGACTTGGTTCCAGTCCTTTCAAGGACTATATGTAATGTTTATATTGTTACATTTGAATACTTTGTAACCAAAATCGTAAATTCTATTCTGTTTGTTCAAGATTTTACCTTGTCAATAGGGGTTAGGTGGTCAGGCACTAGGGTAAGGATGAGGGTTATGGGTAAATCTCATAATATATCTCTACTGATTTTGTTTTTAATAGGGTATTCTCATTTAATATCAGACCAGTTTAGCTATGTTTCTTTGCTCTTGGTATTATTTTAATTATAAATCAAGAAATTATACCATGTTTTGATCACATCAATATTAACAAGTCATCTCTTTTATGACAAATTACCTAATAATTGATTCCTGGAATGTTAGAGGAATTCAAAGTAAATCCAAAAAATCTTTATTATTTCATTTGATATTTAAATCACAAGCCAGCATATGTTTTATTCAAGAGACTCATATCCCTTGGGATGTTTGGGACAAAGAGAGTAATAAAAAATGGATTAGGAAGATAGTAGCCTCTGGGGATTCTTCTAGTTCTCGGGGAGTAGCAATAATTATTAAACAAAAATTCAGTGGAAACATCATTGATGAGAGATATGATAATGAAGGTAGATGGTGTCTGTTTACTGCTACTATTCATAATCTGGATAAACCAATTTTAGTTCTAAATGTATATGGTCCTTGTAGTCAACAACAGTTTTTTATCTTAAAAATTTATAATATACTCACATGTTATAAAGATCACTACATTATAGTTGGGGGAGACTGAAATGCGGTAATAAATCCAGAAATTGATCGTACTAGCTGCTCCGCTTCTTATAACCTTCAAGCAACTTTGGCTCTAAATGAATTAATTTTGGAACATAATTTAACTGATCCATTGCACTAGATAAAAATATCAAACAAGAAAGATATTTACACTTATTACTCAAAATGCTACAATTCATGGGCTAGATTGGATTTTTTTCTGATTTCTAATACTATCTCAAAATTTATTTCAGATTTTAATATTGAACCTAGATATCTTTCAGATTATTCAAGAATCTTATTAATTCTCAACTTTACCCACAAAATTAGAAATGTTATTAACTCAAATAAGTGGACGCTGAACAATAATTTACTCTTAAATAAAGATATTTGTATACAGTGCTCAGAAACTATTCAAGAAATGGAAAATGATTTAGATTTCTTAAATATCCCTTATGATATTCAATGGGCTGCATGTAAGGCGAGATTAAGAGGTATGTTTATCAGTAAAGCTGCTTATCTTAAAAAACAATACAACAAAAAGTAAGAGTTCTTAAAATCTAGAATTCATTCTCTTCAAAATCAGTTTAGACTGAATCAAGACACTAGTTTTGAAAAGCAAATATTAGATTGTCAAAAAGAATTAATTTTGTTGCATCAGAACAACCTTTCTTTAGTTGATCAAAGATTGTTGGCAACGTATTCAGAATGGGCTCAAGTTCCTTCTAAAGTTTTGGCTAGAATAATTAAAAATAATATTGAAAAACCAAAAATCTCATCATTATTGTACAAAAATAAATTATACAACACAGATGAAGAGATTATTCATCTCTTTACACTACTGTATACAGAATTATACTCAAAACCATCTAATACATTGGAAGATAATCATATAAAAAACTTTCTAAGTTCTTTAAAATTCCCCAAGTTAAATGATAATCAACAAAAACTGCTTTCTGCTCCTTTAACTCATCAAGAGATTTCTGATTCAATTGATAGTCTTAAATCCGGTAAATCTCCTGGTCCAGACGGATTCACACCTGAATTTTTCAAATCTTTTAAATCGGTAATTGTTCCCTTTCTCTTTAAAGTTTATAATTATATAAAAATCAAGGGTATTTCTGATATTCATTGGAATACATCTAAAACCATATTAATTTTGAAAAATAATAAAGAAAAAACTGACCCATTTAATTATAGGCCTATTTCTTTGATCAATTTAGACATAAAGATTTTGGCATCTATTCTGGCCAACAGATTGAAAAAAGTTTTACCTTCAATCATTTCTCAAGATCAAGCAGGATTTATGTCCCACAGACATGCTTGGGATAATACACTGACTTTAGAATCTATTATACATCTAATTAAAAAAGATTCTAATCCAATATATGCGCTGATTCTGGACGCATCAAATGCTTTTGATAGAGTCTGTTGGAAATTTCTTTTTCAAACTATTTAATTTTCCTTTATTCTTTATAAACCTCTTAAAAACTTTATATAAAGATATGTTTACTAGACTTTATATTAATGGTTACTTTTTTTCCCCTATAAAGATTACCAGAGGCACAAGGCAAGGATGTCCTCTGTCCCCTTTTCTTTTTAATGTATATTTAGAACCGTTACTGTTGTTTATTACTCAGAACACTTTTCATAAAGTCCCTAGGATTCTTGACACAAAAATTTATTTTTCTGCTTTTGCTGATGACCTTGTATTATACTTTCAAACCCCTATATCTGACTTTAGTAAAATAACAAACGCTATTGAATGTTTTTCTTCTGCCTCGAATTATCTTATAAATCCTTCAAAAACACATATTTTTCCTTTAAATCATAGGGTCCATAAATCGTACTTGTTTTCTGATCAACAAACCCAGATTGTTTTTGGTATGAAATATCTAGGAATTAACATGGAACACAATAATCACTCTTCTTTTCAAAATAACTTAAGTAAAGTTTGGAATTCAATAATTTCGGATATTACTAGATGGGAGCACTTAAATTTATCACTCTTATCAAAAGCTGCTATAATTAAAATGAACATTTTACCAACATTTTTGTACCAATTTAATTCCTCTGATCAGATAATTCCTAAGTCTTTCTTTGAGAAAGTAAATATAGAGTTAGACAAATTCTTATGGTTTCCCAAATCTGTTAGAATCTCATATTCTAGACTATCAAATTCTAAGGACAAAGGTTGTTTGGGATTGCCAAACTTCTATCTTTACTATCTAATTATTTCATCAAATAAGCTCTTAACTATTTCTAATTTTAAAAATAGTAAAGATATTAATTATCCCTTATGGGTTAAGATTTGGTATAATTACATTATATCTAAAAATATAAATCCAGAAGCTATTCCTTTTATTTCTATTGATATGAAAATTAGCAATAAAATTTCTATCTTTCTTAAACAAAAGATTAAAGCTTTTCAAGCTCTACTAAAATTATGTAATATAGATACGTTTTCTCATCTTTTGCAGCCACTTCATCTAAATCCTAATATAATGATAGATAATTCTCCTTTCAATCTAGCAAATTATCCTTCATTAAAAAATTTGAAGGTCTGGGATATCCTGAAATATAATGAATTATCCCTATTAGAGTTGCGTAAAATTCTGAATGTTAATTGGAGTCATTCTACAATATTACGCCAATTAAGAGAAGTAATTGTAGGTCAATATGAACCCATAGAACTTATAGAACATAAATTAAATAATCTAAATACAATAATTAAAACATTATCTTCATCAGGTAAAATGATATCAAGATCCTATAAATTAATAAAAAATCTAGTGCTGGATCAGAACTGTCTTTTCTCTAATAGCTGGTTAAAATATAATTCTCGAATGTGAATTCCTTTTTGCATTACAAAAGTGCCCACCCAATATATTGCAAAAAGAACATAGTGAAGGGGCAATTCGTGAGGGGATCAAGAATGACAAATAATGAAAGAAAATTCAAAGCAGAATGTGATTTGTTGGAAGGAATGTTTCTCGAAAGAGAATATCCTTTAGAATTTATCAAAAATATTAGAACCGAAGTGGAAGAGGGAAGAAAGGGAAGGTTTGGACCAATTTTTGGTAAAATTAGTTAACATGATAAGAAAGAGGAGGATAAAGTAGGAAATTTTCAAAAATCTTTGATTATGGAATACAATTTATTGAACAAAAATATTAAATTTGTATTCCAAAGAGAATGGGAGAGATTCAGGGCCCTCACGGATTTGGATGGATTACCACAGGAGACACCTAGAGTGGTATTTAAAAATACAAAAAGTATAAAAGGAATTTTGGAAAACAATAATTATGGTAACAAGGGAACTCAAATAGGAATTAGGGGTAAGGTTGGAACCTTTAAATGTGGTAAATGCAAACAATGTGAGCATATTATTAATAGAGACAATGTTTTTTTGACCAGTAGGAGAAGGTGTATAAAAAGTAAGGGGTACTATAATTGTGAATCTATAGGACTTGTGTATTTGGCTGTTTGTGTGGAATGTCCGTCATTTTACATAGGAAAGACAGAAAGGACATTAAAGAGACGCATTTATGAACACATGTACGATGTTAAAAAAGGAAAAGAAACAAATGCGATATATAGGCACACCAAAACATGTGTGGGAGCCAAATTCCATTTCTTTGTTTTAGATCAAATAAAAAGGAATATAAGAGGTGGCCCTTGGGAAGAAAATATTGCCTATAAAGAACTATGGTGGCAAGTGGCCCTGGAGGCAAATAAAAAGCCTGGGCTAAATGAATATATTTCTATTTTGCCCCTTCTGAAAATTAGATCAGCTAAGGTGTGACTTAGTAAGCACTTACCAGATTTTGTCAGTAGGTGTCGCCCTTACTCTATTTTAGATAATATATGTTTAAATAAGTAGTTTTTGACCTATATAATAAAACTTTTAATGAACAGTTTTAAGAATTATTTTAAAAATTTTAATAATATGTCAACATTTTATTTAGGAACTTTTAAATGAATTTAATAAAGCTTATTTATTGATTTATTTATTTAAATATATAAAAGAAATAAATATGGGTGCAATAGGAAGTGATGAAATACTAAATTATTTAGTAGCTTGTAGGTTGATTTGTAGGTTTATATTGTGAAGAACAAATGATTGGTGTTTGTGGAAACTGGTTTTATATATAATGAATGTTTTTAAAGTAGTAAGGCATTTCATCTGATGAAGTCCATTTGGACGAAAACGCTGTTAATGTGAAGGCGTTCATTCTGTCGTGTACTAGTTCATGATTTCGTGTTTTTGTGGTTCAATAAATTGGAATATACCTCAGCCTGCATTGGTCATCGCTTTCGTGCTTTTGCATAATTCTCGAATAACTGAGAATCAAAACCTTTTGGCAATAAGATATACTAGGGAATTTATTCCATTTAAGAAACTATTGTACACACAATTAATGATTAACAATGATGCTTACTACACTCCTTATAAATTAAACAAATTTAATCCTAACAAATCCTCATCATGCTCATGTTGTTCTTATCCCCAAGTGGACCTTTTACATATTCTATGGTATTGTCATTTTTCCCATAGATTATGGACCTCTTTGAAAGTAAGACTACAGAGAATGGGATATCATAAATCTACACTGTCATGGGAAATTGCTATACTTCATATTCCGATAATTTATCTCTCCAAATTCGATACTCAAGTTATTATTTTTATTTGCTCTTTAATAAAACTTTACATAACTCAAAACTGGCTTGATCGTACCAAACTGAAGTGGGATATTTTCCAAAAAATGGCTTACTTATACATTGATGCTCAAAAAAACATGGTTAAGAGTCCAAAAAAATGGCTTTCAAAAATTTAGTATTAGAGAAGGTTTTAAGTATTATAAATAATTAGTACCTTAAATCTTTCATTTGGTCTGGTATTCTAGTTAATTCTTATACCCAAATTTGGAATATTCTAATTCACAGGAATTGTATTTTTAGTTTATCTTTTACTTTATGGTTACCTATTGTATATATTGTACATATTTAGTGATGTTATTTTTATTCTGATCTCTTTTTAATGTATATATGAGTTGCAAATTTGCTTAAACCAAGTTGTTTTATATATGTCAACTCCTAAATTGTATTTGTTTATAAATCAATAAAAAGTTTATTGAGAAAAAAAAAAACATTTTCTAAAGTTCCAGAACCAAAATCATATTTGTTCTGTGAAACTCTGAGTTATCCAGTTAATATTGTTCAAGGAGTCTTATAGCTCATTATAATTTATAAGCCCATGATTGTATCGGACTAATTTATCACCTAAATGAACATGCTTGTTAAGTTCAACACAAGGAAAGCCAAGAGACAATGGTGTATAAACACCAGTTCTGGTAATGCAAGTACTACATCCAGAAATGCATGCAAAAATGACAGTAGTCTAGATAGCAAGATTCGCAAAAATAATGCAATGGAAATGTTATGGAAAGTAGGTTAAATGCAAGATGTTGTTGGGTGCAACTAAAATGGGAAACATGCACACTGGAAATGCTTGTTTTAAATTCAGTCAGATATGTACCTACCAGTGAGAAAATAACTATTCATTTCACTTCCTTGTCACAGTCGTTACTAGAATTCATGGTCAAGGGTTCACAGTCTGCATAGACTAACATGTCACAAGGTGCTTTGGGAATGCAGTCTCCCTCTTTGGGAAGCTCTGTCAGATTGCAGGAGGGGGAGTCACTGTGTCTGTACAGCAAAGTCTGACCGTTTAAAAAATAGCTACAGAATCTGAAACATTTACTGACTAATTAGCAACATATTGGATAGAAGAAACAACTTCCTAAATAAACTACAGCAAGCTAGGGGAATAAACAGATTAGGAATTTAAAACAGCTGTTGTTCTGCTCAACAGAATTTGAATGACAACATTATGAAGAAGCTTGCTTTAGACTGCTGTTTGTATGCAGAATCAGCTTGATGGCTATGTAACAAAATATGTGTATAATTAATATGCTAATTACAGGTTAATTGGTGATTACTAGGATAATGGCACAAGAGCCTTTACAAGTCTAGCCAATAATACCCAAGATATGACAATACTGAATCTTAATTCCACAGAGATGGGATGGATTAGTATCAGCATAGTGGGTCTTTGGGAGTTGCAGCCCTGAGTCATCTTAAAGACTGCCTCTGTCCAGAAAGGATATGGGCAGTACCCTAGGAGTAGGGTGACCAAATCATGAACTGGAAAAAACGGGACACACCCAAGGAGGGTTTGAGGGATACCCTCCAGCCAAAGAGGGGTCCGGGGAGCCTCCGCCAGAAACTATTTATTGAAATATGCTCATTTTAACTATTTTGAGACCTAGAAATCTTTTAAAATTTAACTTCACTTTTGTAATCTAATTTAAACACTGAGGCATATCATAAACGAAAACAATAATTTTGCAGTGAATACTTATTTATTTATACATATTTTACAACATAATACAACACAACAAATTAAATTTCACTAGTCTAGGATTTAAATTGAGGATATCTGGCTGTTGTTCCAGCCATTGTTAAAACCTCCTTCTTATCTAATATAAACTTGTAAAAACTATAACAGCCCATTTCGAAATTGTAGAGAACTTGCAGGATTGCAGAAAGGGTCTCCACTCTCATCTTGTTTCTTTCGTCCGTCCATTGAATGTTCATGAGCAAAAATATTCTTTCAGTATTACCATTATGGGTAGGGATCGCAAACACATATTGGCATATCTTCAAAGATTCAGAGTTCTGTTCTGGCCTAGTATGGGTTTTGAAAAAACAAACCCACTTTTCGTGACACTGAGGTGTTTTTTTATCTTCATCAGTCCACTCTTTAATATTTTCACTTACAAAATCTGCTAATGATGCCAGTTGATCAAATAGCAAAGTATCATTTATTTCAATACTTTTTTCGTTGAAGTAACAAATAGTTTCTTCAATTTGTTCCCAACTGGGGATGTCCTTCAAAAGCATCCATTTGAATTTTGAGAAGGTAGAGAATGGTACACTCCATTTTTTAAGATATTGTAGGCAGGTTTCATAAAACTCGTTAACTTCATTTTTGAAGTTAATTTCGTCTTGTTGCATGATATTGGCCCGTTTAAGAATGGATTTTACACTAAATGATAAAAACTGTTCCTCTTTTCTTCTGGTCATAGCTTTGAGAGTACATTCCAATACATCATTGACTTCCATAACACTTTTTGTACTTCCTTCAATCTTTTTAATTCCTTGGTGAAAAATACTGAGTTGGCTATGGATAAACCATAGGTATGCCTCACTTAAAGGATTATTAAAAAATGTTAACAAAATCTTTGGAGCTTTTTCCTCGTTTAAAAAGAAATCCTTTAAAGCATCAAACAGCTTTAAAATTCGTTCTATTGCAGGCATCAAAGACAGCCAACGAGTTTTTGAATACACCAAAATAGTGCCAAATTCGACATCGACCATTTCACAAATTCTTTTAGCCTCTCTGTTTGCACCGTGTATATAGAAAAATAAGAGAAGAGTTTGACAACAATACCTTCAATGTCACAGCTTAATCTATCAGCTGCTGCACATATGCAGTTATGTAGTACATGTGCAGGACAACCCACACCTTCAATACCATGTAAATTTGTTGTTAATTTTGTAAATACATTGTTTTTTCCCACTCTGTTCAAACCACCAAAATTTGTGTTGGTATTGTCACCACAAAATGCAATGCAACTGTTTTTATTTAACTTGAATTCATCAATACAGTTCAAGCAGAAACTAGATATCTCATCTGACGTTTCACATGGCAAGGATGCTACTTTCAGTAACTTTGACTTTATCCCTTCATTTATGTCAAAAAACTGAACTACAAAAGGAAACATTTTTATGGCCTTGTGATTACTTGCATCAGTAGAAATGCCATAAAAAGGGGATTTATTTATCTCTTCAATGCTAGTTTTCATGCTGAATGGAGCTAAAACACCAGTTATCAGGGCTGATTGCTTTGTTCTGGCAGAGCTAAACTTTAATGCAATTGATGAGTCACTAAACATAACGCCGTTTAACTTGTTGACACAGTCATTTGACCTAAAGCTGTGATGGTGCTTTACCGTATGGTAGGCCTGAGTTAGTTCAGCAGCTCTAACTTTCGTTTCTTCATTAGAATCGTGTTTTATAAAATAATTGTTGAGACATACTGCTACTTGGGGCACTCAGTCTGTTCCTATGTTTCACTGATGTGATGTGTTGTTTTATATCTGAACGTCCACCATGACCAATACTAAAAACACTATTGCAAACTGTGCACTCGGCTTCACTGTCATAGCGTCCCTTTTTAATATAGTTCCACTCTTTGGAATACTTCTCCATAAACTTACATTGACGCTTGGGCATAATTATTGTCTATATGAGACGATAATATAAAATTAAAGAATAAAGTTCAACACCCAAAACAAACACCTGTCACTCTAACACGAACAGGCCGGCAGGGATGACACATAAGACTAACACATTACACGCTGCTACAGGTCTGTCTATATGGCTATGCTTACTTCTAAAAGTTTGTAGCACTTAGACTAGAAGTGCTTAGCGGAGCCCCTGACTTGATATTTGCTGGGGGCCCCCAAAATGCTAGCAGCGGCCCCGGTTATACTTTATTGTCTTTGCTCCTCAACTACAGTGTACCTTCTTACGTTCTCCATTGTAGAGTTCCTTTGGCCATCTCTTCCTTGCTCTATGTTCGCTTTAAATAATCGCGCGCGTCCAGTAGCCATAGCAACAAGGTCTCATGTTCTTTACGCTACTCAAAAGTCTAAAAATGAAAATATTAAAACAAGATCAGTTTCGCATACAGACTGACCTTAAAGTTATCAAATTTACATACATAAAAATACGCAGCTGGTATCGCCAAATAAGTTTCACATAACACTCCAAAACCCCAAATTACATATTTTAAAAAAGTAGCTTTCAAGAAATTGTGAAACATCTGATATGACGCTGTAAAATATATTTTTCAAACTTTCCTTCAGATACCATTCATTTCAAATAATTGCAACAACACACATACTCACCTTCTTCACCACCATTTATCTACCATAACCTGCCAATCAAAACAATGAGGTGGGATTTAGTTTACTTGACAAGCACTTTACAAAAGGGGAGGATGTGCTATCGCGATGCATTGTTGGTATTGCAGTTTTTAACTGCTCATTTCATCATATTAGCTACGGAAATAGAGCTGTAGTCCCTGCAGCAAAGGAAATAGTAAAAATGCGGCGTGACGCAATATTGACAATGTGACATTGACAACTTCAGTTATGTTGCGTTTCGATTTTTATTATCAATATTTATTGTGTGCTGTGTGGTAAATGAAGGAAACATATATCACAAGTGTTCAAGCAACCAAATGCAACCCTACAAAAGGGCACAGCAAAAATGTAAAATGAAGAAAGGCAACAATCAGGAACCTGAATCAAGGACCAACAATGAAAACCAAGAGAATTTATTCACAGACACATCCACTGACTAAGCGCTTTCACCTAAAAAGGCATCCTCAGAGTCAGTTGGAACATCACAATCAACATATAAATACATAATTAAAACTAATTAAATAATGACATCACATTTTAAATACACCAATGAGCCCAAGCACTGCCTCAACACAATTAAAGGTACAAAACCCATTCAAGTGTAGTTCTGAAAAATGTTGAAAAATTGAAACACAAAATAATTCACAACAATTAACTACATGCTATAACTTATACACATACACATACACTTATATATAAAATAAATTAAATTAATATGAAATAAAATGCATATGCCTCAACCTATAGACTTTAAAAGTGATAACTCTGTTAAACAGAATAAAATAGATACAGTGTGCCACAATGCCATCCCCTTCAAATTAGATACAACTTGCTTTCTGTTTTAACACTGGTTTAATGGATATACATTCATTGATACCGGGCACCTCGTGGCATTCAATCTCACCTGCCATTGAACTTCTAAGAGGGCCACCTTGTTGCTTATATCACCCTTGATCATCATGTACCCTGTCAATGACAAAAACAAGAACTTTTTAAAATTCTTGCAATAACAACTATGCAAAACAACGCATTATGTGCATCCTTACTCTTTATGCTGCGTATATGCTCACTTATTCGATCTGCAACCTACGGTGGTCATCCCAATGTAGAATGCGTCACATGTACTACAAGCCACATAAACTAAACATTTTGTATTACAATTACACTGACCTGGGCATGCAATTTGCGATCAAAACCTTTACAACCAGGTGTGTACCCTCACAAATAAATCTACAAACTCTACACCTACCACACTTAGACATAATTGATTTCTAACCCTGGGCACCCTTTCCATAATTGCTTTTAAGTTAACACCTTTGCTAAACACAATCCTAGGTGCCTTCCCAATTATGTCCTTGGTGTCCTTGTCTAAACAATGATTCCATACCTCATCGAAGCTGCAATGACAGTGGCCTTCTCATTGTAATTAAGAACCAAGCAGGCTTTATTCTTCCCTGCATCCTTGTTCATGTTGTTCAACTCCATATTGCTGCCCCATTAGCTTCCCTCTCAATATAGGTTCAAAAACAGTATTCCTTTTCCTAATTACTTCCTTTTTGACTTTTAATAAAGGTTAAGTGGATACCCCTATCCATAAGCATACCCACAAGTTTGTATATTTCCTCTCTAAAAGAGTGTCATCACTGATTATCCTAGATAGCGTATCATTTGTCCTTTGCCACCCCTCTTTTTGATAAAAGGGGTGACAACTGGAAAAATGTAAAAGGAGTTGGAATAGCTATCTTTCTATATAATGTACTAACCAAACCTTCATGATTCTTGAAAATTGTCAAATCCAAATAGTTCACCTATCCAATATGTATATGTGAATCGCAAAACTAGTAGAAGAATTAATATACTCCATGAACTCATTGACACTGCTCTCATCACCATCCCATAGGATAAGTAAATCATCCAAGTATCTATTGTACAACACTACTTTCTCCCAAAATCTGGATTGAAAATGCAGGTTCTCTCCATGCCAATAGTACAAGGTTTGCAAAACTGGTAGCATCTTGCACCCATGGCTACTCCCGAACACTGTTGATATATCTCACCTTCAAATTTGATGAAATTATTTTTCAAAACAGTTTCCATCAAATCACAAATCATATTGATCTTACTTTTGTCAAAACTGGAACTTAGCAGTAAACTATCCCGAAACATTTCCATGCCTTCACCATGCGGAATCACCGAAAACAAATTCACAACATCCACTGTCAAAAAACAAAAATTCCTAGTACACTTAACAAAAGCCCTCAACCTCTCCAAACAGTGCCAGGAATCCTTAATAATATGGACTGTATCACTCACAACTGTTTTGCACACTTCACTGTATCTCCAAGTAAACCCATCATGGATGTCAAATAATGAACCAAATGAACCATCCATGATGGGTTTACTTGGAGATACAGATACTTACACAAGGGTATCGGTTAATGAAATGAACGTGGCCTATAGAAGAATTGATTTGTATTTATTGGATGCCCTATTTCAAGGTGAAATTACAGAGTCGGAATTTGATTTTCTTACAGTTAGATACCCTGTTACTCCAAACATTTTTGGTATACCGAAAGTACACAAAGGGCTGGAGCAGCTACATTTTAGACCTATTGTATCTGCCAGGGGTTCCAAGACCGAACCGCTTGCAGCCTTTGTGGATGAAGTGTGCAAAACAGTTGTGAGTGATACAGTCCATATTATTAAGGATTCCTGGCACTGTTTGGAGAGGTTGAGGGCTTTTGTTAAGTGTACTAGGAATTTTTGTTTTTTGACAGTGGATGTTGTGAATTTGTTTTCGGTGATTCCGCATGGTGAAGGCATGGAAATGTTTCGGGATAGTTTACTGCTAAGTTCCAGTTTTGACAAAAGTAAGATCAATATGATTTGTGATTTGATGGAAACTGTTTTGAAAATAATTTCATCAAATTTGAAGGTGAGATATATCAACAGTGTTCGGGAGTAGCCATGGGTGCAAGATGCGCACCAGTTTTTGCAAACCTTGTACTATTGGCATGGGAGAGAACCTGCATTTTTCAATCCAGATTTTGGGAGAAAGTAGTGTTGTACAATAGATACTTGGATGATTTACTTATCCTATGGGATGGTGATGAGAGCAGTGTCAATGAGTTCATGGAGTATATTAATTCTTCTACTAGTTTTTGCGATTCACATATACATATTGTGCGGATAGGGTGAACTATTTGGATTTGACAATTTTCAAGAATCATGAAGGTTTGGTTAGTACATTATATAGGAAAGATAGCTATTCCAACTCCTTTTACATTTTTCCAGTTGTCACCCTTTTATCAAAAAGAGGGGTGGCAAAGGGACAAATGATGACTATCTAGGATAATCAGTGATGACACTCTTTTAGAGAGGAAATATACAAACTTGTGGGTATGCTTATGGATAGGGGTATCCACTTAACCTTTTAATAAAAGTCAAAAGGAAGTAATTAGGAAAAGGAATACTGTTTTTGAACCTATATTGAGAGGGGAAGCTAATGGGGCGAGCAATATGGAGTTGAACAACATGAACAAGGATGCAGGGAAGAATAAAGCCTGCTTGGTTCTTAATTACAATGAGAAGGCCACTGTCATTGCAGCTTAGATTCGTGAGGTATGGAATCATTGTTTAGACAAGGACACCAAGGACATAATTGGGAAGGCACCTAGGATTGTGTTTAGCAAAGGTGTTAACTTAAAAGCAATTATGGAAAGGGTGCCCAGGGTTAGGAAATCAATTATGTCTAAGTGTGGTAGGTGTAGAGTTTGTAGATTTATTTGTGAGGGTACACACCTGGTTGTAAAAGGCTTTGATCGAACAATTGCATGCCCAGGTCAGTGCAATTGTAATACAAAATGTTTAGTTTATGTGGCTTCTTGTAGTACATGTGACGATTCTACATTGGGATGACCACCGTAGGTTGAGATCGAATAAGTGAGCATATACGCATAAAGAGTAAGGATGCACATAATGCGTTGTTTTTGCATAGTTGTTATTGCAAGAATTTTAAAAGTTCTTGTTTTTGTCATTGACAGGGTACATGATGATCAAGGGGTGATATAAGCAACAAGGTGGCCCTCTTAGAAGTTCAATGGCAGGTGAGATTGAATGCCACGAGGTGCCCGGTATCAATGAATGTATATCCATTAAACCAGTGTTAAAACAGAAAGCAAGTTGTATCTAATTTGAAGGGGATGGCATTGTGGCACACTGTATCTATTTTATTCTGTTTAACAGAGTTATCACTTTTTAAAGTCTATAGGTTGAGGCATATGCATTTTATTTCATATTAATTTAATTTATTTTTATATATAAGTGTATGTGTATGTGTATAAGTTATAGCATGTAGTTAATTGTTGTGAATTATTTTGTGTTTCAATTTTTCAACATTTTTCAGAACTACACTTGAATGGGTTTTGTACCTTTAATTGTGTTGAGGCAGTGCTTGGGCTCATTGGTGTATTTAAAATGTGATGTCATTATTTAATTAGTTTTAATTATGTATTTATATGTTGATTGTGATGTTCCAACTGACTCTGAGGATGCCTTTTTAGGTGAAAGCGCTTAGTCAGTGGATGTGTCTGTGAATAAATTCTCTTGGTTTTCATTGTTGGTCCTTGATTCAGGTTCCTGATTGTTGCCTTTCTTCATTTTACATATATCACAAGTGTGTATGGTGGAAGAAGCCACTTTTTTATTCTTAAAATGACCTGCTTTTGTCTTAGAAAAGTTCAATGGGCACTTCAACCCCTTATATACAGATGTTGCGGTTGACGTAGAATATGCTTATGTACACAATCTTTCTTACCACTATCAGTCGGTCCGTCATCATCATCATCAATGAGGAGTAGTAATGGTTTGAAAACTTGTGTTGAGGCACTTGTGGGTTCGGGTGTATGGAGGGACAGAACCAGTCTGCATTTTATTACGAAGCGCAGCATTTACACACCCACTCAAAATTATATGCAAAAGAGAATGAGCATAGTGGGCAGCAAGTATCTGTATGGAAAAAAGCTGCTCCTCCCTCATCTGTTACTCAGAAAGGTAAACAGAAAACACCTGTTTATTTTTGCAAGCTTTTCAGAAGTAGCCAAAATATTACGTGAAGTTATATAATTAGGAAGTTTTAGTGATTTGATAGAAACGGGACATTTAGGCATCCTGAGAGACTTTTTTGGGACACCGGGTACGATCACGAAAAAATGGGACAATCTCTTTTATACAGGACGTTTGGTCACCCTACCTAGGAGTGAATTTATAGCGCCCCATGCATTTATCCAAATTCTTTTTGAAGACAGTGAGGGATGGACTTCATTTTATGTAGATGGGAAGTTTATTCCATAGACAAGGCAGCCTTTGGGATATGAATCCATCTCTCCAGCATGCTCTGTTAGAGTCACAAATAATAACTACTCTGTATGTAAGGCATAAGTCTCCTCTCAATAACGATATGAGACAGAGTAAAGGGATATGGTCTTTAGTTGGTCTGCACAAGACACATGTCTTACGTTTTGTATTTTTTTAGTGAGAAACCACTGGGGCTGCTCCATTTGGTGTACATCCCTGGTTAGGTACATGTAGAAGGGAGCATTATACTCGATTATGGGCCTGATAAGGGCCGAGTACAATAGCACTGTGACTTCTTTGATCTTGATGCCATGCCTTTACTTATAAGTTGAGCCACACAGAAGGATTTCCTCACTACTGTAGCTACCTGGTGGTCAGAGTATAGGTTACTACCTACCTGCATTCCTATGTCCCTCACCACTGGGTCTACTTTTAGGAGTGTGCTATCAGTGGTGTAGGTTACTACCTGTGTTCCTATGTCCCTCACCACTGGGTCTACTTTTAGGAGTGTGCTATCAGTGGTGTAGGTTACTACCTATATGTGTTCCTATGTCACTCACCACTGGGTCTACTTTTAGTAATGTGCTATCAATGGTGTAGGTTACTATCTATCTGTATTCCTATATCCCTCACCACTGGGTCTACTTTTAGGAGTGTGCTATCAGTGGTGTAGGTTACTACCTATATGTGTTCCTATGTCACTCACCACTGGGTCTACTTTTAGTAGTGTGCTATCAATGGTGTAGGTTACTATCTATCTGTGTTCCTATGTCCCTCACCACTGGGTCTACTTTTAGGAGTGTGCTATCAATGGTGTAGGTTACTATCTGTGTTCCTATGTCACTCACCACTGGGCCTACTTTTAGTAGTGTGCTATCAATGGTGTAGGTTACTATCTATCTGTGTTCCTATGTCCCTCACCACTGGGTCTACTTTTAGGAGTGTGCTATCAATGATGTAGGTTACTATCTGTGTTCCTATGTCATTCACCACTGGGTCTACTTTTAGGAGTGTGCTATCAATGGTGTAGGTTACTACCTGTGTTCCTATGTCACTCACCACTGGGTCTACTTTTAGGAGTGTGCTATCAATGGTGCAGGTTACTACCTATATGTGTCCCTATGTCACTCACCACTGGGTCTACTTTTAGGACTGTGCTATCAGTGGTGTAGGTTACTACCTATATGTGTTCCTATGTCACTCACCACTGGGTCTACTTTTAGTAGTGTGCTATCAATGGTGTAGGTTACTATCTATCTGTGTTCCTATGTCCCTCACCACTGGGTCTACTTTTAGGAGTGTGCTATCAATGGTGTAGGTTACTATCTTTGTTCCTATGTCACTCACCACTGGGTCTACTTTTAGGAGTGTGCTATCAATGGTGTAGGTTACTATCTATCTGTGTTCCTATGTCCCTCACCACTGGATCTACTTTTAGGAGTGTGCTATCAATGGTGTAGGTTACTATCTGTGTTCCTATGTCACTCAGCACTGGGTCTACTTTTAGGAGTGTGCTATCAATGGTGTAGGTTACTATCTGTGTTCCTATGTCATTCACCACTTGGTCTACGTTTAGGAGTGTGCTATCAATGGTGTAGGTTACTACTTGTGTTCCTATGTCACTCACCACTGGGTCTACCTTTAGGAGTGTGCTATCAATGGTGTAGGTTACTACCTGTGTTCCTATGTCACTCACCACTGGGTCTACTTTTAGGTGTGTGCTATCAATGGTGTAGGTTACTACCTGTGTTCCTATGTCCCTCATCACTGGGTCTACTTTTAGGAGTGTGCTATCAATGGTGTACGTTACTATCTATCTGTGTTCCTATGTCAGTCACCACTGGGTCTACTTTAAGGAGTGTGCCAAAACTATGGTCTGAGACTAAATGCTAAAAAATTCCTAATCATACCCTGAGTCAGAGGCCCCAAACATTGGCTTTCACTTCAGAGAAGTATATACCAAACAGGATGGGTCCCAACACTGAACCCTGTAGGATAGCACCAGTAAAAGGTTTCTTATCAGAAGTGGATTCACCTATCCACTCAACATTTGTCCTGTCAGTGAGCCAACTGGCTATCCATCTGATGATATAGGTGTTTACGCCTAACTCTGTGATCCCCGAGAGATTGTATCAAAACTTTGGCCAGGTTTAAATAAATGGTGTGTACAATTTTGCCCTCATCCATGGCCCTGGTAACTTTTTCAAAGAAGTCCACCAGACTGAGAAGGCAAGATCTCCCTTTGACAAAGCCAAATTGGGCCTGATTCAGTTTTCTGATAGCACCTATGTTATTATTTATCAGGTTCATAATAATTCTCTCCATGGTCTTGCAGATAAGACTGGTCAAGCTTATAGGTATGCAGTTGCTTGAGTCAGGTGATGAGCCCACAGTTGTGCAGAGGGATGACTTTTGTAGTCTTCCATTCCTGTGGGACAAAGCCATCAAGGGGTTGTGATTAAAGAGGGTTTCTAGTGACCCTGATAGATTCTGTTTTAAGCTATTTGAGAAGCATCTTGAAATGTTCTTGAGAACCATGGATGCTGTGTTTTTGGCTTTATGAGTGCAGTAAGGACCTGTTCCCTTGTAATGATAGGTAGGGAGATGGTTGTGAGTAATTCTTTGGAGTGGTAGGAGGTGATAGAGGTGTAAGTGTTGCCATTGATGATTAACTCGGCACATTGCTGAGCATTTCCCCTGAGGTTTTGAACATAATTAAATAAAGCCTTATGGTTATCTTTCACCTGGGAGTCTATCTTTGCCTCATAGTTTGCTTTGGCAGATTTCGCCAGCTCTCAAATGTTTTTGTTTAGATGGTGAGTGTCTTTTTGCACTGTTTTATCTGTTCCTTCTTGGCTGTTAGAGGATTTTTTCCCTTTTGTTGAATAGCCTAGTTATGCTAGGGGTCCACCAGGGAGGTTTATTTTTGCCAGTAATCATAGGTTTGAATCGGACAGGTACTGCCTCCACTATGCAGCTATGTGGTGGTACAGTGTTTTTGTGTACAGCTCAGAGTAGGCCTCAGTGTCACCCTGGTTTGGATAGGCTTGGAAGTTTAATAAGCTGGCATTCAGTTTGAGGTAATTGGCCTTAGCAAAGTTCTTAACAGGTTTGGAGTTTAATGGGGGTTCTAGGTTAGGTTTAATACTAAAGGAGATAATTTTATGGTTAGATCTTACCAGGGAGGAGTTAATGCACAAGAGGGAGCAGCCTCTCTTCATGTTAATGAAAACTAGGTCTAGGATATTTGTACCTCTATTTGGGGAGCTAACTAGTTGCTCCACAGTGTTTGTACTGATGAAGTCCAAAAACCTCAGAGCAAATGAATTACAGGTTATACGAGTCTCCCAATTCATAGAGGGGTAGTGGACGCCACCCATAAATATGGCATTTGGCTGAAGTTTAAGAGATTCCTGTAGGTTTAGGTAGCAGTTGTGGTTTACCAGACTTATCTTAGGGGATCTGTAGCTAGCAAGGATATGATAGATGTCACACCAATAGTCAGTTGGGAATGGAGCATCTTAAGAGTGTCATGTTGTTGGATCAGTCTAACAGTATACTTGTCCCTTATGAACACTGAGACACTTCCTCCATTAGTTTTATTCTGAGCTGAGGGGGACTGAGGTGTATGAAAGGCATTGTAGCCTTTGATAGTCTGGGTGTTTTCTATGGTTCTGAACCATGTCTCCATGACTGTACATATGTCTGCATTCTCCACAGTAAGGAGTGCTTCCAAGGACTGCATTTTTTATTTAAACTCCAAGAATTAAGCAGCAGTAGCTTTAGGTAGCTATGAGTAATTGTTGCATGTTGGAGGGTTTCATAACTTGCCACGGCCTAAAAAAGTCAATCATTTTTGCTAGTACTGTGGCATCATCATTGGTGAAGGTAAGATAATACTCAAGGATAGATTCATACCCACCTGGGACATGTATTCAGACAGCTCCATCATCTCTCTCTTCATATAGTCCAGTGAGGTATGTCTTAGGTCATTTACACCCACATGGACAATGACCATGTTATAATGGTATCTGTGGTTTAAAGACCTAGGTGCATGCATGATCTGGCAGCTCCTGCAATCTCCTCCTTGTTTCGCCTGGTAAGGGGGACATTAATATGTCTTACAATAGAATCCCCAATAATTAGAATGATTGTTTGTGAGGTGTGTCACCTTATGGGCTTAGAAGTGGGACTACTATGACTTTCAGAGTTGTGTGTTTTGTGTAGTGCTGTCTTTTTTGAATGTGTACACGAGTGCTGAGAGATGGTTTTAAGAGCCTTGGAAGTTTGAGTAGATTATAAGCAAGTACCTCCACATATGTGTGTCTGTGTGTTTGTTACTAAATATTGGTAATGAGTGCTTTGCATTTAACACTAACAACCTTGTTTGTGCTATTCATGTGTGTATGCGAGAGCTTTGCCTCCAAAGACATTGTATATCTAAATCTCTCACAAACTTTGCTTGCCTGCTGTAAAATTAAATGGTTGTCAGTGAACACAATTATCTTTTACGTTGCACCTACCTGACAGAGTCCTAAGGTCAAACAATCAAAACCTATTAGAAGTTCATAAACCAACTCGTCCCCCAGGTAAAAACCTCCTATCCTTTAACCTAGCACGACTTTGGAACTCACTCCCACCATCCATTCGCACCAGTAGTAATCATTATATGTTCAAAAAATCTCTTCACACACATCTTAAGTCCCTATGGGAATGCTCTTGTTCCCACCCATCTTAAAAACAAGGTACTCTTCATCTCCCATTCATTCCTATATTACTCAACTATGCCTACATAAACAATTACTTTCTACAAATTAACTACCTCTTTAGCCCTAACACAACCCACAGTTATTCTACTTACTTCCATAAGATTGCTTAGTGGAAAGTACCTTAAATGCGAATTCAATGACTGTATTCTCTTTTAAAATTGTATAAGTATCTTTAGTAATCTACTGCATGTACCTAGTATGTTTGTTTGCTTATAGAGCTTTCTCTATTGTATGTACCTAGTCTGTATGTTCTATTTTTTGGAGCTTTTCTCCCCAGGACTCCATTGAAAACGGGTTCTTTTGGCCCAATGGACTATCCTGGTAAACCAACTGCAAATAAAATAAAATAAAATAAAAAAATAAACATAAGGCAGTTACTACACTCCCTCAGGATGCCCATATCCACCAGCCCAGAAACAGAGATGACAGGAAAGTGCCTACCCATTATTTCTGATCCTTAGTAGATAGGAGGAATAAAGAAGAGTTACTTAAAGGTCTAACTGAGAGTTTTTACCTGTATACTAGTGGTGCCACCATTTGCACAGACTGCCAGCTCTTTCAGTAGCTGTGAACAGTCAAACACTACGGAAAGTCTTTCTATACAGGATTTTAAACTGTTTGCTTATATACAAGGCACTGGTAATAGCGTTTAGGCACTGCTCAAAGGTGAGGCTTTTATACCGGCAGGATGAAAGACTTTTACACAGTTAAACGCTTAGGCAAATCAGATAAACACACAATAAGCCTTCCACCAGCAGTTCCCAACATGGATGGGTTGAATCAGCTTTCTGTTCCCATCAGAGTGAAAAAAAAACTCGATGTAAAATGAACTGGTTTTAAGCTCAAATGCAGTAACAAATGTTTTACAACAAAAGGCAGAACTCCTGCACTTTCAGAAATCCTTGGAAATAACTTCACAAACCCTGACAAATGTTCATAAATGCAGAAAAATACAGAAATGTAGGAGGACTTCACAGAAAAACTTTGCAAAACTTAGAAAAATGTTTCCAAACTTAGGAGAACATTAAGAAACTTAGAACAGCTTTTGCAGTATCAGAAGAGGTTAGGAAGTATCAGAGTACTGGTAAAACAACCCAAGAGCAGTACAGTAATAAATAGATATTATTTCTTTAACAACTGCAGTCCGAAACACAGTGATAAATTCAACGCAAATCAATAAATGTAGCACAGAAGTATTATAGAGAACTGAAATAATTAGAGCAAGTGCAAAAAATACTTGTATCAAATGTGTAGGTCCAGATGGATTTAAAAGCAATCCAAGTCTTGTAGTCATCGTGTCCAAGCCAGGTACAGGGAAGTTCTGAATAAATGAGCACAGTCTCAAAAAAATTTAGGGTTTTTGTATCAGCAGTATGAACGACTTTTACACAGTTAAGCCCTCAAGCCAATCAGATATACAATAAGCCTCCTATCAGCAGTTCCCAACTCAGATGGGTTGAATGAGCCTCTACTCCTATCAGAGTGCAAAAAACAATGTAAAACAAATTTTTACTCAAATATTTTTATTAAATTTAAAAGCATATAACAGTTCAAAGCAAAAAAAAAATTAAAACAAGAATAAATATTATAGTGAAAAACTTCACAACAGTAAATAAAAATAAACATTTCTAAGGGATCTACATAAACAAAGACAATTATTAAATATTCAATTTATAATTCTATTTAATATCATATTATGTTAAATTTTTCAAGTACCCCTTTAACTTTCACCCAAGAAGTATATCTTAAGCGACTGTTTTCTTCTTGATTGTAGTTAATTCCAGTTGAGAAACATTAATTGTAATATTCTTTAATTCTCTAAATGAAAGAGGAGTCTCACTTTTCCAGTTTATAGTTATTACTTTACAAGCAAAACAAACAGGGTATGGGTTCAAATGCAGTAACAAATGCTTCACAAATAAGTTCAGAAACCCTGTGAAATGTTCACAAATACAGAAAAATTCTTGGTTAGGGAGAGAACTGTGTATTTTTATATTAGATCAGGATCAGCTGAGACAATATTATAGAAAAAGTGGCATAAAAACAAAGACCAGTTTATAAACAGAAAAAGGATACAAGTTAAGTTGAATAAAAAGAAAAAGGGCTCACGTCCCACAAAAAAATTCCTATCCTTCTGTCTCCTCCCCTTTCCACTCATAATGTACCAGTTTTCTTTGTGTGACTTTTCCCTGCTTGTGTCTCCCTTTTGCTACTGTCCAATACTCAAGTTTACACCACCGTATTTGGTTAAGAAAAGAGAATTCAGCACTGCAGTAGCCTCTTTAACGTGGCAGGCTCTTCCATCTTAACACACAGGAACACGTGGCATGCTCTTCCATTTTAACACATGGGGACATGTGGCAGTGCATTAGGCTTGGAACTTTTGCTTGTTTGCCCCTTGGCCTCTACTGCTGCATCTTCTTCCACTATACAGGTCCTGCTGTTGGCACAAATGGGATTAGTGATTAGGTCGAGCTTGAGTTGTCTGTTCTCACACTGATAATAAACCCAGACCCATAATTCCTATCTCAGTGTACTAGAGTCCATCACCGTTCAACCTAATATGATAATTATGGGGATCTCAACTACCCCTCTATAGATTTGGAATCCTACACCACTTCTAGTGCACAACTGATTCCTAAACTTTGTAATGCCAACATACAACAGTTGGTCCATTCTCCTACCAGGAGTACAAACATTCTTCACGTTGTACTCACAAATGGGGGGGGGCAATGTTTCTCAAGTAATGTAATATATTTGCTCATCAGATGAGACCATAAGGAATTATTACTTGAAATTAAATCCGGGGATCCAGCAAAACCAAAACCTTTAAGAACTATTCCAAAACTAACCCCTCTTTACTAAGCAACACCTTGGCTAAATTCAAAGCACTCTCAAACCTAGTAAACACCATAGCATACACTGAGCTATTTACAAAATATCTATACAGCCATACTGATAGCTGTATACAGTGAGCTGTGCCCATATTGATAGCTGTATACAGTAAGCTGTGCCCATATTGATAGCTGTATAGAGTGAGCTGTGCCCATATTGATAGCTGTATACAGTGAGCTGTGCCCATATTGATAGCTGTATACAGTATGAATGTGAGGCGAGATGGACCACATACATCAAGCGTTATGGTGAGTACATAACTTGTAGATGTTATGTGGTCCAATCTCGCCTACATTCTTACTCATGAGACAGCGTCCCTAGCACCTCTATCCTGGGAGGCTCAATTGAATATGCTCCTGAGAACAGTGGAACCAAAGGAAGCCCAGCCCCTAGAAGCCACGTCTAATTTGTAATGAGTAATGAAGGTGTGAGGAGAAGCCCACGTGGCCACAGCACAAATTTCATCCAAGGATAGTCTGGAGTGATAAGCTACTGAAGCTGAAACCGCCCTGGTGGAGTGAGCCTTGACAGGGAATGGTAAATCTGCCTGCCGATGAGTAAACGTAAGAGATGCAGTCAGAATCCACCTAGAAATTGTAATCTTAGAAACGGGGAAACCTGTTCTATTTTCTGAAAAGGACACAAAGAGCTGGTCAGACTTACGAAGTTGTTTAGTCCTGTGTAAGTAGAAATGAAGCTGCCTGTGTACGTCCAATTGATGAAACTTAAACTCTGCCTTGTTGGAACATTGATTAAAGAAAACTGGCAGCTCAATGGACTGATTGAGGTTAACGACAGAGGTTACCTTCGGAAGGAAGGACGGATTAGGTCTCAAGGAAACCCTGTCCTTATGAAATATTAAATACGAGGATCTGATGGCCAACGCCTGAATCTCCGACACCGTCTGGCTGATGTGATAGCTATTAAAAATGCAGTCTTCCAAGACAGAAATTTTAAATCACAGGTGGCAGCTGGTTCAAAAGGTGATGATGTCAGGGCCTGTAACACAAAATTTAAATCCCATGGCATGATGGGTTCTGACACATGAGGCCGAAGCAACAAGGTGCCCCTCAAAAAGGCCTTACATAGCTTATGCGCCATGAGAGAAGGTTCGTAAGAGGTATGAAAATTGGAAATAGTGGCTAGCTGAACCTTAATGGTAGCAGGAGCAGAACCCTGTTGAAAAAGAGTGGATAAAAAATCTAAGACAGCAGGGATGGGGGCTGTGAAAGGATCCAGTCCCTTGGCCTGAGCCCAAATGGAAAATCTTTTCCACTTGCTGGAGTAAATCTTCCTGGTAGAAGCTTTATGAGAAGAAGATAAAATGTGTACTACCTCAGGTGAAAAACGATGAAGTCTGACTAAAGATGGAAGTGGAGTAGCTAGGCTGTCAACCTGAGGGTCCACAGGGAGGGATGGGACTGTCCCGACATGTGTGTCAGTAGGTCTGGTGCTGGATCCAGAGTCCAAGGACAGTCCATTGCATACTGATGAAGAAAGGAGAACCAGACTTGGTGAGGCCAGTGTGGGGCAATCAGAATCATCTTGCTTCCCAAGGAAATGGCTTTCTGGATCACTCTTGGTAGCAGAGGAAATGGAGGGAAAGCATAGAGCAGACCGGGAGGCCAATCGTGGACTAGAGCATCCCTAGGTGACTCCACCTGTGGGGGGATCAGAGTGAAGTAGTTGCTGCACTTGGTATTGTGGGGACTGGCAAAAAGGTCGCAGCAAGGCTGACCCCATCTGTTGAAAATCTGCTCCACAACTCGGCGGTTCAGGGACCACTCGTAAGGCATCAGAATAGCTCTGCTCAGCCTGTCTGCAATCACATTGGCCTTCCCCTGGAATGTGCATTGCCACTAGGAACCATCGGGAAGATACTGCCCACTGTCACACTCGCATGGCCTCTCTGCATAGGGGGTAAGACCTGGTTCCCCCTTGCTTGTTCAGGTACCACACAACAGACATGTTGTCCGAGTGAATTGCAATCGTTCCTAGGGGGAGAGAGCTCTGCAGTGCTTGCAACACCAATAACACCACTCTCATCTCTAGAACACTGATGTGCAAATGTACCTTGTGATCCTGCCAGATGCCTTGGACCGTCCTGCCCAGATAATGCCCCCCCCAACCCAATCTGGGAGGCGTCCGTGGTCACTGTGGCAACCGGAGTCATAGGAATAAATGGATTCCCTTTGTTCAAGTTGGTGTGACGCAACCACCAACAGAGGTCCTGTTTGCACCAATCGGTGAGTAGGATCAGATGGGACAGGGGAAGCTTCTGAAAGGACCACTGGGCAGAGAGAAGCCACTGCAGAAGCCTCGTGTGTAATCTGGCCAGGGGCACTAACATAATGGTGGCTGCCATGGATCCTAGGAGCTGTAGGACCCATCTGGCCTGAACCTTCTTGAGGGGTAGCAATGCGCGAACCTGACCCTGCAACACCTCTATTCTTTCTTGAGGCAGGAAAGCCCGCATGTGAATGATGTCTAGCTCTGCGCCTATAAATGTGACACACTGTGAGGGCAGCAAGGCAGACTTTCCCCAGTTCAAGGTAATTCCTAGTTGCTGACAAAGGGCAATTGTCTTTTCCCTGGCCTGAATGAGAAGATGCCTGGTGGGGCGGTGAGGAGCCAGTCATCCAGGTATGGAAACACTTGGAATCCTTGACAACTCAGGTGAGCTGTCACCACTGCCAAACACTTGGTGAATACCCTGGGGGCTGTGATGAGGCCAAAGGGCAGGGCATGAAACTGGAAATGACTGGCTCCCAGCCGGAAGCGTAAGTGACTCCTGGATGCCCTATCCATTTTGATGTGGTAGTACGCATCCTTGAGATCGATGGAGCACATCCATACTTCTTTTCCCAGTAACGGAAAAATAGACTGAAGGGTGACCATTCGGAACTTGGACTTTATAATGTAGCGGTTCAGTCGGCTGAGATCCAAGATGGGTCTCAGGTCCCCTGTTTTTTTCGGCACCAAAAAGAGTCTTGAGTAAGTCCCTAATCCGATCTGGTCTGAGGGGACCGGTTGGATGACTCCCTTTTCCAGCAACTTTGAGATTTCTAGTGTTGCGTGATCCCTTTGACTGGGTGGAACGTCTGCGATTCTCTTGGGTGGAGGAGGGTCTGACAATAAGGGTATGGAATAATCTCCGGTAACTATACGAAGCACCCATCGATCCTGAGTAATACGTGCCCAGGCTTCTGGGTACAAGAAAATGCGGCCCCCAACTGGCTCCGGAATAGCACAGTCAGGCAATACATCAGGGACAATGAAAGGGAGGCCCGCAAAAGGAATCACGGTCTCCCGAATTGCGAGGGCCTCCTCTGCCCCTAGGGTGGCATCTCCCAGAAAAGCCACCCCCTCCTCTGCCTCTGGATGGGGGCTCACCTTGACCATCAGAGAAAGACTTCTGTGACTTTTTGAACCACATTTTTCCTCCCCTCTGAGCCTTAGGGTAAGGCCTAGATGGGAGGGAAAAATGGACCCCTACGGCAGACAGGGTCTTTCCCTCTTGCTCACATCTGGTGAGGGTGTCTTTCACTTTGGTCCCAAAGAGTGAGGACCCATCAAATGGGGCATCAGTGAAGGAAGACTTGAAGGCCTCCGCGAAATAACACATGCACATCCAGGCTTATCTCCTAAGGGCTACACCTGAGCTAGCTGCCCTGCTCACCCCTTCGGCTGCATAAGATATGAGCCTCATGGACGAGTTGACAATCGAGCCAAGAGTAGACAACTGGGTGTTAACCATCTGTGTTAACGCCTCAGGTATGTTACCCATTAGAGTATCTCCTAACTCTTTAAGGAGATCTCTCTGGAGCCGAGTAAAGTGACATAGATAGTTCAGAGACCAAAGTGTGAAGGTCACTGAAGAGAGGGTACGTTTCCCATACCGATCCATACTCCTGGACTCCTTGTTAGGAGGATGGATGGAGGAAGAAGACTCGGCTACTTCCTGCTGAGTGGCCGCCACCACCACCATGGCATCCACAGAAACCCCTTTGGACACGAACTCTTTCCCAGAGGGAGCTGACAGAAATTTATTAGGGCATCTTGGTACAGGTCCCACTGAGTCAGGAGTCTCCCACGCCCTTCGACAGATCAAATCCAGGAGCTCATCGAAGGGTGGAGACACCCAGGAGGCGGAAGGTTGAGCCCCAAAGGCCTTGATGAATACCGACTCCTCCTCAGAGGGAGTTTTGGACGACCAGCCACCTCTCTGCCTCAAAATCTCCAGGATGTCGGAGAAAGAGACGTCATCGGAGGACGACTTGGGGGACCACTCTGACTTCTCGAGGTTGGTATCAGAGGTAAGGGACTCGTCCTGGGAGTCTATGCGCTTCCTCTTGCACAATTTCTTTCTTGGGGGCTCCTCAGGCATGGACTCTGAGGGGCCCTCAGAAAGTTGGGGACCACTCATGAGGGTATCCCAAGACCTTGGGGCTCCATCGTCAACAGATAGCGGGACATCAGAGGCTCTCGCCGGAGTGGAATGGGATGGAAAGACCGATCCGGGTGAAGTGACTGAGGATCGGCCAGTGTGCTCCTCATGGCCTCGAAAGTGGGTCCCCCCGAATCTGAAGATGGACCAACCTCCGAGGCCAAGATTGGAACCGAAGTTCACCCAGCCGAAGCACCGAGAGGGATGCTTGGGACCGAAAAAGGTCCCAAAGTATCCCCCTCGGGCCTGACAGAGGAAACCCAGGTTCCAAAACCAGAGGATGGAGCCGACATGGTAGGAGCCGACGCCGGCACCGATAAGGCCTTAAGAGGTATCAGAGCTGGCAAAACATCACCCAGAGCCGAACACTCCAGCTCCGAAGACAAGGAGGTGCTCGGAGGAGGAAACATGGGTGCACTCATCGGGACTGGCTCCGGAGCTGACTGAGTCGGAGCCGAAAATAATTTTGCCAAAACCGGTGACTGCAGGAGCCTCTGGACCACCCTATCCACATCCAAATCAGAGAGTCTGGATGATTTGGAGGAAAGAGAAGGTGATTGTGATCGCCTATCTGGAGACCCCTGTCTGACACTAGAAGCTCGGCTCCGAACGGGCTCTAACAGGATAGGAGCCGAGGCAGATTCAAGGATCACAGCTAGCTCCTGTGGCCCCGAGGACAAGGGAGCCGAGGAGGTCGAGTCCAATTTGGAAGTCTTCTCCAGAGTCTCCGATGTAGCAGATGGAGCCGGAGATATTTTCTTAGTCTTAGGAGTCTTGGTTTTAGATTGTGAACCAGAAGAAGAGTCCAAGGACTCCTCAAAAGAAGCTTAAGAAGGCCCTTCAGTATAAGTTTATTTTTTCTCTCCTGTAGTAATCTGGGGGAAAAAGCGTGACAAAAACTACAGGACTCTTGTAAATGTATCGCCCCCAAGCAGTATACACAAACATCATGTCTATCTGTTATGGACATCTTGTAGCCACATTTCGAACACTTCTTAAACCCGGAGGGTTTGTGTTCTTTTTGATCCTTAGACATAACAGCCAGACCACAGTACACAAGCACAGAAACAGGACTGTAGGCCACAACGGAAAGGTGGGAAACTACTACTAACAATAAATGACAGAATCACACACTGTAGCAAGGGACAAACGCTTTCCTCAGACAAACCACACAAAGGAGGGAGGACTAGGTCCTCTAACTTAAACGGGCCTAGCCCGTAGGAAAGAGGGATACCACAAACAATACACTCACACCACAAACCAACGATAATAACAACAAGCAGCTATAAAAATAGCTTTTATGAAGAAACAGAACGATTTTCAGTAAGAAAAAGAAGTTTTAAATCTACTTAGCCACAGCCAAGCGAGACCACGTCCTAGCTCCACAAGCGGCAAACGAGATCTGGGGTTGTGGAGCGGTGCAACATGGGATACCAGGTTAGCCGAGCCAATTAAAGACTTCGTGCTAGAAAAATATAAGTTGGCCGAGTCGGAGCCGATGTTCGGCTCCGAACCCGTGAGTAAGAATGTAGGCGAGATTGGACCACATAACATCATTTGTTTTACCAAGAAAGTCCAACTGGGACAGAGCCCATTTACATGTTTACTATGTCTCCAAAACACTTAAGAAGTCATTTTACTAAACACAGAGATTTCATAGGGAGTAACAAACATTCTATGCATATATTTCCACATAAAACTTTCCAGTGCAAACTTGAAAAAGTCTGACTAACTGATTTAAGTAACAAAGTTTTATTCTTACTGTCTATTGAGTCACTCAACCCACTACTATCTAAACAGTTCCAGAAGTCTGCATCAAATTATTATTATTTATAATTAAGTTACATAACTTAGGCAGGCTTCCTTTGTAAGTCAATCTACCCTCAATGATAGCATTCATATAGTGTCAAGTTCCTCTTCACTCATATTCTCTACAAATTCATTTAATTTCTTAATGATGTATAATATTAACTGGTTAACAGTTTCATCCAACTTATAATCTTTCATTAAATATTATGGAGACTTAGCTTTTCCTTTTTCAAAGCAAGCAATCAGATGATAATACTAATCCATTCCTTTTTAACATGCTGTGAGTTTCCTTAAATCTAGAGGTGTGTCAATGGGAAAGCAGAAAAAATTCCATTGATATTTCTTAACTGTTTTAAGAACTGATTTCATATATGCAGAGTCTAAGGAATGAAATTAATTTCCTTCTAAAGTAAATTTTATCAACCAGATGAAAGGACTGTTACATATTTCTAGTTTATCATATTTGATAAACCTATAAGAATTTAGTACACACCAGTCCTGCATGGTTATCCATTGACTAGAGTAAGTCGAGTCTATCAAGAGTATAACAGAGCTAAAATTTGCAACAAAAGAATAAGATTCTACACCTGAGAAGATAATACCTCCATACTTCCATAATCTTATATAATTTCTTTAAGCACTTCTGTGTTTTTTTAGGATACAACAAGAATGAAGTTAACATTTTTTCATTTTCTTTAAAAGTTTTTTTATCAGATTTTAAAGCTATTGAATGCAATATGTATATAATATTGGATAATATAATCATTTTAATAAGTACTAACCTATCTTCTAAAGTAAAAATATATTCATTACATTTTTAATAAGTAACAATTCTTATTTTTTTGTAAATTATTATTAATAATCTTACTCATATCTTGAGAGATTTTTATTCCTCAATATTTTAGTTATTTTTCTTCTCAATTACATTTATCTTTAAATTTTCTAGAAATTGATTTAACACTAAATTTTCAGTTTTAGTATTACATTTTAGCAGCGATACTTCTTGAAACTTTTCAATTTCCTCATCTATTCCTTCAACTGAATAATTCAAATATCCTACAGTTAGTAAAATATTGTCTGCAAAAAAAAATATTTTAAATTAACAATCTTTGTCAATTGAAAATCCATCAATTGTCTTATTGCTTCTTATAGTATTAGCGAAGGGTTCAATAACTAATGGAAATAGGACAGGGGAGAAGGGACAACCTTGTTTTGTGCCTTTGCAGTGAATCCTTGATACATTTAATTTCCAATGTTAACATGTTTTGTAGTCTCTACACAGCTTTTGTAATATTTCAATAAATTATTCTGAAAATGCAAACACTTCTAAAAAGTTTTAAACAAGTATTTCCCATCTACAGAATCAAAACGTCTCCTGATATCCAAGCTAATTAGGGCCAATTTTTTCTTCATTCCTTTTGTTAAATGCTCAGGAAATGAGTTATTGAAGTAGCAACATTAAAATACTATGATATATCACATCACATTATTTTAATGTTGCTACTTCAATAACAGGCTCCAGAGCATTTCAAAACTGTTAATTACTTCATAGTTCATTTCCCAGGCTACATCTCACTAAAAATCATTTCTTATAAACTTGTTTATCTTAGACAAAAGAGGTACATACATTACAATATATTTTAATTATTTATTCTTTGTTTACTGTGCAGGTGGGCTGGTCTCAACTACCCTTTTCATCAATGCCTAGAGGGACAAAGCACAAAAAGTGTTGAAGAGACAAGATTAATAAAACTACAGCAGCAATCAAGAGCTCACTTATGATGAATGCCGTGTTTGTAATATTTTAAAGTAGGTAAGAACTGGTTTCACATAAGATGAAATTGTATATATAGCAAAGTGTAGATAACAAAATTTCACTGAGGTATGTAAAATACCTTTATAAAAGTTGGTATCTTGTTCACAACAATTTCACATTTAGCTACATTCAGAGAAATAGACAGCAATAAGACAGAAAAATCCATTTGAAACAGTATCACATGCATGTTCTAAAGTACAATGATAGATATTTCACAGTTAACGACCTAAATGAGATACTCATATTTATGAAGTGGAAGTAATCACTCAAGATATGATTCAATGGAGTACTGGAATGGAAAATTATTTGCAATCACTTGGCTACCAAAGACACTAGAAAATAATGTAGTACTGAAGGTTTTTTTTGTTTGTTTTATCCCCCACAACCTTTTTCCCAGTCCACCAAGTGAGTATTACACTGTAGACTATTTACAACCTCCTCAAAAGGAAGGAAATCCTTAGGCATTACATATCAGATGGGACAAATTATATTTCTGTTTGTGAAATCACATGTAGTAAGGGGTATATATATATATATATATATATATATATATATATATATATATATATATATATATATATATATATATATAGCATGAACATTTGGATGTGCTTTTTAGGCAGTCTGTTAGTTTATTCTGAAACTACTTGGAATCTGTAATCTGTATTCTGACTTGAATTGGGAAAAGATTCCAGTCAGCTGGTACGTTGGACTGAAACTCTTCTTACTGGTGACTTGACTAAATGGCGGACAAATTAATCTTAGGGTGCCACTGTTCTGATTTCCGAAACACTCTGAGGAACATACCATTCAAAGTCTGTGTTTTACCGATGGGCAGATGATATAATTTAAGATTTTAAGGGTAAAGAAGAATATAAGAAAAGTAGATCTTGCTGTGACTGGTAACCAGTGAGCCTTTTGTAATGTAAGACAGTGATGCTCTCTCTAACTGTGGTGAGAGGTTAATGAATCTGCATATGATGCTTACTGATATTTGAATTCCAGTTGTTTTATAGGTAGATTGTAGGGGGTAATCAGAACGGCATATTCAAGCCTAGGGATGAATACATTCTTTGCAAGTTTTCTTCTGGTCTCTTTGTTGAATTGCAGATTACACAGAAATCTGTGTAATGACCGCTTGTCTTCTGGATTTGTCATCTGTACAATATCAGTCCTCAGACCATTTTATGTCTGAATATGACCCATACATTTCAAACTTACCACACATTTACATTTTCTAATATTTAACTTGAAGTTATGGTGTCTTGTTTTATTCAGCCACTTTATGCATTTCTTGCCATGTTCTTTTTTATCCGATTCTGCACATTTACAGATCATCAACTGTGGTTACAATACCTTTAAGGACTTCAGTTACTTATACAACCATTTGGTCTTCTTTTGATACTGATGAAATAACAAAGACATGTAGATGAAATCATTATCTTCCTAATGAAGAATGAACTGCACAGAAGTTGAAGATATTTTTTGAATTAGCTTTGACAGAAACCTTGGTTTACATCTAGTCCTAAAAATGACTAGGCATGTAGCACTGTTGAGATCATGTAAACAATGTTCTGCTTTAACCAATGTACTCAAACCTTGTGAAATCATTACAAATGCAGATCATATCTTGTTTTGCAACAGTAACCACAATACTCACCATTCTTCTGGCTTTTGTCACATGGAGATGAAAGCACTTAACTTTTTATATAAACGAGGAGTTTGGTTTTCCATACATCTGTGTTGTTGGTTTAATGTGTGAGATTTTTATGCTTCTGTGTTTTATTAGTAAATAAAGTGGGGCCTTGTTACCTTGGTTTTTTTTTTTATTATTTATCAAAGGTATATAAACTAAAACTGTTCTTTCTTGTCATCAAGCAGCCATCAAGAGTACAATAATGGATACAACTAGTTAATTAAAGGACATACTGAAGAGGATTATAAGATTAACTTATACATTTTAATACAATCAGGGTAGCAGTTGCCATAGGTCAGCACTAAGAGTTGGGAAAATAAAACGCCTATACAACTTCTTAAAATGTACTTCCCAGTGAATTCTACACCCACCTATAAAATAACTGCTGCCAAGAAATAGTCAAAGACGCACTAAGATGGATAACTACCTAGAACACAAAACCACATATACTAACCATCTACATAGCCAGGACCTTGTGCCCTTGTAAAGAATAAATGGCAAATTACTTCGAGGTTTTCAAGAATTCCCAAACTTTTCTGTAATTGCTGCTATTTTTCCTCTTCCTCATTAAAATTAAAAGATGAATACCTTCAAGGCTTCTTCCACTGTGAAATTCAGACATTTGGCATATTCTCAGACTTCTCTATTATTTAGTTTACCATAAGGAATAATCAGATTTCTGTTTTCAAGCTTTCAGTTTTCTGATAAGTTTTAAGATTATCTTAACTGTTAATTGAACTTCCAACCACAAATGCTTAAATGCAAAAGTTGATGCATTCCTGGTGGTTTTTAATGCTAGGAGTATTAACAATAAAGTTGTTTTTTATTGGAAAATTTGTTACATTCCCACAAGACTGATGTGGTTATTTTTTGTGAAACATGGTTATAGAATAATGACTGGAAACCAGTTCTGTCAGGGTATAAATGTTTTTACTGTAACAGATATGCTAACAAAAACATCAGGTGGAGATGTTATGATAGGGATTAAAGATAGCTATGAGACCTATGATTATTACATGTTCAATGATAATACCAATAATATAGACTGTGTAACTTTGACAATAAAGACAACCATGGAATGTAATTGGAGTGTACAGACCACCAAAGTCAAGTGCAGATGACCTAGAGGAATTCATAAATTTATTGCATGAAACACAGGAGGGAAGAATAATATTAGCTGGGGACTTAAATTTACCAGAAACAGACTGAAATAATATTGATTCAGCAACATTAGTAAGGAAATTATTCACAGTGTATATTCAGGAAGAACAATTGCTTCAGATTGCAAAAAATAAAAACTACCTGGGGACAAAACATACTAGACATTGTTAGTGTTCCCAAATAAATTACTGTAACTTCAAGTCAAGTTTTACCACTGATGTGCAGTGATCATTGTGTTATAAAGGTTAATTTGTTGCTAGATAATTCTGCTAAACTGAAATCTAAGCCAATGCACAGAAGTTTAATTATAGATTGTATGGAAGCAAAACAGTCACTATGTAAAATTAACTGGAGTAAGGTATTCAGTGGAAAAACTGCAGATGGAATGTAGAAAGTTTTGAAAGAGAAATTGTTTGAGTGCAATAAATAAAAAAAAAAAAAGATTAAAATCAGGATGTAGGCCTACAACATCAGGGGGATATATTTCCGTAAGAACAAGATATCTGATTAAGGTGAGAGACAAAAGGTATAAGAAATGGAAGACAGATCGAACTACAACTTTGAAAACAGAAATAAACAAGCTGGACAAACAGATTAAGAATAGTGTGAGACAAAATCAAGAACAATTTGAAGACATTTTTAATAAAGATCTCGAGCATAATAGGAAACCTTTTTATAGATGCATAAGATGTGGAAGGAGAAAAGACACACAAATTGATAAAATTGTGCACAGATTCTAAAATTTATTCTCAGACATAACAGATTATAGATATATTTACAAAATCTTATGCAAAACAGTTTGGCTCCACAAATGGGATGATAAGTTGTCCGAGTAACATCCAGATAACTCCAGATACTGGAATCAAATTAGATTACATTGAAAAAACACTATGCAAACTGGATCCAAACAAAGCACAGGAAGGAAAAGGAATTAGTAGTAATGACCTGAGAATACCTCAGCAAGAACTTACAGTACCATTAAATCTATTTTTCACTAGGTCATATAAATATGTCTTTAAGGGAAAGGGGAGTAGGACAAACCAAGAGTCATACAGATCCTTAAGTCAACTTTCAAGTTGTGGAAAAATAATGGAGAAGGTAATATTGGATAAGTTACTGTCAAAACTGGATAGGTTGAGACTTGAAACCATATATCAGCATGCATATGTTGAAACCAGATCTATTAACCACCTGTAACATGATGTTCTATAACAATATAATAACAGCTATGAATGAAAAATTGTGCTGTGACGTGATTGCCCCCCCATAGTGCCTTTTTTAGGCAAGGCTCAAATGACAAACCTACCTCCCTAGAAAACACAAGTGGAAAAAAAACTAAGGGTAATGCTGCTCAATGCCAGAAGTCTAAACCTCAAGATGCACGCCCACGAAGCCCTCCTCAGTATGGAGAACATCGATGTCTGTGCAGTGACTGAAACCTGGTTCAAGGCTCCTGAGAGCACCCCAGCACTATCAGGTTTTACCTCATATCATGCTTTCCGGCCGCAAAACTTGGACCAAACCACAAAAGGAGGGGGAGTATCCATATTCATCAAAGATACCCACACCTCCAGGTTAGTGGCAACGCACGAAGCATCGGAGACCATCCAGGTGCAACTAACCATAGGCAAAACTGCCTTACAGTTTGTAGCATGCTACAGACCACCCTCTCAAACTCAGGAACCCCACACAGCCTTCCTGAAGACACTGGAGAGTATGAATGTCTCTCCAAATACCATCATATTGGGAGACTTCAACTACCCAAGCATAGACTGGGAACATTACTCAAGCCCCAACACCCTAGCCCAAAGGTTCCTAGAATTCATAAACTCAAATGCGATGGAACAACTAGTCACCATTCCCACAAGAGGAGACAATATACTAGACCTGATCATCACAAACATGGGGACAAAATGCTCCTCACCGGAAGTATATCCCTCATTGGTAAGATCAGACCATAAATTAATCTCACTGGAAATCCACATCCCGCCCCCACCCCCTGCACAAAAGACCACAGTGAAGAACTTCTTAAAAGCCAACTTCACACTTCTTAGGACTGAAGTGGTATCCTTCAAGGTCCCTGGGCCAGTGGAAACCACAACCCACACTGCTGAATCCTTTATAAATGCCTTCTATGGGCACCTTCAAGAATGCATGGATCATGCAATCCCAAATAAAACCAAGACCCATTCCCCCAAAGGCAGGCACCCGGTCTGGTGGACCCCAGCCATAAACAAACTTTACAACAGAAGGAGGAAGCTACTACATGACAGAGCAAAATCCCTAAAAGGGAAGGCATCTCTGATCAGTACTAGCAAAAAACTACGATCACTCATAAAATCATCCAAGGCCAACTTTGAGAGAAAAATCACCAAAGACACAAAAGACAATCACAAGGCCTTCTTTAGCTATGTTAGAAACCTGGGTGGAAACTCCCAGATATGCTCAGAGTTAGTCCAAAATGACATAAAATACACTGAACCCACTGACATTGCCAACATTCTGGCAGACAGGTTCAGTGCAAATTTCTCCTCCCCCTCCCCCCCAAAAGGAGAAATAACTATCCCAGCAGAGTGTAGCCTCCCTAACATCTCAGATGCCCAGGTGAAAGCCGCCCTCTCTAAAGCTAAAAACACAGCATCAATGGGACCGGACGGTGTCCCGGGCTGTGTGCTACATGACCTCCAAGAGGAACTAAACCCACACATAAGGCTGCTGTTTAATCTTAGCCTTACTACAGGATACGTACCCAAAGAGTGGCGTACGGCAACAGTGGTCCCACTTCACAAAGGCGGTGCTTCTACGGACCTGACCCATAAGCTTGATGAGCCTGGTCTGCAAAGCTATGGAGAGGATTATTATGGAACTCATAAACAAAGACATTGGGGACCTATAGACATTGGATCCTACCCAATTTGGCTTTGTCAAGGGCAGATCCTTTCTTTTGAACTTGGTCGACTTTTTTGAAACAGTCACTAAGGCCATTGATGAGGGTAAGGCAGTTCACACAGCCTACCTTGACCTTGCAAAAGCCTTTGACACAATACCCCACTCAGGCATCATAGACAAACTCACCAGCTTAAATATAAACCCATATGTCACAAGATGGGTTGCAAACTGGCTCAAGGACAGAACCCACAGGGTCAGAGTTGCTGGAGTTATGTCAGACTCCAAGCCAGTCACAAGCGGTGTCCCACAGGGCTCAGTCCTGGGACCCCTCTTGTTCGGCATTTATTTTTCCGAGGTACAGGCAAACATAGGAGGATTGTGGCTGACAAAGTTCGCAGATGACTGCAAACTGGGTGCCATAATTGATACTCCAGCGGACACAAACATCCTTCAGAGAGGCCTCATAGAAATGGATAATTGGTGCCAGAGCCATGGCCTTAAGCTGAATGCCAAAAAATGTATAGTCATACCCTTTGGGAAAAACACGGTACCCACAAATTACCACATAGGTGGTAATCCATTAAGTACGGAAGAGGTAATCAGGGACCCAGGTTGACAGTAACCTCTCATTTGACACTCACATTGCCAAAGTGGTTAGGAAGACCTTCTATATTACCCACCTTATCATGAAGGGTTTCACATCTAGATCAAGAGAGGTCATTGTGTCCCTGTACTCTTCTCTTATCAGGCCAATGATTGAGTACAATGCCCCATTTGGGATGTATCTTACCCGACACCTGCAGCAGTTGGAAAGACCCCAAAAGTTCCTCACCAAGAGGATAAAGGGTCTTAAACATATGTCATATGCTGCCCGACTGAAAAAACCCCAGCTCTATTCAGTCGCATACCGCCTACTCAGAGGTGACCTGTGCCTGACGTACAAGGCCATGTCCAATCCAGAATTAATGGACATGCTCCATCTCAGAAAATCCAAATCCATCAGAGCCATGAGAGCAAGACACTTAAACCTCAACACAGAAATAAATAGGACGTGCTGGAGGGACAGATTCATAACGCAGAGGCTCCCTACACTCTGGAACAGAATCCCAATCCATGTTAGGCAGAGCCCCTCACTAACTCTATTCAAGAGAAATCTTGACGAGTGGATGGGAGATCGTAGGTTTACCCCGGGGGTCATCTCTGTGTCACTACTAGACAGAGGCACAGCAAACTAAACCCTAAAAGGGCGTAGTATTCTCATCCTAAGGGGTGGTGAAAGCCACACACACTCTGGCTAGGCTTATAAATGCCCTAGGGCAGATAGCCTAGTATGAACCTATGAACCTATGAACCTATTTATATAGATTTAACTTCAGCATTTAACAGGGTCATACACAAAACACTGATCAATAAATTACAATAGGTAATGATGTACTCTTGATAAGCTGGATAGCTGCATGGCTTACAAATAGGACATGGGAAGTATCACACACCAGCTGGACAGGTGAAATCCTTGGTTACAGTCAAGGTGTCCCACAGGGCTCTGTCCTAGGCCCTTACTTGTTTAGACTGTATCTTTCAGTCCTAACTTTTTCATCTGAGGTGTTCTACAGTCTATACGCAGATGACCTGAAATTGGGTAAACTGATTATATGTGTTACAGATAAGGCATGTCTGCAAAATAACTTGACTAAATTGACAATTTGGGCACAGGAGAATAATATGCTGATAAATACATCAAAAACCAAGCATATGAGATTTGGGAGACATAAGTTGAAAAGTGAGTACTTAATACAGCACACAATGATTGAAATTGTAGACTCATTTAAGGACCTGGATATATGGGTAGATTCAGCTATGAGTTTTTCTAATCATGTCAACCAATTGGTTAATGATAGTTATAGAACTATAGGTTGTATAAAAAGATTTATAAAGTCTAGGAAATCAAAAATAATGAAGTCATGGTTTGTTAGTTACACTAGACCCAAACTTGAGTATGGAATAACAATATGGAAACCCTATAAGAAAACAAGCATGAATAAACTGGAAAGAGTACAGTGAAAATATATGAAGGGTATCCATGGCTGTGAAAATTTAAGTTATTATGAAAGACTAAAATATCTGAACGTGTACAGTGTCTCTTACAGATATTTAAGAGGAGATCTTATTCAGGTATATAGGGCATTTAGAGACAACTACCTCTGGGAATGTTTGGGGTTATCAAAAAGTACTAAAGAATCATCAGATAACCGATGTAGAAGGTTCTATAGGAATGAGAAGTGCACTAATTGGTTTTCTGACAGAATAGCTGATGCATGTACCAGATTACCAAATTACATTAAAGTGAGTACTAGTTTAGATATTTTTAATAACAGCCTGGACACTTATTATGGGAACAAGTGTTTTGGTACATTTGCAAGCTAGAAGGGCATTAATGCCCGTGCAGGAAATATTTGTACATATGCATGTATTTCTCCAGTCACGACATCATATATATTTATTTACATTTTGCCGACTGGGTTAATCCCACTAAGCCAACAGACTATTTTAAAGGGAGACATGATGTGATAGTTCATACTGACTAGGGAATTTTGGCTAAGGCACTGGTGAACCTGTCCTTCTCCTTTTGATAAGTACTGTAGTATCTTTAACATCCAGCTGTGCTACCACCAATTCAGGCAGATGGACCCTCGGTTTAACTTGTCATTCAAAGGATGGCACACCTAGGAGTGTAGTACCCCCCCATGCTGCAATGTACTGTCGGTATTGGAAAAGTAATGCAGATACCTAGCACAGGAATAAAACCCAATAACAAGCAAATGTTTGTTATAATATACTAGCAATGCAAACACTTTCACTGGATTTAAACCTTCATGAGGTATTTAATCTGACTGCCTTCTAGAAAAACTGTGCACCACATGACATGTAATTCCCAGTCACTTAGTCAGTAATATATTTAAAGCTTACATCAATTACATCACAGCACAGATGGATGAACAACTGCAAGTACATGCAGTCTCTAGTTCACTGGTTATGTTGCAGCTATTAGTTATTGGTAATCATTTCCCTAGATTATTGATTGCATTAACAAAACATTTTACCCTAACTTAATTCTGAGCTGGAGGAGTTATTTATTTATTAAAAAAAATGGAATCTTGTTTTTAATTTAAAGATACAGAAAAATCATGTCAACAGTGCAAGGTGCCATGACAATGTGGAAGTCATATTAAAGCATTAAAACAATGAGGTTTAAGTAATGAATATTGTTACTGAGTACTGTGTTAGAGTGTGTGGCATCTGCTTTGTACTACGGTCAAAATGAATATTTGGTTACCAGCTGTAATTTCCAGCAATGGAATTCTAAGCAATTATAAATAAAAATAATAAAAACACAAACAGTATGAAAAAAAACATATAGGATTCAAGAAGCATAAAGAACTTTAATGCTCAGAAACAAACCAAAATTTCAGCAAATCCTTGTACTGATTTTATGATTTCAATATTCACAACATTCTTACATGTATGTGTACCTCGTCATGCATGATACCATTCTTACATGTATGTGTACCTCGTCTTGCATGATACCATTCTTACATGTATGTGTACCTCGTCTTGCATGATACCATTCTTACATGTATGTGTACCTCGTCATGCATGATACCATTCTTACATGTATGTGTACCTCGTCTTGCATGATACCATTCTTACATGTATGTGTACCTCATCTTGCATGATACCATTCTTACATGTATGTGTACCTCTTCATGCATGATACCATTCTTACATGTATGTGTACCTCGTCTTGCATGATACCATTCTTACATGTATGTGTACCTCGTCATGCATGATACCATTCTTACATGTATGTGTACCTCGTCATGCACGATAGCATTCTTACATGTATGTGTACCTCGTCATGCACGATACCATTCTTACATGTATGTGTACCTCGTCATGCATGATACCATTCTTACATGTATGTGTACCTCGTCATGCACGATAGCATTCTTACATGTATGTGTACCTCATCATGCATGATACCATTCTTACATGTGTGTGTACCTCGTCATGCATGATACCATTCTTACATGTATGTGTACCTCGTCATGCATGATACCATTCTTACATGTGTGTGCACCTCATCATGCATGATACCATTCTTACATGTGTGTGTACCTCATCTTGCATGATACCATTCTTACATGTATGTGTACCTCATCATGCATAATACCATTCTTACATGTATGTGTACCTCGTCATGCATGATATCATTCTTACATGTATGTGTACCTCGTCATGCATGATACCATTCTTACATGTATGTGTACCTCGTCATGCATGTTACCATTCTTACATGTATGTGTACCTCGTCATGCATGATACCATTCTTACATGTATGTGTACCTCATCAAGAAAGGGTGTAGCTCTAAGAATGGTGTCTTGCTTGTGTAATGGTTCACTGCATTATCATGTTACTAAATGAATCCTTTGGAAAATATACTGGTTTATCATTCATGACTTAATACTATACCATAAATAAATATGAATAACGTGAATGCTGCACTGCAGAGATATATGAATAATATCTGAATCTGTATGAAGATATGACTCTGAGAATTCCTTACCGACATCTATCATGTGATCGAAGTTCTGCACCATCACTTCCTGGTGTAACTTCTTCTCCTTTTCACTCAGCATCTCCCACTCCTCCCTTGAAAATTCAACAGCAACATCTTCAAAACTTTCTGGGACCTGAAACACAAGTAATTTATTTGTTCTGCAGTTCACTGTATAAACTGATTAAAGTACTTTGTTTCATCAAGCATTTTAACAACTGTGTCAGAACAGATTAAGGTGCCCTGGTCACTAAAATTAAATAATTTCCATTCTTTCTATTCAGTGATGGTTTTGTGAAAACGCAGATTCAGGATTGGGTTTACAACAAGAACAATCAGATATTCTCATTCACTCCCAGTATAACAATTTCTATGCGGGTAGAAAAACCAATACATGACATGCTGACGTTTCTATAACAAATGTGCATTTATAAAATGGATACGGGACAGTGACCAATAAGACTGTTATTTACCCATGCATCAATTCCATTGTACTGCATAACAAGCAATTAGTACAGGCTACATAGACTACACATTTAGTCATAAGATGTCATCTTCCTCACAGCCTTCAAAATCCCAACATTTTTATCCATCATTAACAACAACCTGCATTTGAAGAAGCCTGTAGTTAACTTCAACATAACTTTAACAGAAAATGATAGAAAACACCTTCAAATGGGGAAAAGAAGCACACGAGAGCCAGTAAAACATGAAACAAGTGATGATGATGATGATGATATTATATATATATATATATATAAATACAGCTATATAGATATATATGCACACACACACACACACACACACACACACACACACACACACACAGACACAGACACAGACACAGACACAGACACAGACACACACACACACACACACACACACACACACACACACACACACACACACACACACACACAAATATGTTAGTGAATAATGACTGAGCCTGGGAAGTGCACTCCTGATGACTGACAGACTGAGACTAGTGTGTGTCACAGAGTCTGAGTCAGGAACAGACATTTAAACTATTCCATCTAACAAGTAACAGTTACCTCTAGAGCTATATTAGGGTGGCTACTCCTTGAAGAAGTAGATTTTCCATCATCCAGGTAAACAGAGGATAAGATGGAGAGTTATATTTGGATTAAGGCAGATAGGGTTGCCACCTTTTCAAATGCCCAAAGTGGGATATTTTTGGAGCAAACGTCAGATTTTGCATGGCGAAACATACCCACAACCAGTACAAAGGACAAAACTTCACTTTTTTGCCTAAATAAAAGCTTATTCTTGAATCATTTTAGTTGCTTATTCTGTTTCTTATAACATTTAGGTGTTTCAGATACAAAATAACTGTTTTATGCAACTATTACATAAAATATAGAAAAAACTTTTGTCCTAAAATCTCAGGACATTTGCAATTTTTACAATTTTTTTGCAGGACACAACTGCCCAAAGAGGGACTGTCCCTCGCAAAGTGGGACAGGTGGTAACCCTAAAGGCAGACCCAAGAAGAGACAGAGAGATTACCTAAGCCTTGGAGTCTGAAAGTGGAAGAGAGGTCTGTAATGCATGTATGAGTTCTAAGGAAAGGGGTTCACACTATGGTTGCCACCTTCCTTCGTGGTGAAAACTGGAGTAAAGCCACACCCCTCATGTCACCAGTAACCCCGCCCACCCCATCCCCTCTCCCGCCCACATCCCACCCATTTTGTGATGTCGTGATGACATCACTTGACAGGGAACGCCCTCTTTTTCATTCCTGCTGCTTGCTTTCATCTGATTTACTATGCTTTTCAGTAAAAAAGCATAGTAAATCAGCCGATTTACAAACTCCGATAGTCTGTTTCCTTTTTGAAACAGAATACCGGAGTTTGTACAGTGTTTTCCGGACTACCGGTGAATCAGTTTGATTTCTGGACAGTCTGGAAAAAAAAACGTAGGGGTGGCAACCTTACACACTGTCAGCCCTGCAAACACACTAAAAAGTTGCTTGAATTTGTTACAGTGCAGAGAAAGAGAGAAGAATATAACCTCAATACCCAAGTAGACTAACTGCTGTATAAACTACTGTTTGATTTAACGACAGTTATCATTTGGCTAAAGAGTTAAGTATAACATTTGATTATGTCTGGTTTATCAAACAACATTTTGCATTGGCTGAAAGAAGCAAATTTTAATTGGTTTCAAAACAAAGAAAATAAAACTGTATGTGCAGATGCAACTTGAAGCTAAAGCCTCTTACTTACAGGCTCAATTACTGAGCTAATTTCACATGAACTGATGAACCGCAGTTGGCAAATGAATAGCTTTTTATTACTGTGATGTCTGATGAACCACAGTTGGCAAAAGAATAGCTTTTTATCACTGCAATGTCTGAAGTTTGTTATTCTTAAAGGAGTCCAGGTTGGTTTTCCCCATAATAGAAAGGAATTTTATCCTTAAAGTTGCAGATAACATGCTCCAACCTGAGTGACAAGCTCAGTACTGAAATTATAAAACAGTGGAGCCGTTAACGGTGTGTCCATACAGAGATTTGTACTGGCCAAACAAATCATTCCTGCAGTAAAAATGTTTGCTTTCAAGAACATTTAAACACGTTTGTGCCCATACAGGCATTTTTTTATGGGAAAATAATCATTGTGGCAGTGAGAAAGGTTGACTTGAAGAAAGTGAAACTGTTTTTTTTCCATTTACTGAACTTTTCCTGGGCAGTACCTGCTTTTTTCTGTTGGCGAACTTTTCCTGACAATTATAGCTGCTGAATTTCCTTCAACACTAAGAAATTACCAATGTTTTGTTATTATTATTATTATTGCCATGGAGAAATTACCTGTTTTGTTTAAACTCTTAATAATATATTGTGCTTTTGTACATTTTCAAGGACACCTATTTTTTTTAAATTATCCTGTGTCAGCCTGACTTGTAATTGCAGTTCAAAAAGCACAAATTAACAATGCAGTTGCACATGATATGCTACAGCCCAGTGCTGTCCACCAACATAATGCACAATTTGAAACTGTAGCTAGACCCTTAATTAAATAATGCAAGAAAAAGTCTATACATTCTGCCTGCAGGTAACTGCAAAAGGGCAAGCCCTGTCATCAACAGAAAGGAATTTTTTCAGAGTGACCATATGTCTACTGCCTGGAAGTTTTAGAAGAATGTCTGTTGTTAACTGAAATAGCATGCACGTACCGAGGGCTAATAATAAGCCTTCACCAAGTATGTTTCTTTGCCTGCAAATAAGTAGTCAATGTTAGCATGTGAAATGGTTTGTTTTAAATGTTCTAGACAAGGGCACAAAATAAAGTACTGCACAATTACTCACAACAATACTGTAGCAGTAAAAAAAAAAAAAAACAACTGCTCATGCTAACCAAAAAGCTGTACTTGAAAGAATTCTTATGGAATATGATAACAATTCTAAAACAACTAACCAGCCAGAAGACCCAGGGTAAGTCTGAATGGTGGTCCTCTCCAGTGTGCCCATAGTGATACTGCAAGACTTTACACACGTCCCTTTAGTCAGTGCATAGTGGTACCCAGGAGTTTACACACACCCTTTGATCTGTGCATAGTGGTACCCCAGGTTTTTATATAATTCAACTTCCATTTAGTCTGTATGCATTACTTACGGGACTCTACAACAGCCCTCCCACCAGAGCACCCCTTCATTCTGTGGGCATCACTGCTGCATGTTTGAACTATAACTCTCTAAATACTGTGCATGCTGTTGTCCCAGGACTGATGGAACAATAACTCTCAAAACATACTCCCATCACTGACCAAGAACTGATTTAACAATAACCCCCAATGCATACTCTCTTCCAGTTTGCGTATATCACTACCCCAGGTTCCTATAATAACCTTCCTAACCAAATTATCTCTTCATTAATGTGTCTTGTTGTATGTAAGTGTGTGTGCATCTGTATAGCTGTGGTGAAAGGCATATTTATCCATGTGACCATCTTAGGTGTCTAAAAATAATCACATACCCATAGTCCCCTTTAGTCTGTATGCCATAACCAATATTTACTCAAAAATCTCCCTGTTCATATTCCCCCTTAATTATCAGTGCATGCCTGTAGGTATGACCATCACACATTTTTAAATTAACTCCTTATCTGTACTGCCCTTTACCCTGATATGTGCACTCAACTTTAGACTGAATTACTGAACTGTGTAAGGTACTTTGTGCTGCTGATGTACAGTTCACTGCTGAGGCCTGACTTAACAATCCCCAGTAACAATATAACACAATGTGTGTCCCAGAATTGTGTTAAGTACTCTAAGAAAGTCAGGCCTCATCAGTGACCTATACAGCAGTGGGAACAGCATAATCTCCCCCACAGTAATAACATAACATTGTATGTGTGCCCCAAAACTGTGTAAAGTGCTTTAAGTAAGATGGTCAGGCCTCATCAGTGAAATATACAGCAGCTGCATCTCCCTGTTTCTTGTCATAAAAGCACAAGCACATTTCCCATCCTGTTTTCATGAGCTGTAGCATCCCCCTATTTTCTCCCTTCCTGTGTTAGCTTAAGCCTCAGAGTTCAGTCACCAAGTCCATGCTCAGTATGCACAGCTTTTCCCTGGGCACTCCTTCTCCATACACAATACTGATTCCATGTTAGTATGTGCAGAGGACATGCCCCATGCTGTGACTGGCACCTATTTCCATACATAACTATCCTTTGTGATATAGCAGACTAACTCACTACAATCTCTGTGTTGTTAGTCCTTCCTTCCTGACACCCTTAGAGTAACAGTCTACAGGAATGGTACACTGCTCTATCCATCAGAATCCATTCTTCAAATGTCCCCAAAATTAATGGAAGCTTTTCTGCCTGAAAATTGCAGGATTCACCCCAACCCTTGCTATGCAGAAACACTATTCAAGTTCAAGTCTTGTGAAGGTTAAAGCATTGATGGGAATGTGATAAAGCATCAGCTATTGGATGTCCCAGTATCTCCATCAAACCGCCAAGAACCAGAGGGTGGAAACATACAGTTGTTACTCCGCACATATCCACTGTCTTCAGACAGTCTACAAGTGCACCGTTGGACATTCTCCCATACTTCCTACTCACCATTCCAACCACAATCCCCACCATGCAATGGCAAAATCCAAAACAATAAATGATATATGTATAAAGAAACATGTCACATTGCAGCTCTCCTGTGTGCTTACATCCCTAGTTGTAAACTGTGACATTTACCTCATGTTCATTTACTATGTGGGGAAGACTGAGAAAAGGCTTATGGACAGAATATACTAATACATGTATGCTATGAGAAAAAATGACAGCAACAATGCTCTGTATAAATATGGTTTGGTTTGTCGCGTGGGTTTCCTCCGGGTACTCCGGTTTCCTCCCACATTCTAAAAAACATGCTTCTGGAGCATTTCTCCCCGGGCCTCTGCTGAAAATAGGATCTGTGGAACCTAGTTGGACTTTCCCGGTCAACAAATGTTAAATAAAAATAAAATAAAAATTGTCTGAATTTCAATAAGTTGCTCTTTTTGTGTTGGAGATCAGGATAGGGGGCATACCTTTCAAATGTTCAGATTTTCACAGCATGCCCACATTTTTTATTCATATTTTTGGTCTGTAACTCATAAAATTTGCAGTTTTCTGGTAAACCACTGGGGACTGAAGTCACTAAATAATGACAGACATTTAAGTTTCATACTTTATATCCTTCAGAAAATGCACAATAACACAAAACCTGGTATTCTAGCAACTTTCTACAAGAGCAACATTTAAAATCTGTCCTTATTTTCGGACGTTTGCCTTCCCATTATTTTTGGATTTGTCTACATTTCTTGCTCTAAGAGGTTGAGAGGTATGTAGGGTGGTGATTGGTAAAATAACTTTCTCAAATACAAAATATTTTGGCAACTGGAATTAGCTGCTGATAGACCACCAGGGTTCATTATGTGTCCATCAATTGTAGTTTGAAAGAGAAACACAATAGAGGGAATAATCTTTTCTCGTGGCTTTTCATCACATGGCTTGGTGTGTAGTCTATAAATGTTTCACTTAATGTATGTTTTGTCATTTCTATGCAGCCTTTTCATTTAGATAAAAGCACTCAATAAATGTTATGTTAAATTAGTCCTGCTTGGTCAAACTGTTACTTTTATAGGCTTTTCATGTTTCAGTCTGATTGGCTGTATTTCTCTTTTTATTTTATTCTTTATTTCTTTTCTTTTTACCTCTTTTATTACTTTTTTACAAAACATGTCAGCACTGAACATGAGTCACTAGATGTTACATGTCAGCACTGTACATGACTCACTAGATGTTACGTCAGCACTGTACATGACTCACTAGATGTTACATGTCATCACTGTCCATGACTCAGTAGATGTTACATGTCAGCACTGTCCATGACTCACTAGATGTTACATGTCAGCACTGTCCATGACTCACTAGATGTTACATGTCAGCACTGTCCATGTCTCACTAGATGTTACATGTCAGCACTGTCCATGAGTCACTAGATGTTACATGTCAGCACTGTCCATGACTCACTAGATGTTACATGTCAGCACTGTACATGAGTCACTAGATGTTACATGTCAGCATTGTACATGAGTCACTAGATGTTACGTCAGCACTGTCCATGACTCATTAGATGTTACATGTCAGCACTGTACATGACTCACTATATGTTACATGTCAGCACTGTACATGAGTCACTAGATGTTACGTCAGCACTGTACGAGTCACTAGATGTTACGTCAGCACTGTACATGACTCTCTAGATGTTACATGTCAGCACTGTACATGACTCACTAGATGTTAAGCACATTAACAGTATCTTGGGGTAACCAAGTAATCTGATCCAGAAGCTTCAGTCTCAGTGTTGTTAATTTTAACAATCAAAAGCTTGACTTTTAACAGTTGCACCAGATGTTCATATATTATTTACTATATGAATCTATAAATCTATCATAAAAATAATTTCTCCCTTCTTATATTATAATCACCACTTTATACCATCTACTTTCAGATAAACAGTCTCTATCGTAGTCTATTTAAAGGAGGAAGCTATAAATTTATAAAAAAGGCAGAACTAGAAATTTGTAAACATATATGAGCAAACTTATAAAAAAAAAAATACAGTTCAGGTGTTAAAATGCCTAGTGTTAAGGCACACATCGGTAATAGTAGGTTTCCTGGGTAAATGTGTCCGCTGACCAAAAATCTAACAAGCCCTATTTAAGTGTCACAACATGTTGCTGAATTTGGACAGTCTCAACAATACAAAGTATGGCCCATGCCATTAAGTAATTTATTTTCCTGATTTTCTAGCACAGCAAAAGAATATATTCATCAATAAATATACAAACAATTGGAGGTGTTAAGACTGCAAATAATAACTCTTCTGGTACAATAGGGACAGAGTTCTATTCTGGTTTACTTTTTGTGATCCTTTGCAGTGCTGCTTTAAACCAAACAAATATTCACAGCAAAGCAATTTCCAGTGACGCTTTTAGTGCACTCTGCATCCTTTATCTCCAGCTTTAACGATATAGGGGTTGATGCCTAGTTTGGGGAGTTTATCCCCACCAACAGAAATTGATTAGGTCAGAATCAAGAGCATGCTGTCCTTTACAAATCAGTATCAGATGCTTAGAAAAATGGATCTTTATTTTACAAAAGTTCCCTCTGCAAGTCCCTGCAGAAGAAAAGCTCCAAGAGCACAAACTACATCATTCATAAACAAAAGTCCAACTGTCAGAAAAAGCAGGTTTTCTTATTAGCTCAGTTCTTACCTCCAATTTCATGATGCAGTACACTATTCAGAATTGAAGCAGCTACTTCTTGGAAGAAATACAAACCAGAAAAAGGATAAACGGACACAGAAATCTAAGCATTTCTGTAATGTTTGCCCAAGAAACAAACCTCTCTAACTCAATTTTCTGTAGTTACTCACTTCCTGTCCTCCTGTGAACTATATCCCCACACCATACAGGCAGCATGATTAATATTCATGAGATAAAGCCATGAGACCATGGAGGGAGGGGATTGTATAAATATTTAATGAGATAGGGTGGCTTGACTTCACATTGCTAGTTGCTAGGAGTAACAAGTTTACTGTGTGAATTTCTGCTGCATGCAGAGTAAACTAAGTTCCATACATTTTCATTTTCTTGTATAGTGCTTCTATGTATCTTATTTTAATTTGATAATGTACAAAAGTTAAGAATGTAGTTCAAGAATATATAAAAATGTGCAGTTTGGTCTTCAGCTATTGCTAGTCAAAGAAACAAAGTTTCTACTGACAGATGAGTGCTTTGGTGATCTATTTGCTAATTCTCCTGCATTATAAATATGATGCCTATATTACTTAACCACCAGCCTAGTTTTATTTTACTCTAGAAAGCATATGAATTGTCTTGACTTTGCCCATTGCATTCCTTAGTTCTGCTTCTGTGTTTGTTGCTGTCACTTTTTCAAGAAAGCTGTTCTGCTGATGTACTATCCTTTCTGTGAAAAATACATCCTGACATCTCCCTTGAGTCTTACTCATGTTACATTCAGATCATGAATTCTTGTTATTGCATGTACTCTGAAGCTTCCCTTGTGATACTTACATTTTCCTATCGTATGTCTTTTCTGCCTCTTTTCTTCAATTCTGTTTATGTTAAACCATTCTAGTCTTTCTTTATGTGGTTTATGGTGAAGACTGTTCACAGATTTTTCTGCCATCTTCCATACCATGTGTTTGAAGGTTCATAAGTGATAAGTGTGTAATAGGCTAATGGCCCTGGGGCCTTTACAAGCCTAGTCCATAGAAGTGCTCTGGCATTGTGCCACCCGTCATTAGTTCCCAGTTCTTCTATCAGGTAGAGCCACTGTAGTGATCCCCAGGGTGAACTTTCTATTTCCCTCATCAAGAGCTCTGCTTGACATGTATGGGAAGTCTATTCCAGAGCATGGGCAGTCTCTGAGTTATGAACCTGTCCCTCCAGCATATTCTGTTGATTGTGGTAATGAGGTGGAGGTTCATAGGTAGGTACTAGGCTATTGGTCCTAGGGCCTATATAAGCCTAGCCAAAAGGTACCCTGACTTTCGCCACCCAAGAAAATTATTTTCTTGTGCCACTGTCGAGCAGAACCACAGAAGTGATCTCCAGGATGAATTTCCTATCTCCCATCCAATCATCAAGATTTTTATAGGTTCATAGGTAGGTACTAGGCTATTGGCTCTAGGTCTCTGGAGCGCGTGGTGTGGAGGGACTGGGATTTCTTTAGTTGTAGCATTTCTAACAGAGCTGGGTCAAACATGGCTTTGTAAGTTAAGCAGAGATCGCCTCTTAGTAGATGATATGAGACAGAGAATAGCTGGAGTTTTTTGAGTCTGTCCATGTAGGACATGTGTTTAAGGCCTAGGATCCTCTTTGTGAGGTACTTTTGTGGCCTCTCCAGCTGTTGCAGGTGTCTAGTGAGGTACATTCCAAATGAGGCATTATACTCTATGATTGGTCTAATGAGGAAATAGTAGAGAGAAATGATGACCTCTTTCTTCCTGGATGCAAAACCCTTGGTAATGAGATGTGCTACATAGAAGGACTTTTTAACCACAGTGGCAATGTGATGGTCGAAGGTGAGATTGCTGGCAACCTGTGTCCCCAGATCTCTTATAATGCTTTCAGTGTTCAGTGGGCTCCCATCGATGTGGTAATTAGTGGGAACTGAGTTTTCCGCCAAAGGGGATGACGACGCATTTTTTGACGTTAAGCTTATGGCCATGGTTTTGATACCAGTCATTGGTCTCAGTGAATCCTTTCTGTCGGATGTCTGCATCACTTGGGAAGTTTATAACGGCTCCCAGCTTGCAGTCATCTGAGAATTTGGTCAGCCAGAGTCCCTCCTTGTTGGTCTGAACTTCTGAGAAGTAGATGCCAAGCAGGACAGGACCCAGGACTGATCCCTGTGGGACTCCACTCATGACTGGTCGGCAGTCTGACTTGGAGTCTGCTACTTTCACACTGTGTGTTCTATCTGTGAGCCAATTTGCAACCCTCCTAATGATACAGGGGTTAATGCCTAGTTTGGTGGGTTTATCAATAATTCCTGAGTGAGGAATGGTATCAATGGCCTTGACCAGATCTAGGTAGGCTGTATGAACTGCCTTACCTTCAGTTCCACTCAAAGAAGTCAACCAGGTTGAGCAGGGATGATCTACCTTTCACAAAACCAAATTGCATGGGATCTAGTATTTGGAGATTCTCTATATCATTGTTAATTAGGTCCATGATGATGCGCTCCATAGCCTTACATATCAGACTCATCAGGCTAATGGAGTGATAATTTCCAGGGTCTGTAGTCACTCCTCCTTTATGGAGAGGTTTGACTGTAGCACTGCGCCATTCGGTAGGGACAAAGCCTGAGGTGATGATGTGAGAGAACAGAACACACAGATGTGGTGCCAGTTCACTTTGTAATTCATGTAGAACACAGCCAGGGATATTGTCGGGTCACATGGAAGCTATATTCTTGGCATAGACAATGCAGCTTTAAGCTGTGCTGCAGTAATGCAGGGTGCCTGGCATTCTTCTGGTATTGAGATTGGTCCTTTAGGGGGCGAGAGAGGGGTAAAGTTGGCACTGAATCTGTCGGCCAGTATGTTGGCAATATCTGTTGGCTCAGTATAAGAGGTACCATTGTGCAGTAACTCAGAGCAAATCTGGGTATTGCCATGGAACAAATCTGGGTATTGCCATGAACTTATGATAGACTTTACATTCAGCCCTAAATAAGAAGCTTGATCCCACAATTACCAAGTCTGCTGATGAAGTTTAACAAGGGATTTCTTTGTCTAGTCCACACCACCTGTACCTTGTCTATGTTCAATTGCCTCTTTAATGCTTTGCCTTACTTCTTATTTACTTAACACATCGCCTGGTATGGATACCCAAAGTTTTCTTTATCATCATTACTACAGTTTTCTCTTCAATTGCAAAGTTGTTTTGAAGGTGTACTGTAAATGGGCATGCCTTCGTTGAAGGTTGAACGTCGAGCTGGCACTTCGGCATTAGTGAAAATCTACTGCCAATCATTAGTGGACCGGAGTTCCGCTGTGGCGACCCCTAACCGGGAAAAGCCAAAAGATAACAACAACAACTGTTTTTCATTCCTGTAGTACATTTAAAGGGGCACTATCCCTTTTGAAATCAAGATCTTTACCTCGGACCTAGAGCTAAACATTGCCAGCCCACTTGTCAGTTACCTCCCCCTTTGTCGCATCACTGTCAGTCCCTGCCCTATCAGCTGTTTCCCTGTCCTGTTCTTATTTTATTCCCCCATAAAAACGAAAAGAACAACACATCTGTTCCTTCTGATTTTTCTGTCCCTCCTCAATCCATCTATTTTTCCCTTCTTATTCACATATGTTCTAGTGTCCTTTTTAGCAAAACTGCTGAGGAGAGTGCAGCAGGTATTTATATATATATATATATATATATATATATATATATATATATTTTTTTTTTTATTAAATAGTATCACCAAACCTGGAAATCAGAAGCCCTGTGCGATTTCCTGCAGTAGCATTCACCAAGTTAAGGTTGACAGGAATAAATGAATAAAGAAATAAATAAATACATACAGGCAAAAAAAGAAAAAAAAAACCTTTTGCTTTGAAACTGTACCATGTCATTTAGATTTCAGCCGTTACCACAAATGTAGTATCGGCATTCATGCTGTGTTACCATTACTGCACCACTGATATCTGCCAATCTTAATTCTTAACGCAATGCAATTGCACCGTGGATATCCACCACCTTCACATTGAAGGGATTGAAATTTTAATGTATGAGGAGTAGTTCCAGAGCCATTACTGTAGGAGGTGAGGTTTGCTTTGATGCTTTGAACTTCCTAAAAGATATGTCTCAGTTGAGAATGAAAAGTTGGAGGAGAGATAAGGACACTCTTTTTATATTATTATGTTTTGTTTTATTATTATTTTATTTTTTAAAAAATGCTCTATGTGGGTTTTATATTATGGGAAATAATCCTGTTCACCAGTATACTGTAGGTAGCAGCCATATTTTTTCTGTGTGCGCACTAGGTAATTTGTGAGAGAGTTATTTCCAAAAATTCATATAAACTGCAGGATGTTATAGGTAATTGGAACTTTTATTTATGAGAGACTGCCACATTGGATTGAATTACTGATTTCATTTCTTGCATTGCATGCATTTGTTCAGCAAGAAATGCATGTAAAGTATGCACTTAGGTATGGATTATGTCTATAATACAATTTTGCAGTAATGTTCTATGACTGTGAAATATGATTCTTTGCTAGATTAATGTTACTCATATATTTCTCTAGTTTACAAGTTTCCTATTTAAATTGTGGTGTAACTATGCACATATTTACACATGTGAGTGAAATGTTTAACCCTTTGGGGGGCTTATTTTTGTTTCTGTTCTGCATTTGAAACTGAATATATTATAGGCTCATTTCTTTTTCACTCTGGCAGGAGGTAATTAGCTGACTATTTAAGTGTGTCTGCCTGCATCTCTCTGTGTCTCTGTTTCTGTAATTTGTTTAGTTTCTATCTAGTCTTGCCCTGTTTGAGGGTAATAGACAAGAATGTGTTTAGTTGTAACTTCTTGATGAGGTTGTTAGCATACATGTGCTGCAATGAACACTTACAGGTACATAGTGGATAATCTAAAGATAGTACTATATATTAGTTCCAGTTAGCCTACTTAAGTAGAATTGTCCCAATGATTCAAGGTGATATTTAAGACAGGGATTTAACTTCCTCAGGACAGGCTGGCAGTGGGTAGGCAGAAATGACTTGACAGCGTCACATGCTGCTGACCAGTATGAAAGCAGCAGCAGCCATTGATTTTAGTTATTCAGACAAATTCACAAATAATAAAACACACTAAGTTTCAGTGATGAAAAACTTACTTAGAAAATGTTATTCACCTTGCTTAACAACCCAAACATTCATTTTACATCCTTAGCGTTAATGACAAATATCCTGAATACGTACTTGAAGACATTCAAATTACATTACAGGAATACGTAAGGGAATATTATGAGTGATCCAGTGGCCAACACAGAAAACAGAGATACAAACACTTTGAAATATATCAACATACTGCATTCCATTTATTATCGCTTTGCTGTGTACAGTAATCCAATTGCTATGTTTCTATGTCTTTTTACCCTTTCCTTTTTGATAAATGTTAGACTAGAGTTTTGAAATCTTTAGTGCTTCAGTTTTCTTGTATGATAACTTCCTTTTTGTGCTTATAAATAAGTGTACTCTACTGAGAAATCTTTCAAGCTCCTTGTCTTTTTTTTCTGGTTGCATGGTAAATTGTTACTGAAGTTATTGGAATGTATATAACAAAATATTCAGATGGTTCCACTCGGCTGGTATAAAATCATATCCTGAAGCCTGAACTTTTGAGTGTGTTATTTACTACATATACAATATGTAAATTAGACTGCGATAATACTTATTAGTAGCAGTCAGTAATGGTTGTTTTATTGGGTAGAAACATTACCGCAGTGTATGTGACAGCAGGGAGGGTAAAACTAACACAAAACACCCACACAAAAGGTGAATCACAATCTTAAATATTGCTGGTCCATGATATGAACACTTAGGGTCTCACGGTTTCTGATATGCTCTTTATATTAAACAGAGCAAGCTGGAGCCAAACAATTACATTTTATAGTAGGAAACAGAGAGGCTGGCTCCTTTCTTATGTTTATATAATTTCTATACAGAACTTCTCACATGTGCTGTTTGGTAGAGTATGCTAAACAAAATATTAAGGTTGCAAGTAATTCTGCTACAAATATGTAACATAAATAAGGTATAAAATAAAGCTTGCTTAAATGTTGAAATAGAGTTTAGCAATATGTGATTATTATCCATACTAAATGACTGTGGCTTGAAAAATAAGGAATTTGCTTAATGGACATGTTTCCTTACAGATTCAGCAAAAATTTATGCATTTCACACTGTCAGCAAAAAAGTTGACTTCTTCCGGACTTAAAAACAGGATGTATGCATTTCACATGGTCAGTAAAAGCAAAGATGTGAAAAACAGGATGTATGCAGCTTCCTTAAAGAATGGACAACATGACATGTGTCTGTCATATGACACTGTTAACCAAGGAAGTTTGAATGATCAAATCAGCATTTGTCCACAAGGTGTTTCCTTAAAAGACAATGTCAGCATTACAGGATGCAAACATGTTGTTCTGCAAACACCATAAAACAGATGTTCTCATACAAAGTCCAAACTAGAGTACCATAAAAAACAGGATGTAAAACTACTATAAAGAAACTATAGCGGATAACATTGTTCGAGATATTTTTTGTATTGTATCTCTCATATCATCCATGCTGTTTGAGAAGTAAAGTAGAACAGTACCTGAAGCTGCAACAGTAGTTCATGTGATTCGTTATAAAAAGTTATTTGTTACTGCTTTTAAATTGCTCTGAGTTTGGTGCTGCAAAGTATATTCTTTCATCAGTGTACATTCTGCAAGTTTCTATGTACAACAGACTGTGACTGCAACTATAAACAGACTTTGATTTCAGCAGCATCCAGCCAGCAAGACCTAGTGTCTTAAGAAGACTTCAGTCACAGTAACCAGCACCCTTGAGAGCACCTTCATAATTAATTTTTCAATGGCAAGCTAGCCTATATTCAGACACAGAGGGAGTGGTAAGCCCTGCAGGGGGTCACTTCAGTAAAATTGCAGTAACTAACATTACATATATGTAAATCCTAAACAGAAGTATTCCAGTTTATGCAGCTTGCAGCAGTACAGTTTTTCAGACGTCTGAATCCAGATTGAGTCTGCAGTGCAGGAAAGTCGCAAGCAAAACAGTTAGTTGCACCACTGAAAACAGACTTAGCATGTGCAACAGTAAACCTGTCTTCTCTTAAAATGCACAATTTCATAAAAATGAACTGAAACTCATAACCTCTTGAAAATGCACTAAACTCACTTCCCTGGAAATGTACTGAAACTAAAACTCACAATTCCTTCAGCAGTCTGGTAGTTGGCGTAGAGGATGCAGGCTCTCGTCCCTACTGAAGCTCACAATTCAATCAGCATCCTGGTAGATGGTGTATAAGATTCAGTATCTTATCTCCACTGAAGCTCATAATTCCTTCAGTAGCCTGGTAGTTGGTGTAGAGGATTCAGCCTCTTGTCTCCAGTAATCAAGTTACAGGGTCCAGCCTTATCAAGTTAATTGACTGCCCACCCTCATAACTAGGGCATTACATACCATACCTTCATACCTCTCAACCTCTTAATATAAGACATCTGGACAAATCCTAAACTAATGGGCGACAAAGTTCCAACAATAGGGACAGATTTTAAATACTTAGTAAGTTGCTAGAATAACAGCATTTGTTTTAGCATGCATTTTCTGAAGGAAATGAAGTCTGAAACCTTTGGCATTACTTGGTTATTTCAGTTCTCAGTTATTTGCCAGAAAGCCACAAAATTTATGAGGAATAAGCCAAAAATATGAGGCATGAATCTGGACATTCTGTAAAACTCTGGACAGCTGAGAGGTATGCATACCTCTCAACCTCCTAGTGCAGGAAATCTGGATAAAGTCTGAAATAACAGAGATACAAAGGCCCAAAAATAGGGATGAATTTTAAATATTGCTCTTTTTAACTTGGGAAGTTGCTAGAATAACAGGATTTGTGTTAGCATGCATTTTCTGAAAGATATCAAGTCTGAAACTCATATGTCATTATTTAGTGACTTCAGTCCTCCATGATTTGCCAGAAAACTACAAATTTTATGAGAAACTGACCAAAACTATGAGGCTAAATCTGGATAGTTGACAGGTATGTTAACACACACACACACACACACACACACACACACACACACACACACACACACACACACACACACACACACACACACACACACTTCATGCTTCTTAAGACAGAAGTGTCGAACTTCATGACACCCATGCAGATGGACGATACAGTTACGACTGCTGAATCCTACACAAATGCACTCTATAAGCACTTACACGAGTGCATGGATTGGCTATCCCAAACAGAACCAAGGCACTATCCTCCAAAATAAGGAAGCCAATCTGGTGATCCCCTGCCATAAACAAACTCTACAACAGAAGGAAGAAACTGTTGCAAAAGAGAGTAAAATCCCATGAGTGGAGGAGTTCCCTGGTCAGCCTCAGTAAGAAGCTGAGATCCCTTATAAGATCTTCCAAAGCTTGCAACAAAAACAAAATCACCACTGATTCTAAGGGCAGCCACAAAGCATTCTATAGCTATGTCAAGAATCTCAATGGGAACACCCAGATCTGCTCTGAGTTACAACACAATGGCATGAAAATTACAGAACCAACTGATATTGCCAACATCCTGGCAGATAGGTTCAGTGCTAACTTTACCCCCCTCTCACCCCCTAAAGGGCCCATATCTATACAGGAAGACTGCAGAGTCCCTCTAATCACAACTACGCAGGTAAAAGCTGCACTCTCTAAAACCAAAAACACAGCATCCATGGGACCAGACAACTTCCCAGGCTGTGTTTTACATGAACTTCTGAACAAACTGGCTCCCCACTGAAGCACCATGTTCAATCACAGCCTCACGTCAGGCTTTGTGCCCACTGAATGGTGCAAAGCAACAGTTATCCCACTCCACAAAGGGGGAGCCATCACTGATCCCGGGAACTTATCACCCTATTAGCTTGTTAAGCCTGGTCTGCAAGGCCATTGAAAGTATCATCATGGAACTCAGAAACAAAGACATTGGTAACCACCAAACTCTGGACCCCACCCAGTTCGGGTTTGTGAAAGGCAGATCATGCCTCCTGAACCTGATCAAATTCTTTGAGGCAGTCAGCAAAGCCATAGACGAGGGTAAGGTGGTTCACACATCCTATCTTGACCTTACCAAGGCTTTTGACACCATCCCCCATTCTAGAATTATAGATAAACTCACTAAACTAGGTATAAATCCCTATATCATAAGATGGGTGGCCAACTGGCTCACTGACAGAACCCACACTGTAAAAGTTGTAGACTCCAAATCTGACTTTAAACAATTGACAAGTGGAGTACCACAGGGTTCAGTCCTGGGACATCTCCTGCTTGGTATCTACTTCTCTGAAGCACAGGCTAACATAAAAGCCCTGTGGCTAATGAAGTTTGCAGATGACTGCAAACTAGACACGATAGTTGAGTCCCCAAATGATGTGGACATCCTACAGAAGGGCCTCACTGAAACAGATGCCTGGTGTCAGAGTCATGGCCTCAAGCTCAATGCCAAAAAGTGCATTGTCATCCCCTTTGGTAAAAACTCTGTACCCATGAACTACCACATAGACTTCAGTCTACTTAATGCTGAATGTGTGATAAGAGACCTTGGGACCCAGGTGGACAGTTGTTTCTCTTTTGATAATCACATTGCCACAGTAGTCAGGAAATCATTCTACATGGCACACCTCATTACAAAAGGGTTCTCATCCAGGAAAAAAGAGGTCATTGCTCCCCTCTACTCGACACTCATTATACCCCATTATGGAGTGCAATGCCCCGTTTGGAATGTACTTCACAAGACATCTGCAGCAGCTGGAAAGGCCACAGAAGTACCTCACAAAGAGGATTACTGGCCTCAAACAGGTGCTCTACACTGACTGACTCAAAAAACTCCAGCTTTACTCCGTAGCATATCGCCTACTTCGAGGTGATCTCTGCCTAACATACAAAGCTATGTCAAACTCAGAGCTGTTGGACATCCTACACCTAAAGAAATCTCAGTCCCTCTGTGCTACATGCTCTAGGGACATAAATCTTGTCACCACAATAAACAGGACATGCTGGAGTGATATATTCCTGTCCCAAAGACTTCCCATACACTGGAACAAGCTACCCATCTAAATCAAGTAAAGTTCCTCATTAGCACTCTTCAAAAAAAACCTTAATGAGTGGATGGGAAATAGGAAATACACCCTGGGGATCACTTCTGTGCTCTGCTCAACAGGGACACAGGAAAATAACTTTCTTGGGTGGAGTAAGCCAGGGAACCTTGTTGGCTAAGCTTACTTAGGCCCTTGGGCTGACAGCCTAGTACCTACCTATGAACCTATGAACCTACCTTCTCTCCACTCTCACACAACAGCACACACACACCTTCTCTTCCAGACAGCAACAAATGGCTAGTTTAAATTCCCGCACAACTCTACCATGCCAGTAACGGAAAGTGCATGGCCAAACTGTAATACTCAAAAAAAAAACCCAGGCCAGCACAACTAGTCAGCAATATCTTTTAATAAAACAAAAAATAGACAAACAGACCAGTTTCGGCTAAAAAGCCTTCATCAGTGCTTAATGCTACCATCACTCCACCCACCATTTATATAGACAGTAATCTATTTCCATTGGTTCATCACAATTGTTCATTTAAACCTGGTGCAAAAAGTGCAAATAACAAAATAATCCATTTTATCTCCCTTTTGTTCAAAATATCATGCCATCCTATTTTATCTCTATCATTAAACATAATTCTATCTATAATAGTAAATCTAAACTGGGCTGAAGGGCGTTGTTTAGTATATTTGTGCAATACATTTGACAATCGAGCACATCTAACATCACTAAGATGTTCCGAGATGCATAATTTGAAAGGCCAAGCAGTTTGTCCAACATAAAATGATTGACAATTACAATTAACCAGATAAATTACCCATTCAGAGGTGTAGTTCCCATAAACATGTATCTCAAAAACACATGAAGAATTCATAGAACTGAATTCCTTGGTCTTATTCACATACCTACAATAACTACAGTGACTGCAGGGCTGACAACCCCTGGTCACCTCACACCCTAGGGTCATTTATTGAGATAAATTTTTATCCATAGTTGGACTTTTATGATAGTTTAACCAGCCTCCTATGGTTTTACCACATCTGTATGAAAAAAGACACCTTGGGGACTATATTTCTCAATATATCTTCTGAAGTCAAAATACCCCAATACGTATTAATAATATTCATCAAAAGTGAAATATTGCTGCCATAGTTGGCAACTAACCACAACTGTGTACCTGAATTTGTTTTTTTCTGATATTTCAATAAATTCTGCTGTTATTTTTTTCTTAATTAACAGTATCTATAAGGGATAGAGGTGCAGTGCTAGTACTATGGGAGGTATGGATGCCATGTTTTTCCAGTATTTCAGAGATGGTGGGTTTAGCATGATGGTTAATTTCTTCACCTCATAAACACAGTGTACACAGTATGATTCTGACTTTAGGGCAATTAGCCTACTATTTTCACATGAACCTAAGATCACTTTAGGTTTAAGGTTAGTTAACGGTTGAATTTCCTACTCAGTATAGATAGATAATGTGTGAGTGTTTCCAAAGAAAGGGAATATGGAATTCCTAGACTGACCTATTTATAAGGATTGCTACAAGATGGCCAGTGCTATTGGCTGTTATTTTAAGGTACTCACTTGGAAGGTCATCAGCTGAAGCTGAGAATGGTTTGAGTTGTTTTATATCAAATAAGGGCACTAGTTTGCAGGTGAACGTGGACATAGTGATATATGGCTATTGGGCAGGGTTGGGATTAGATGTGGGAATCCTTGGATAGGAACACTATGCTATCTATGAAATAAGATATGCATTCTATTGCAGGTTTGATTGATGAGTTTTTGGGAGAGGGATTAGCATTGAATTTTTGACCATCTTGCAAGAGTTTTTTAACAGATGACTGGAATATTTTAGGGATGTGTTAGCTATTGTTCATAGTGTTATTCTAGTATAGTTCATTGTCTTCATCTGTTTGCTTTTTATTACAGATGTGCAGCGTTTGGAAGTTTGAGATATTGTGATGTTTTGTATTTCTACCTTTCATTCCACTCTTTTACTTTCCTGCATTAGCATTCCACCCTTTTTGGACAGCCAGATTGCATGATTTGTTTTTACGTTCTTCCTTCCAAGAGTTGTAAGGCTGTTTAGAAAGTTGCATTAAATTCATTTAAATCATACATAAGGGTAGAAGTTTTTGGATATTCCATTTAAAAGGTAATAGGGTAGTAATGCATATGTCTGGCTTAAACTTGTACAGGTTGTGTGTTGTTTTATAAACATGCCATGTAAGTAGATGTTTCAGGTGTATGGTTTAATTTCTCCAAAACTTTTGGGTTAATAATACTGTTATGGGAATGGATCCCATTACTATGTCAGGGTTTGGTTAAAGTTCATGAAATTAGTATTGCTTCAATCTTTGTTATCCAAAAGTGCTCTTCGTAGCACTCACAATGGGCCCAGAATTGATTCTTGCAATTCACACAGAGTTACATTTATGGGTAGCATATCTAAAAATGACTCTAGTTTTTTTTTTATTCACCCCATTGCTCCTTCTACTACTATTGGAACTGTCTGGGCATTTTTCCTCCACATTCCTCTCATTTCTGCCTGCAAATCTTGATATTTTATGACGTTGTGTCTTTCTGTATGTAAGACACTGTAATGGCAATGTGTAGCAATTTCAATGATCAATGCTACTTTTGTGTTTTTTTCATGAACTAATATATCTGGTGTTCTCGGAGCTACTTTTTTAGACTATTTGTAATGGGTGATTCAATCTGCTGTACACTTCATCATTCTTTTAATACTCTGTGGTTCATGTTCCCAATGCATCTCTGCTACTTCTGTATTGTGGTGTTTGAACAATCCTCAGTGGAACAATCTTGCCACACTATTGTGTCTTTGAGTGTATAGGCCCTCTGCCATAAGAGTATCCCAGCCAGCAACAAGGTATGAGACTCATTCTAATTCTTTTTTTTTACAGAACCTACATTTGTCTGCCTCTCCCACATGTTCAATGGACTTTGTAAACTAATGTGTATGTAGTCCACTGTCCTGGGCTGCTATTATTCACCTTTCATCCTCTAGTTTCAGCTTGTGTCCCCTTAGCCATTCCTGTGTCAAATCCTTATCAACATCAGTTTGTTCCATGATATCTCTACTTCTTATTATATTTATGGATTTTCCACATATTTTTTCTTCTTATCTGATCCTTCTTACATTGTTTCTTTTGATTTTTTTTGCACATTCAGTTGCTGTATGATTTTTGTCGACTTCTGGATTGATTTGCATTCCTGCTTGCCAATTGAATGATTCTGCTAAACTAATCAGAGTGGGGGTCATAGACTTCATCTCCTCTTGCTTTAAAATGTTCGAGACTGTTTGGATCTGATGAGGTCAGCAGATATGTATGCAGTCCCACAGCTGCAGATCTATACATATAATCAATTTTGAGGAGGCTTATAGCTCTTTCAGAGCATGAAATATATAACCTTGGTATAATCTGATATTAATATTTTATTTGGTAAACGTGAAGCATTTTTGTTTTTCTGTACAACTGATCCAACACCTTTTGGGAGCAGCCAATCACAGCAAAACTGTAAGTTAAAGGGGCATTATCTCCTTGCTAAAATCACATTTCTGCCTCAAACCTAATCTGAAAACACTGCCACCCACTTAGCTAATCACCTCCCTGTTTGTGACAAGATGATTGACTTCAACAATTGGCTAAGCTTCTGGTGTCATTCAGAGGGTATCCAGTATCTGTCTGCCTGGGAAGACATGATCAATAAACCATGATGCTTTTCCAGAGATGGTCTGCACCTGTCAGCCCTGGGATTCAGGTTACTAGATAAAGCTCTTGCCACCCCTATAGTGCCTTTTTTCCTGGTTCAAGGCTCCATAGAGCACCCCTGCAATACCAGGCTACAACTCTTACGACAATTTTCAGCCACCAAACCAAGACCGAAACACTAAAGGTGGAGGAGTGTCCATATTCACCAAGGATATTCACACCTCCAGCCTAGTTGCCCAACACAATGCATCTGAAATTCTCCAGGTGCAACTAACACTGGGTAAGACTGCAATCCAAATTGTAGCTTGCTACAGATCCCCCACCATGCCCCAGGATTCTCATTACACCTTTCTAAACATACTGGAAAATATTAAGATACAACCAAACATCCTAATACTGGGTGATTTCAACTACCCTGCCACTAACTGGGAAAACTACTCGGGTACCAACACCTTTTCCCAATGGTTCTTGGAATTCATAAGTTCCAATGCCCTGGATCAACTAATCCACTGTCCCACCAGGGGCTCCATTGTCCTAGACCTGGTCATTACCAACATGGGAGATAGACGCTCCACACCAGTGGTCACCCACTCATTGGTCAGGTCTGACCAAAAGCAAATCAACCTTGACAGCCGCATCCCACACCCCAGTAAGGAAACCTCCCTAAAAAACTTCTCCAAAGCCAAATTCATGCTACTCAAGTCAGAAGTGACAAACTTCATGACACCCATACACCCATGCAGACGGGATCTGAAAGTTCGACTGCTGAATCCTACACTAAGGCACTGCACGAGCACATCCACTCGTGCATGAATTGTGCTATCCTAAATAGAACCAAGATGCTCTCCTCCAAAAAAAGGAAGACAATCTGGTGGTCCCCTGCCATAAACAAACTATACAAGAGAAGGAAGAAACTGTTGCAGAAAAGAGGAAAATCCCAGGATGCAAAAAACTCCCTTACCAGCCTCAGTAAGAAGCTGAGATCCCTCATGAAATCCTCCAAAGCTATTTACGAAAATAAAATTGCCAAAGATTCCAAAGACAACCACAAAGCATTCTATAGTTATGTCAAGAATCTAAATGGCAATACTCAGATCTGCTCTGAGCTACAACAGAATGGCATTAAATATACTGATCCCAAGGATATTGCCAATATCCTGGCAGATTGATTTAGTGCCAATGTCACCCCCCTCTCACCCCCTAAAGGGCAACTCTCAATTGCAAAAGACTGCCAAATTCCAGTAATCATGGCCACAAAGGTAGAAACTGCACTTTCCAAAGGTAAGAATACAACATCCATGGGACCAGATGACATCCCGGGCTGTGTACTACATGAACTACAAAATTAACTGGCACCTCACCTAAGTGTCATGTTTAAGCATAGCCTCACCTCAGGCTTTGTACCCACTGAGTGGTGCACAGCTACAGTTATCCCACTCCACAAGGAGGGAATCCACCTTGGATCCCGGGAACTACCGTCCCATCAGTCTGATGAGCCTGATCTGCAAGGGCATGGAACGCATTATCATGGAACTTATAAACAAAGACACTGACAACCTTCAAGCACTGGACCCCACCCAGTTTGGGTTCGTGAAGGGCCGATCTTGTCTCCTGACCTGTTGGGTATGGCTAGTTCCATGCATTTATGTACATGTTCATACAGTGCATTGGTGTATGATTTGGTAGTCATGCAGCTATTTTACATTGGCATGGGTGCCGTGAAGTTTGCCACCTGTGTTTTTAGGAGTCCAAAGTCAGCTTTGGAGAAGATTTTCAAGATAGTTACCTTTGTGGGGGGGGGGGGGGGTAAGATGTGGATTTCCATGGTGATTAGTTTATGGTCAGATCTGACCAATGAGGGCTTGACTATTGGTGTAGAGCAATGGTCACGCATGTTAGTAATAACCAGGTCAATGATGTTTCTTCCCCTAGCGTGGGTCGGAATGAGCTTGTCCAGGTCATTGGAACTGATGAGTTCCAGAAAGTATTGGGCCAGTGTATTGGTGCTTGAGTAGTTTTCCTAGCTGATGGAGGGGTAGTTGAAGTCTCCTAGTATAAGAGTGTTGGGTTGGACCTTGAAAGATTCCAGGGTGCTTAAGAACATGGCGTGAGAGTCTAGAGACATGGCTGGTGACTGGGATTGCAGTCTTACCCAATGTTAGTTGTACCTGAAGCATCTCAGATGCATTATGCTAGGATACTAGTCTGGAGGTGTGCAAATCCTTTATGAATAAGGAGACAGCACTGCCTTTGGAGCTTCGGTCCATGTTTCTGATGATGATTACTATTCTACCACAGCTGTCACTACTGCTAGAATACAGCTAGGCAGCATTTGTTAGGGATTGTCACATGTACCAATTTACTCATTGGCATATAATACAGTAGCATTTCAGCTTTTCAGTTGCATTACTCTACAGTAAAGTAGTGCTGTGGCCTTTGGGTTTCATATATGGGAGGATGACATAATGGTTAAGGTGTTTACCTTAAAGATACTGTTTACCTTAAAGAGACAGGGGGCAGGGTTTGATATTCACATGGTGTAACTGGCTAGGCTGCAAATGGCCCAAAAGGGCAGCTAGCCTAGTACTAATCTATGAATCTATGAATCTTAATATATCAATGTTTCATTATATAAATGCCGGAACCCAAATTTCTATCATGTCTTTCCATTTGCCTTACCTTACTCCATTATGTACTCCCCATATCCTAAATCCATACTCCCATCAGCCCTTACATTACTATTTCCAGTGTGTAACTACAAAGTTACCTTAACTTGTACTCATTTATGTACTCCCCATGTTCTATCAAACCTCTCCCATCAGCCCTTACATTACTATTTCCTGTGTGTGCCTACCCACGTAACTTACCTTTTACACCTTTATGTACTCCCATACTCTAACAAACCTATCCCATCAGCCCTTATATTACTATTTCCTATGTGTGCCTACCCACTTACCTTAGCTTGTACACCTTTATCTGCTCCCCATCTTCTAACAAATCTCTCCCATCAGCCCGTACAGTACTATTTCCTGTGTGTGCCTACCCACTTACCTTATCTTGTACACTTTTATGTACTCCCCATATTCTATCAAACCTCTCCCATCAGCCCTTACATTACTATTTCCTGTGTGTATCTACCCACTTACCTTATCTTGCACTCCTTTAAGTACTACCCATATTCTAACAAACCTCTCCCATCAACCACTACATTACTATTTCCTGTGTGTACCTACCCACTTACCTTAACTTGTACACCTTTATGTGCTCCCCATATTCTAACAAACCTCTCCCATCAGTCCTTACATTACTATTTACTGTGTGTTTCTACCCACTTACCTTACCTTGTACACCTTTATGTGCTCTGCATATTCTAACAAACCTCTCCCATCAGTCCTTACATTACTATTTCCTGTGCATGCCTACCCACTTACCTTACTGTGTATACCTTTATGTGCTCCCCATATTCGAACAAACCTCCCTCATCAGCCCTTACATTACTATTTCCTGTGTGTACCTACCCACTTACCTTTTCCTTGTACTCCTTTATGTACTCCCCTTATTCTAACAAACCACTTCCATCAGCTCTTACCTTACTATGTCCTTTGTGTAACTACCCACGTACCTTACCTTGTACTCCTTTATGTACTCCCCATATTCTAACAAACCTCTCACATCAGCCCGTACATTACTATTTCCTGTGTGTATCTACCCACTTACCTTATCTTGTACACCTTTATGTACTCCCCATATTCTAACAAACCTCTCCCATCAGCCCTTACATTACTATTTCCTGTGTGTACCTACCCACCTACCTTACCGTGTACACCTTTATGTACTCCCCATGTTCTAAAAAAACTCTCCCATCAACCCTTACATTACTATTTCCTGTGTGTACCTACCCACTTACCTTGTACTCCTTTATGTAATCTCAATATTTTAACAAACCTCTCCCATCAACCCTTACATTGCTATTTCATGTGTGCACCTACCCACTTACCTTATCTTGTACTCCCCATATTCTAACAAACCTCTCCCATCAGCCCTTACATTACTATTTCCTGTGTGTGCCTACCCACTTACATTACATTGTACACCTTTATGTGCTACCCATATTCTAACAAACCTCTCCCATCAGCCCTTACATTACTATTTCCTGTGTGTACCTACCCACTTTCCTTACCTTGTACACCTTTATGTATTTCCCATATTCGACCAAACCTCTCCCATCAGCCCTTATATTACTATTTCCTGTGTGCACCTACCCACTTACCTTACATTGCACACCTTTAGATACTCCCAATAGTCTAACAAACCTCTGCTATCAGCCCTTATATTACTATTTCCTGTGCGTCTAACCACTTACCTTACCTTGTACACCTATATGTACTCCCCATATTCTAACAAACCTCTCCCATCAGCCCTTACATTACTATTTGCTGTGTGTACCTACCCACTTACCTTATCTTGTATTCCTTTATGTACTCCCCATTTTCTAACAAACCTCTCCCATCAGCCATTACATTACTATTTCCTGTGTGTACCTACCCACTTACCTTATCTTGTACAACTTTATGTACTCCTCATGTTCTATCAAACCTCTCCCATCAGCCCTTACATTACTATTTCCTGTGTGTACCTATCCAGGTACCTTATGTTGTACACCTTTATGTACTCCCCATATTCTAACAAACCTGTCCCATCAGCCCTTATATTACTATATCCTGTGTGTACCTACCCACTTACCTTATCTTGTACAACGTTATGTACTCCTCATGTTCTATCAAACCTCTCCCATCAGCCCTTACATTACTATTTCCTGTGTGTACCTACCCAGGTACCTTATGTTGTACACCTTTATGTACTCAAGAAAAACACTTCTAGATCACAAAGTATCCAAATAGAAGCTCCAACAAAAAACAGAACAAAATGAAGCAGCCAAACTGGGATGAAATTTTCTTTACTAAACTCTTCTGGTACCTCGGCCTTCGCCTTCACATGGAATAATAATGCTATGCACAAACCAGTATAAATATACACCTCAATTGATCCATCACATCAATTAAACACTTAAACAATTAATCAATTATATAAAATATATTGCATTTTAAAGAAATACTGAATTAAATTCATACAAAATAATACATATAATAAAATATTTCATGTTAATAATTATACATCTAAATTCATACCATTGGGAAATAAAGTTCCATAATTAATAATAAATTTAGATTCCATATTCAATAATTTAATTTGAACATTTTTATTATTTTCCCCTATTCCCCATGGTCTTGCCAAAACACTGAACTTAAAACCAGTTTGATCTCCATTATGAAATTGATGAAAATGACTAGCAACTGGACTGTCAAGTCTACTGTTCCTAATATCTCCCAAGTGTTCCAAAATTCTTAATTTGACCCTACGTTTCGTTTGTCCTATGTACCATTTTTGTTCTTCACAGTTGCACCCAATAATGTATACCACCCCAGATGAATTACAGTCAAAATGATCTAATGCATGATATACAATTCCATTGATTTTATGGTTATCCAAATTAATAATTTTATCACAAACCTTACATTTATTGCAAGCAAAAGAGCCTGCATCCATAGCTTTCTCTTTCTTGCCCTTACTTCTAACTAGTTCCTTCAGATTTGTACATCTTGTATAAGAAAAAATAATATTTTTTGGAATTATATTTCTCAAAAAATCATCACTAGTTATTACTGGCCACATATTTAACACAATTTTTTTCAAAATGGAAGAAAAAGGAGAGAATTTATCCACAAAAAATATTTTTTCCATTTCCATTTGATCCTTTTCCTTAGAATAAATGGATTTAATCCCCATTCTCTTATTATTCCTATTAACAACCCCCTGCCTGTTCAAATTTAATGTTCCTTCCACATTGGCCCTATGGGAATAAACATTATCCCTAGAATAACCTCTGTTCATTAATTTTTGACAGATGATATCAAATTCTCTTTGAATATTAGTATTCTCTGATGTATTCACAGCTATTCGTTTGAATTCACCTAAGGGCAAAGAATCGAGTAAATGATTGCTATGCATGCTGGTAGCGTGTAAAAAATTATTTACTGCTGTTTTTTTATGAAAAGGCTTGTGTTCTATCGTCCCCTTAGAACCAATGTAAAAATGCACATCCAAAAAAATCCATTTTTTTAAAATTTACCTGATATGTAAAGTCCAAACCACATGGATTTGATTTCAAACTTACAATAAATTCATCAAAATCTTTGGGGTTACCTCTACATAAAAATATGAGGTCGTCTATAAATCTCTTATAGATCAAAACATTATTCTGAAAAAACTTTTTGGTATACACAAATAGATTTTCAAAGTGCCCCATGAAAATGACAGCATAGGAGGGTGCAAAGCTAGCACCCATGGCCGTTCCCTCTTTTTGTAAAAAATATTTTTTGTTAAATTCAAAAACATTATGAGTAAGGCAAAATTCCACCAGTGAAATAATATAGTGAGTTTTAGGTCCTTCCCCCAAGAGTGTATACATAGCTTCCAAACCCCATTGTGTAGAAATAGATGTATATAATGAAACCACATCCACAAAAGCCCAATAATAATTTTCTTGCCAAATCTTTCCTTTAAAACTATCACAAACCTCTTTTGTATTCTTAACATGTGATGGAATTCTATTTAAATATTGTTTTAATACAGAGTCCAAAAAGATGCCAACATTTTGTAAGAAAGACCCCTTCCCTGAAACTATCGGACGTCCAGGTGGGTTTGATAAATCTTTATGTATTTTTGGCAAGATAAAGAACCTGGCATCATTAGGATTTTTAATAAACAATTTCCTAACATCACTATGAGAGAAAAACCAAGCCTTTCACCTTTTTCCAATAGCTCAAGTAGTAAATCATTGAACTCAGTAATAGGATTCACAGATAAAGAAATATACACCCTATTGTCTGAAAGCAAATCAAGGGCTAAGGAATTATATCTATCCTTATCAAAAACAACCCAGTTGCCTCCTTTATCTGATTCCAAAAACACATATTTGTCACTCATTCTTCTTAACTCACATAAGGCTTGCCACTCATCCTTACATAAATTATAATTCTTCCTTTGTTTTTTAAACAAAAAATATTCTTCTGTAACCTGTTTGTTTAAAGCTTTCTCAAAAAAACTTATGCAAGAATTATTCTTAACAGGCATGAATTCACTAACACATGGGACCTTAGGAATGTTAAATTTACTATACCCTGTATTATATTCAAACATCCCACCAGCATTGTCAACCGTTTCAAAAATGTCAATCACTTCATTTTCATAAATGGAAATATCCATGAGTGAACTTTCCAAAATTGAATCATTGTCATCATTATCATGAACATTCTCATTTAAACAACTGTTACATGTTTTCTGTCTGTGGAAATAAACCTTTAAATATAACTTTCTACAAAAGGCTTTAATCTCCAAAAGAATCTCCGCTAGTGAAGGAATGTATGTGGGTATGAACTTTGTGCCCCTGAGTAAAACATTTTTCATGCTTTCAGTTATCAAACAATCAGATAAATTAATCACATTTAAATGGTCATGGCAATAAACCGTATTAGGTACATTGTTAGATTCACAAAATACAAAGGGAGAACTTGGTCTCATAAACACAAACCTTATAATAGGCAGTCCATTACTATCTCTTGTTCCCTCTCGGCTGAAAATGCCGATTGCGACCTTTACGTTGGTTGGATCCCTCATTAGAAGAAGCACCTGAATTTATAGTCCCATTTGAAGTTTCCTCCGTGCTTATATTTTCGAACGAAACGCTCTTTTTAGCTGAATTAGCTTCCACAGAGGAAGCGGAAGTGTCCCTGGTGTTCCTGGCGTCTCGCGCTCTGAATCTGTTGCGGTTCCAAGGAGCTCTTTCCCGCCCCCTCTTAAAGTTGTACTGCCATGAAAAAATCTTGCCAGTATTATAGTCATTTTGATCTCTAGCAAACTTCTTTTTCTTACGCAAAACAACCTGCTGTTCAATTTTGGATACCTTTAATTTGATATCCATAATGTTTTGCTCACAATCTGAATCAGTATGTTTGGAAAAAAGTTCTTCCTGCATTTCAATAATTTCAGAGCGTATTTTGCCAAGCGCTCTTTCATTACGCTTGACTAATATTTTTAGCCAACCCAGGGTACATTTTAAAGAGACATCCTTCCACTCTTCAAATAAGTCAGTGTCCTCTTCTGAAAACTCATAAGCAGGTAAACGATCCACCCTAAGACCCCTGGGAGTGATATTAGATTCAATATATCTCTCTAGTAATCTAATATCATAAAAAACAGTCGCTTCTTTTACCATTAGCTTCTCTAGCTCTTCAAAACGAACAAATACCTCATTGGGATGCTGAAGCCATGGATCAGAGGAAGCCAACTTGCTTTCCCTGTCTTTCCAGACTAATGAAAAATCCAAACTGGTTAAAGTTCTGTGAGCTGTCCCAGGTGTTCTAGCTGCTCCATTAACACTCATTGTAAATCAAGAAAAACACTTCTGGATCACAAAGTATCCAAATAGAAGCTCCAACAAAAAACAGAACAAAATGAAGCAGCCAAACTGGAATGAAATTTTCTTTACTAAACTCTTCTGGTACCTCGGCCTTTGCCTTCACATGGAATAATAATGCTATGCACAAATCAGTATAAATATACACCTCAATTGATCCATCACATCAATTAAACACTTAAACAATTAATCAATTATATAAAATATATTGCATTTTAAAGAAATACTGAATTAAATTCATACAAAATAATACATATAATAAAATATTTCATGTTAATAATTATGCATCTAAATTCATATCATTGGGAAATAAAGTTCCATAATTAATAATAAATTTAGATTCCATATTCAATAATTTAATTTCAAAATTTTTATTATTTTCCCCTATTCCCCATGGTCTTGCCAAAACACTGAACTTAAAACCAGTTTGATCTCCATTATGAAATTGATGAAAATGACTAGCAACTGGACTGTCAAGTCTACTGTTCCTAATATCTCCCAAGTGTTCCAAAATTAAAATGCAATATATTTGGATATGGACTCCCCATGTTCTAACAAACCTCTCCCATTAGCCCTTACATTACTATTTCCTGTATGCGCCTACCCACTTAACTTACCTTGTACTCCTTTATGTACTCCCGATATTCTAACAAACCTCTCCCATCAGCCCTTACATTACTATTTTCTGTGTGTGCCTACCCACTTAACTTACCTTGTACTCCTTTATGTACTCCTCATGTTCTATCAAACTTCTCCCATCAGCCCTTCCATTACTATTTCCTGTGTGTGCCTACCCACATACCTTACCTTGAACACCTTCATGTACTCCCCTTATTCTAACAAACCTCTCCCATCAGCCCTTACATTACTATTTCCTGTGTGTACCTACCCACTTACCATATCTTGTACACCTTTATGTACTCACCATATTCTAACAAGCCTCTCCCATCAGCTTTACATTACTATTTCCTGTGTGTGCCTACCCACTTACTTTATCTTGTACACCTTTATGAATTCCCCATATTCTAACAAACCACTCCCATCAGCCCTTACATTACTGTTTACCGTGTGTACCTACCCACTTACCTTAACTTTTACTCATTTATGTACTCCCCATGTTCTAACAAACCACTCCAATCAACTTTACATTACTATTTCCTGTGTGTGCCTACCCACTCACCTTATCTTGTACACCTTTATGAACTCCCCGTATTCTAACAAACTTCTCCCATTAGCCCTTATATTACTATTTCCTGTGCATGTGTCTACCCACTTATCTTATCTTGTACACCTTTATGTGCTCCCCATGTTGTAACAAACCTCTACCATCAGCCCTTACATTACCATTTCCTGTGTGTGACTACCCTCTACTCAGTTTGCTGTGTAAGTTAAGAAACATACCTGCATCACACTCACAGGTTAATATTTTCCTGTAGTTACTAAGCATGGAGTTTACGTAACTTAGACTAAATTTCCAGTTCCCCAAAGCATTGTCTGATTAGGTGACTTGCTTGGGGTAATCCAGTAGGCAAATGGAAGTTGAAAGTATCAACCCTGGACCATAGGAGGTAATTCATTTTCAGCTCATAGTCTTAATCCTCTATGGTAATTGACAGAATCTTCCACTGATAATTCCTTATTGTTTGACCACCATGTCGCCATAGTAATTCAGAAAGCAATCTATCTGGTTGTGATGATAGAGGGTACTGCCAGCTATGCCAGAAGAAATAGGGCAGTGAATGTGTAACATATGCTAGCACAGCAAGCTGGAATTTTCTAAAGAGTTATTTATGTCATGTATATATCAAACTGATTTGCACAGATGTCTTTGTTAAAAATGTATCAACATTGTGCCCTGCTAGAAAGAATAGAAATGTACATGCATTACTGTAACTGTTTAAATGTATATATTGTACCAGAGGATGCTGGAAGAGATGAAGATATCTTAATTCATCTGACTCTGAGAAATAGTAAGAAAATTTAAATACTGGGCCTAGGCCATAAAGATGCTATCTCACAGTTCTGAGTGCAGTGAGAGACAAAAGGTCTGTACTTGGAAACTTCCTGAATTGTCAGTGGGGTGAACTAATTGCTACTCTGAAAGGCAGAGGTTTGAAATTGTTTTATGACTTCCAGGAGCTGCAGCAGATCTTAGCAAGGCTGTGTGTGTGTGTGTGTGTGTGTGTGTGTGTGTGTGTGTGTGTGTGTGTACATTATTGACACCTAGGTGATAAATCCTGATAGTTTCTAGCAGTGGGGAGGTTGCATGAAAACCAAACGTCTGATGATCAGATGTATGTGATGTCACTCTGTACAGAAATAATGTTTTAATATTCGAGGAGCTCTAGTAAGTGAACCAGGTAATAGTAACTCTTTAGTTTAGTCAGGAAAATATAGTGAGATTAGTAAGGAACTGTTTTTCTGTATCCATGTTTACTGTAAATAGATATTTTGTATTTTCATGTTATTTTATTATTGATTATTAAATATATTTAAACCTTTCACTGTGGCTGGGCCTTTTAGAGAATATTTTAACATTTGAGAGTACTTATCTATTAGTAACACTGTGGCCATGCCTGAAAGTCTTACTGCTTGTCAACATTACCATTGGTATTAGTATTAACCACTCAGTGTAATTGGATACCCTTTTAAGAGCCCTATAGTAGCTGATTAGTAGCAGTGAATCTAACTTATAGTCTGTACCCAGGTGTGTGTGTGAAAATTAAATGTTAAAGAGTGTGTGTGTCAGCTACTTGGAGCAGGGGAAATGAAGCACTGGTACAGAGAGAGTGGTGGAGGACATGGCTTGGACACTTAGCTGAGGACTTAACTCTGCAGCTGTGTCAGTGGGGAACCTTACTGGGGACCTGGGGAGAAACAGAGAGAGAAACCCAGACCCCAGGCTGAGTGTGTTCCCTTTGTGCTCTTAAGGGAAAGTTTGCTTGATACAGAGGAGTCTGGATCTGGAAATACTGAGTGTATCCATTTGTATTCCAAGTGAACATCCCTCTACAGTGTTAGTTGTGAGTATTCAGGTTCCTTGATTACTATCCCAGAGTGGGGATGTCACAGCTGGTTATCATATTTGCAAAAGAATGTCCACTGGATCCAAATAAGTCTTAATTTCCCTTTTCTCATATCTCATCACATCCTATAATGAACATAATTTATCTTTTGCAAGTATTTTTAAATGTGTTATTCAATTTGAGAGACTTTATCGATTCATAAGTTAAAAGATCAATAACCTCAAAAATCTTAGCTATCAGGACTGGCTAGCAACTTTTCTTTCTTCAGTCACTTAAAAACCCCTCTATGCAGATTTGTGTCTAGCCTTTCAAGTCAAGAAAGATCTAAATCTCTCTTTAACCTCCTATTCTTTTACAACAAATTGTAGCTGAAATACCTGGCTAAAGGAAATAAACCCTCATCAACAGATAAATAACATGCGTTATGATAACCTCATACCCTGACATATCCCTCACCTCTGGAGAAAACTTCAACTACATGTCAAGCAGAGCAACATCCTTGCCACCTGTGAAGGCTGCCAGCCCAACTAGCTAGAATTTTGAAAATAATTCTGTTATTTGTGAATAGTAATATGATTTGTATGCTTGTCTTACAAATGTAAGAAAACTATATGTTATGTGTATAACTGGTGAAGAAGTGTGTGTTTGTTGAACTGTATGTTCTGTACTGAGCTTCAAGAATGTAACCACATTGTACCCTACTGGAAAAGGACACAGTTAACCTGCAAATAAGTGAATTGTTTACAGTTCTTTTTATCTCAGCTAGGAGACAGAATGTCTGCAGATTGAAATTTTTTATATTGTCTAGAAAGAGAAATAATTCCAGGTTTCAAAGTTAAACGTGTGCAACTGTTTTACAATTTCCAGTTCCAGGCAAGCTTCTAAGAGATAAGTATTTTTGACACACAGGTGCTAAATTTTGTGGTTCTGTTAGCCTGGGAACTGAAGGAAGATGTATTAAATTGTTATGTCATCCAGCTAACCCAGCAGTAATGTGTATTATTAATTTAAGAACTCTCTCTCAGAGAAAGAGTATGCATTTTTGTATTTGTCTTTGGACGTAGAAACATCCTCTCATCAGCACTTCTCATCTATATTTACCTGGCTCTGTAAGTAAGTCATTTAAGGCATAATATCCATTCAATATAGACAGGAATACAGTAAACATTACTTTAGATGTTTTCTGTATTTATTTGAGACTGTCCTGCAATGTTGTTTTAATGTGGGTTTTAATGTGGGTGAGTGGATGTCAGGTCACCACTTTTGAAGGGCTGGCAGACCTTTTGGTAAGGGGACAAGCTCTTGGCACTTTGCCTGAGGACATGAGAATCTGGTTAGCTGATAGACAATGCTCTACTGTATGAGTTAGGGAAGAAGGGAGACATATACCTAGCAAGCAGGGCAACCCTGCACAGGAAAGGGACACCCAGTGCTGCTCATGGGTCCAAGGGAACCCATGGTGGGTAGCCCGAACTGCCCCAACAGAATCTGTCAGTAGCAGGGGAAGCCACTAGTCCAGGTTCACATCCAGGACTAAGGGTTAAATGTTTTAAATGCAACCAGTGGACTATGTAGTGTATAGATATGTCCACTGAGCAAGGTGGGGAACAAAAGGTGGGAGAGCCAGTAAGTGGGAATGACAGAATGACAAAATGCCAGCAGTAGGTTGTCTTGAAACAACAAAGGTACCAAACTACTACCCTGCAGATGTCCTGATAGGGAATGATTTTGATAATGCAGTACCATGTGTTCATGCAGTTACACGCAGTCAGGCTTGGAGACAAGCATGTGGGTCTGGTAGCCTGGGGTAGAACCAGACAGGCCGCACACTTGAAGCCAGGACTGGTGAGATGGTTACTTCAAGGAGGAAGCTACCCTGTAGCAGTAAGACTGAAGATGAGCCACAGCTGTTTGTGGGAACTGATTAGCCCTTGGACAGAGTGACTGCAAGAGCAGAGGTGAGTATTAGTACCCAGGCTGACAGTGAGGCACCCCTGTCAGAAAATACCAGACTTCCTGTGGAAGATGAGCTGGGAAGGGTTACAAAGAGACAGTTGAGACAGGCTCATCTCTCAGACCATACATTACAAGGCCTGAGAGAGGTAGCTAGTGAAGCACCTGATCCTCAAGAGAAGGGGGAATCTGTATACTCGGACAAAGGGTTACTGTACAAAGAGTGGACCCCTGAGGGAGGGCTAGAAGGTGGGAAAATACAGCAGTTGGTAGTGCCCAGAGCCTACTGTCTGGCACTTCTAGCCATAGCCCAGGATATTTCCTTTGCACGTCATACGGGCATAAAACATACAAAGAGACATATTATGCAGAACTTTTATTGGCCTGGGATTTCCAGAGCTGTAACAGGGTACTGCAGGAACTGTGGCCAGTGCCAAAAGGTAGGCAAGGCAGGAGACAAGGTGAAAGCTACTTTGATGCCTTTGCCTGTGACTGAGGTGCCATTTCACCCCTGGGATCACTTCTGTGGTTCTGCTTGACAGGGGCACAGGAAAATCATTTTATTGGGTGGCAAAAGCCAGGGTACCTTTTTGGCTAGGCTTGTATAGGCCCTAGGGCCAATAGCCTAGTACCTACCTATGAACCTATGAACCTATTTCAGAGGGTAGCTATGATTATTGTGGGTCCTGTGAGTACCCCAGGTTCCACAGGGAAAAGTATATCCTAGTGGTAGTATATTATGCTACCAGATACCCTGAAGCAGTGGCTCTGTCCTCCATTTTGGCAGAAAATATGGCAAATGCTTTGCCAGAGATTTTCAGCAGGGTAGGTTTTCCAAAAGAAATACTTACTGACAGAAGTGTCAATTTCATGTCAGACCTGCTGGCTTGTCTGTGGAAGTACTGTGGGGTGAAGCACCTAAAGACCACCCCTACCATCCCCAGACTAATGGTCGTTTTAAAAGGTTAAACTCTACACTCAAGACAATGCTACGGGAATTTGCAGACCAGTTTAAGAGGGACTGGGACAATTATCTGCCCCATCTTGTCTGCTTAGAGAGAGGTGCCCCAGGAATCCACAAGTTTTTCACCCTTTGTGTTGCTGTATGGGCATAGGATGAGGGGTAGATTTAATTTGAGATGGGAGGGTGACTGTGAATCCCACAAGGAGTCTATTGTGGCATATGTCCTAGACCTCAGGACAAGGCTCAGAGAATTCATGGGCTAGGCCCAGGAGAACCTGGAAGAAGCCCAACAGCAGAAAAAGGTTTGGTATGACAGGAATGCTCGAGCTAGAGAGTATGCTGTAGGGCAGCAGGTAATGGTTCTCATTGCTGTCAGACACAACAAGCTGCAAGCAGCTTGGGAGGGACTCTGCAAGGTAGTAATGAAGGTCAGTGATGTTAACTACATGGTGGAACTGTGAGGCAGGAGGCAGGGGCACAAATTGTACCATGTTAATATGATGAAACCTTACCATGACAGGGAGGTCCTTGCTCTGAATATTTGCAGCGGATTGCAAGAGGAGCCTGAGGGAAATCTGATGAATGATCTTCTCAGTGAGGCTCGGACTGACACCTCAGTGGAAGAGTTATCGGGTTCCTATCAGCATTTCAAATGTTGAAAACACCAAATTTAATTTCATCAAACTGAATTGTTCAAAATCAAAGAAGAGCGAACTGATGGAACATCGATTTCTTTCCCAGGGAAAGAAATCGGTGGCCCATCATCGGAGTTTAATATTTCCTCCACTGTGGTGGGGTCTCAGAGTTGGTATATTTAAGTAGGGGCACAGCCCCCCACTTCTGTCAGTGTTTAAAGTATTGAAAATTTTATTTTTTTGCACGGAACATCGATTTCTTTCCCTGGGAAAGACATCGATGTTCCATCAGTTCGCTCTTTTGCGATTTTGAACATTTCAGTTCGATGAAATCGCATTCGGCGTTTTCAGCATTCGATATGCTGATATAGATATAGACCCGATTTAGCAATGTCCCAGCAGGTATCCCCTACCCAGATTTGAGAAATCTAAGCAGTGTTACAGGAGTATGGGGGCATGTTCACTGGGAAACCAGGGTGCGCCCACCTGGTGCAAGACCATGTGGATACAGGACCCCAAAGGCCTATTAAGCAGGCCCCTTACAGGGTGCCTGAGACAGTCAAACAGACCCAGAGGGAGAAGATACAGAAAATTATATAACTAGGGGTAATCTAGGAGTCCAGCAGTCCCTGGGCCTCCTCAGTGATGCTGGTTCCAAAGAAGGATGGCAGCACCAGGTTCTGTGTGGACTACAGGAAATTAAATAGTCACACAGAGTCAGATGCTTACCCCATGCCTAGGACAGATGAAGCCCTAGAGCAGCTGTATGGGGCTAAGTATCTAACTACCATTAATCTTACCAAGGGTTACTGGCAGGTGCCCTTGACTCCCAGTGCTAGAGAGAGGTCATCTTTTGTGACTCATTTTGGTTTGTATGAGTTCACAAAGATGCCCTTTGGGATGAAAAATGCCCCAGCAACTTTCCAGAGGCTGGTAAATCATATCCTAGCAGGAGATTTTGCCCTTGCTTATCTAGATGATATTGCCATCTACAGCCATTCCTGGTAATAGCACCTTCAGCATGTCAGGGAGGCGCTGGGCAGAATGTAATGGGCAGGATTGACCATTTAGCCCAGTAAATGTCAGCTGGGTATGGCAGAGGTCTCCTACCTGGGACATGGGAGTGGGGAGTGGTATGTTCAGGCTAGAACCAGCCAAAGTGGAAACCATGCAGGCTGTTACCCAAAAGCAGGTGAGGGCATTTTTATGGACAGCAGGGTAAATAATTACAGGTTTCAAAGGTAAAAGTATGTAACTGTTTTATGACTTCCAGTTCCAGGTAAGCTTCTAAGAGATAAGTATTTTTTGACACAGAGGTGCTAAATTTTAAGTTTAGTTAGCCTGGGAACTGAAGGCAGAGGTGTCAACTAGTGATGTAATCCAGTTAACCCAGCAGTAATGTGTATTATTAATGTAAAAGCTATCTCTCAGAGAAAGTCTGTGCATTTTATATTTGTCTTTGGACCTAGAAACATCCTCTCATCAGCAGCTCTCATCTATATTTACCTGGCTCTGTAAGTAAATCATTTAGGGCACAGTATCTCTTAGACATAGATAGGAGTACAATAAAGATCAGTTCAGATGTTTTCTGTATTTATTTGCGACTGTCCTGCAATGTTGTTTTAATGTATTTCCTGTGATTCTGAACTCTGTTGTCACTGTGTCAAGTTATTGTGTATTGTCTTGTGCTTCTATTATTTATTATTAAATATATTTACACATTTTAATTGTGGCTGGTTTGTTTAGAGATATTTAAACTCTTGCTACTTGCATATGTATTTGGTAACACTGTACAGGCCACTCTTAAATAGTCTTGTTGTTGGTCACACTTACCATTTTTATAATAGTAACATTACACTGTAGAATTGGTCACTCTTTGGGAAAGGTCTTATAGTAGCTGATAAGAGTGGTTTGTGGAAGCTGGGACTACCTTATAGTGTGGGCAGAAGGTGGGCATAGCCAGTAAACCTGTGCAGCCTTCCCCAGGAGTGTCTGTATATAAATCAAATCTAAAAGTGTGTGTGTCTGTCTGTGTGCCAGCTACAAGGGTAGGGACATGAAGCACTGGTTGGACAGAGAGGGTGCTGGAGGTTTTGGCTTGACCACTCGGCTGAGATCTTAAGACTATAGCTGTGCCAGTGGGGAGTCTTACTGGGGATCTGGAGAAAGAGCAGGAGTAACCAGCCCTAGACTGACTGTGATCTCTGTGTGCTCTTAAGGGAAATTGTATTTACTGTGTGTGTACTTGTCATCCTCCCAATGTGCATGTCCCTCACTGGTGTTAGTGGTAAGGACTGAGGCTCCTTGATTACTGAGCCAGTGCAAGGGCATCACACCACCATTTTGATAAATATGGATAGTTTGATGGTCAGTCTTAAATTCTCCCTGGATCTCTTTTCTTGTCCTTGTTGCAGCTGTAGATAACTTTTGAATTTGGTGTTTTGGCTAGGCTTGTAGTGATCTGTAGTTAGACTAATACCTTTCTATGGACCCATGAATCTTTCTACTCATTTTCAAGATTACATTCCAAACTTTTCTTTAGCTCTCAACCAACCAGGGACAAATCTCAACAGAAACAGGGACAAATCCAAAAATAATCAAGGACAATCAGGGACACTTTTAAAATATTAACACTATTAAATTGAGACAATGCCAGAATAAGAGAATGTGAATTAATATACAGTTTCAGAAGTAAAAGAAGTCTGTAACTCTAATTATCATCATTATTTATTGAGCATAATTTACCACCTTTTCTCTGAAAGTCACCAGTTTTAGGAGGGATTAAGAGGGACAGAGCTAAAATGTCAGTCAAAATCAGGGACAGTTGACAGGTATTACAAACACTGACAGGAATACAGTAACAAAACATCATATCAACAAAAAAACGTTACATCAAGTAAAATATAAAACACTTAACTAAAACTTTACATAGGAATAACAATATTTAGTAAAATACATATGTAAGTAAGTGTGTGTGTATGTGTGTGTGTGTGTGCATACTAATACTAAAATACACATCTACCTATCTACTTCTCTCTCTCTCTCTCGCTGTATCTAGCTATATATATATATATATATATATATATATATAGATATATAGATATATATAGATACACACACACACACACACACACACACACACACACACACACACACACACACACACACACACGGAAGAGAATTTAGATAGAAGTAAGTAAGTGAAATAGGGACAGTAAGGAGGTATAAGGAATGAAAAGGTACTTTTTCACATTTAGGCATATTGTTTATCCTGGTTTTGAACAAGAACAGAGCCATTTTTTTTAGTTAGGAAGTTTTTTTAGAGTGATTTTGAAAGATGGGAGGAGGAGTATAGACCTAATGGATACAGGTAAGTAGTTACATGCCTTAGCAACGTTGTACAAGTACAGGCAATGTCCAGCAGATTTTCTAGGTTTGTCAACAGACAGATAGGAGTTTTTGGTCTCTTGATTGCAATGACCGACTGGGAACATAGTTGTAGAGAATTTTTTGTGCTGGACAGACAGATTGATGCTGGATAATTTTATAACTGGTAAGAAGTTGAGTATATGTTAGCTAATGTGGCAGTTCTAACCAACCAATTTAGGCTTTTCAGTGCTATACAGTGGTGGTTTCTGAAGGGGGCATGTGCTTCAAATTTAGCAACTTTGCTATAGCATTGTTCAAGTTTTAATTTTTGTGAAGCCTGTAGGTTAGCAAAGATGAGAGTGTCATAAAAAGAGTGAAGAGGAGATGAGTGGTTGCAAGTGTAGTTTTAGTTTATCAGTGAGAATGTTTTCGGCTCTGTAAAGCATTCCTAGTTTTCAATGAGTTTTTCTTTTACAATTTTATATATGCAGGTCGAATGTAAGATTATCATCCACTATCATCCCTAATAGCTTGCTATGAGAAGTCACGTTAATGGTTGTATTATCAAGAGAGAGGACTTTAATTTTTTTCATGGGAGAGAGATTTTGGGGAAAAATAGTAGTTTGGTCTTTTTGGATTGAGTATGAGTTGTAAGTTTTGATGCCATGTTTTGGTGGCTGTTAAAGCTTCCTTAATTTTTTGAGATGTACCATGTTGTCAGATATGCAAATGAGATTGGAATAAGAGTTCATTAAACTAGTATTATTTCAGTCTTTGGTGCTGGCCAAGAGTGATCTTTTCTGCACCTGCAATGCACCCAAAATTGCCTCCTTATAGTAGTCATATGGCGTTATATGTACTGGTAGCATATCTAAGTAGGACTGTAAATTTTGTATTAGACCTGTTACTTCTAATATTATTGTAACTGGGTATCTTTCTTCAACATTGCTCTCAATTCTACCTGCAAATACTGGTGTTTTATGACTCTGTGTCTCTATGTACACACACCACTAATTATCAGATGTAGCAATTTCATTGATCAATGCTATTTTTTTAATTAACTACTTCATCTGTTCTTCTCACATCTAGTATTTGAACTGTGGATAACAGGTGATTCTGTGTAATATAAACTTCATCATTCTCTATAATGCTTTGTGGTTCATTTTTCCAGTCTTCTCAGCTACTTCTCTATAGTAGTGTTTGCATAATCCCCAGTACAACAGTCTTTGCACATTATTGTGGCCCTCAGTATGTAGACCCTCCCCATGAGTAAATCACACCCATCAACATGATGTGCAACTGTTTCCATTTCTTTTTACAGAATCTGCACTTGTCTCTTTCACGCACCCTTTCTATCGGTTTTGTTAATCAATGTCTCCATAATCCAATATCAAGGGCACCATTATTAACCTTTCATCCTTTGGTTTCAATTGACCTCTCCTTTACCATTCCTACATCAAATCTTGGTCAACATGAGATTATTCCAGGGGATCTCTGTACCACCAGATACATTCCTGCTTTTCCAAATATTCTTTCCTTCTCAATTAATCCTTTTCCATAAATTCTTTCCTTTTTTGGCACATTCAGTTGCTGTCTGACTTTTGTCTACTTCTGGTTTGATTTCCATTCCCAGTTGACACTTAAATGCTTCTGCTAAGCTAAGCAAAGATGTCATCTTAGACTTCTATGCCTCATGTTTTAAAACATTCACTATATTTGGCTCTGATGATGTCAGTAGATGTGTAAACATTATATGACTGTAGATATGCATGCATTATAACTTTTGAGGAGGCCCATACCACCTTCAGAGTGAGGAATATATAATCTTGGTATATGCTGATTTTTCTATATCATTTGATAAACACAAAACATTTTTCTTGTTTCCATGACCAGTTGATACAATACTTTTTTGGAACCAGTTGATCACCCTAAAACTATAAGTTAGAAAACTAAGCTCAAATTCATTTATACAACTTTATTTCTAGATGTCAAGGCATTTTCATATAAGTTTTAATCTTCTGAAGTATTCCTTACTGAATTTTGTTTGCATTTGTTCATGCTTTATTATTTATCCTTCATTTATTCCTAAATATTTACCGAATCCTTTATTTAGGAATAAGTGATCCTTTGTTCCATGTGACGTTCTTTTCTAACCCTTTTGTTCTACTGTAATAACTGAGTTTTGTTTCTAAATGATTATAAACTCTGCCTGCATCCATTACAATATATAGTTTGTATATTGTCGGAAGGCAAGATCTTGCTCTCTAGTTCTTAGGATGGCTTACAGGTTTTGCTAGCAGGTTGGTATTGATTTGGGATGCCCATAGACATATTTTTTAATCAGGACTGAATCCTTTTGTAAAGATGTTAATGGTTTTAGCCCAATGTTAAGCACTACATCTGGACCTGGGGTTTTCCATTAAGGAGCTTTTCTTAATTTTGTCAAAGATTCGTTGGCCTATTTCATGTCCTCTACATTTGAGCTCCTCACTGTTTCTTTTAATTCTTCAATCCAGTCATTATCTTTGTTAGGTTCAACAAGGGTTTCAGAAATATTTATCCACAATGTGCCTATTTCTTCGTTTTGGTGGTGTTTCTAGTCTTTTTGCTTTGTTTCCCTATTCTCTATAAAATCTTTTTGGGTAATCAATTAATTGCTTATTTTGTACTATTCCTTTATAGTTATCTGCATACTTCCCAGTTTTTTTGCCTCTGTAGATATTTTTAGTCAATACTATATGATAAATCTTTAGCTGTTTTGATACTGTGCATTGGTTTTATAATGTCTATCCTTTTAAGTATTTTTGGTTATCTGCTCCCTGTTCTATATTTTTCAGACACTGATATTTCTTGTCTTAATTTCTTTATAGTTTTCTCATTCAGTACATCTACGATGGCATTTTACTTCTTTCAATCCTTTCCTTTGTTACTCTACATTTTTGTGGGAAAATGTATCTGTTATTAGTTTAGCAGCACAGTAACACATTTTATTTTATTTATTTTGGTTATATCACATGAATTTCTCTTAATAGTCTTGATTACTGTGTTCATGTGTTTTACCAGTCTTCTCGCATTTTGGGTCTTACTTCCTATAATCTCTTCCTTTCTTTTACCTTAATACCTTCCCACACCAGGTAGATGGATTACGTCTTCTCACATTTTGGGCCTTATTTACTTCCTGTAATCTCTTCCTTTGATTTACCTTAATACCTTCCCACACCAGGTGGATGGATTGCTGATACTACAGTGCAGCATAAATGGGGGCTGCACTCCTGAGTGTATCGTCCTTTGGGTGAGACTTTAAATAGAGGCCCCATCTGCATGAGTTGGTGGTAGTGCAGGTGGATGTAACCAGTCTCTTGACATATATCACAAGGAGTAGGTTAAGTTCTCTGATGCCTTAGCTAAATCTCCCTAGTAGTAAAAATACCATGTCAGGTCTCCCTTGAGAAGGGGCTACTAGTGAGTTCACTTTATAATTTCCAAATACTGAAATCCCGAATTTTAGTATATCAAGATTATAATCACATACCGCCACTATCCTGAAAGCTACACATCACGAAATTGAGAATTCCGACACATGTAATTAATAGCCAGATGCATGCAATTAATAGCAGCTGTTACCTTAATGCTCCATACATTGTACCGAACCTATAATGGCATCAGTGAGCTATCCACCCCCAGGAAACGTTTGTGGCATTTACAAACTTGTGGAGTCCCAAAAGGGAAAAGCAGTCATAATTATAGATTGTTATGTATACCATCTGGAAAAGAAGTCAAATGTAAAGAGTTATTGGTGTTGTAAATGGAAAATATCAATGGGCTGCAAAGGTAGGATGATAACAAAATCTGTACTCAGTGGTGAAGAATTATTTAAAACAGTGCCCCACAATCACACAGGAGATCCATCAAAAATAGAACGATATTCCATGTATGCACAGTTAAAACATACAGCATTTGTTTCACGGGATGCATCTTGCCTTTTAGTAGAAAACGCTTTAGCTTCAACTTCAGTAGATGTTGTCCCAGAAATGCCGAACAGATGAGCATTACTTCAAACAATAGGCAAGGTAAGATGTAGATCTAATCTACATGCAGGAAGTTGCAGTATCACTGTAGAAACACTTAATGTTTCTGATTTCCCTTTAAAAGTTGGACAGTTTATTCATCACTGTGTAGACGATTCTACTGGAGAAAACTCTGTGTTAGTATTCACTACTGAACAAAACCTGTGTGATTTCAGCCAAACAATGATATGTCTAGTATCTGTAGGCAACTATATACCATTCACGGGTTTTTATGTTGTGGAAGTCATTCAAAATGTGTTCCCCTGATATATTGTCTCGAATAAGAAATCCTTAAAAGTGTATAACATGATGTGGGATTGCATATTTAGACTAATGGAAAAGCAAGAGTGTGATTTGCAACTCCATTACATATTGTGTGATTTCGAAATTGCAGCTATGAAAAGTATAGGACATAACTTTACTGCTGTAAAGTCAAAAGGATGCCTATTCCACTTTAGTAGGAATTTGTGAAGAAAAGTTCAGCAATTGGGTTTAACTCACCTATACAATAACAACATGGGGTTTCAAGTTGCAGTGAAATGTCTCGTACCTTCGACATTTTTACCAGAAGAGGAGGTATACAAGGCTTACTTAGAACTAGAGAGGACATTTTCTTTGGAAGGGAAAGATCTCGTGAAGTATTTTGGTGACTAGTACGTTATGGGAAGAAAACGTCACTTTAGTACAAGATCTGATTCTTTATCACGATTTCCTCCTTTGTTTCCCCGTTACATTTTGGAATTTGTATGAGCTAAATGAACTGGGTTGACCTCGTACACAGAATACAGTTGCAGCATGGCATCGCAGACTGAAATGCCTCTTAGGAGCTAAGGTGACTAATTTGTCTGTGTTAATGCAGACCTTAGCTAAAGAGCAGGACAGGGTGGATGAATTGAGAGTACGTCTTAGTAGTGGTAGTCCACCCACTCCAAAGAGACGTAAGGCTGTGATTCGTCAAAGGATGTTTGACACAATTTTGGGTAATAGAAAGGAGTATACTACTGTTAACTTCCTGAAAGCCATAGCAAGATTACTTCAGTTTTGAGCAAGTTGTGACAGTGTGTTTTAACTTATTTCACATTTGACAGCGGTTTTGTCAGTGTTTTCGGGATTGCTATAGTTCGTGATAATAGTATTCATGATTTGCAGCTTTCGGGATAGTGGTGGTTCGTGATTATAATTTCGAGATACTGAAATTCGGTATTTGAGTATTTCAAAATTATAAAGTGAACCCCTACTAGCACAGTGAGACTAACCCAGTCAACAAAAAGATAAATAAATAAATGGATATCATTCTCTATTAAATTGTTTTCTTCTGGATTGAGGGCATTTTCTTTGTTGTCTGTTTCCTGTGAGTACTCTACAGAAAGTTCAAGAAAAATCTTTCTGTGTCATATCATTTTCAGATGCACCCTGCTTCATCTGCTGCTCCTTCATATGGGAACCCATTGGCTCATCACTCCATGACATTACCCGAGTTAGATTTCCCACTGTTTCTTGCTCCTTACCTTGTAACTTAATATGGACTTTTACACCAGTCTTCTGCAGAAGGCTCCAGAGCATCATCATGCTGTAAATGTTCTTCTGATGCCTCCTGCTCAATCTTTTTCATCTCTCCTTTCAGGCATCTCATAATTTAATTGTGATGAAGATAATGTTGCTTGACAGCCCCTTTCTGATATCTTGAGGGGTTAGGGACAGTTTCACAATGTACTGGACATATGTGAGACAGCCAGATGTCAACACTTTACAGTGTAATAGCCAAACTGCAACTTGTGCAATGTTTTTATTCGGTTGACAGTAAGGTGTGTGGGAAGCATGCAGGCCTTCATACTAACATGATAGCTCACGCTTACTGTTGTATGAGTACATTGTGACATTCTTTTCATCATTCATGTCCTTAATCTAGGAGCCATCATTCCATCATGCTGCAGCATTGACTGCATTAGATTCTCCACATTACATCCTTCAACATCACAGAATTTCTACTTTACTAAATCTCTTTTCAACATTCCCTTTTGTTTTTTTTTTTTGTAAATTTTCCATATGCAAGTGCTTTTGCCTGTATTTCTCTTCAAATATCTTTGGAGCTGCAATTTTAAATTGATTAGTTTGGCTTTCTGCTTTGCATAAATATTACACCATACCAGATATTTTTCTTTCTTTCCCATGTCCATGTTTCTTTTTATACTTTTCAGAAATCTTTAGGTTTTTGTTTGTTATTTTTTTACACTTCCTCTGCTACTTCTTTTTCCAGGCAGCCCACAAGTTCTTCATCTATGTAATTTTATATTAATGAATAAACTTTTTTATTTGAAGCTTTTAATGTTTTTTCTTCTTGTAAAACTATTTTTCTTTCTTTAGATTTCTTTCTTAATCTTTCTAAATATCATTTGGAAATCTGGGTCTCTTGCATGATAGCAACAATACATTATTTCTTCCTTATCCTCAGTAAAACACTTTGTTGTCTTTATGTCTCATTTTTGGCCTGTCATTTCTTTTGTGGTTTTAGCAAACTACTTCTTCCTTCTATATCAGGGGGCTACCCCCCCCCCAGCCTGGCCTAACCCTATTGCTGGAATGTTTCCAAGTCCTGAGGATTCTACACTGCCTTTTTTCAGTCCTAGCACAAGTGTGTACACCAGGACAGGGCACCTTTTTATCCTGAGACCTGTGTACCCAGCTGTCTAACTTACTATTCTCCATGCTATATAAAATATAGTCTATATATCGATATTATCTTGGTGAGATTTTGTGAAAATGAGGTCTGCCATGTGGATGCACTCACAAAACACAAGGATGAATTCAGTTCCAGCAATACTACAGTATCTGCATTATCATGTAGGCCTTCATGCTAACATCATAGCTCACTCAATGTTCTATGAGTACTTTTTGTATTTATTTTAAACACTGTTGCAGTATTTTTCTCTGATGAATATTTTGTGTTAATAGATTCTCTCACAGGGACTTCTCTCAGTTTTCCCAATATAAAAATAAGGGCAATAACTACATACACACAGTATATCACTCCTGTGGAGTTCCAAGTATACAGACCATTAATATTAATTGAAAAATGGTTGACCCTTAGTCGTTGTGTGTTAATAATAAACTTACAGTAATTGCAACCCTTACAAGGTTTCATATGCTTTGGGTAGTTTGTCTCAATTCCTTCTCAAACAACACCTTTAAATTAGTTCCCTTCTGATGTATAATATTAGGCTTCTCATCCATATTTTCTCTTAAGGGATGGTCTTCTTATAAAAGAATCCAATTCTTCTCAAGAATATTTTTTATCAACAGACAGTCTTTGGTGAACACATTAATAAAAGAGCAGTAAACATTTTTGTCTGCATTAGACACATTAGATGTCCCTTCAATTCCCCCAAATTGGAGGAGCTAACTTGTAGTATAGAATGGGAGTCATATTTTTATATAAAATAGGGAAAAATAATTAGTTTGTCTTTTATTCATCACTTCATACATTGCATTGTCTATGAAGGTGGTTGGATAACCCTTTTAAGGAACATGGATTTTAAATTTAAACACTCATTCCAAAAGTCTTCCTCTCTAGAAATCGTTCTTGCTGTGTACAAACTATCCCTTAATAACAGCTTTTTTTTCTGAGTAACACAGTGAGAACTGTTGAAATGCAGAAAACTATTAGAATATGTCTTCTTCTGATATATTTTTAGAGAGGAACATAGCATTCGGGCAGTCTTTAGTAAGCCATGCACCAAGATATGCCATATGTTCACTACTACGTGTATGCAAATTTAAGAAATGGAGTAGAATCATTAATGCAACTTCACAGGGGTGATATACTGTGCTTCTTGTAGTTCATGCCCTTGTTTTTATATTGGGAAAACCAAGAGAAACTCAGGGAGTGAATTTGTGGACAAAGATATGACATCAGAAAAACAAAATTGACAAATGCATTAGTTAATCATATCCATAAATATTTTAAATGTTGTACTGTTGAGCAAATCCAGTTACAAGATAGGTATGGCCACTGGAAGCTTCATCTTGAATGCCTTGAGTTATATTGGCAACTTAAGGTAAATTTCAATAACTGGCCTGGTTTAAATGGACAACTTTCAATAAATTGTTTGTTGAGGTTAAAAGTGCTGAAAGAATAGCTAAGACTAAAATAAAAAAGAACTGGGTAGATGCTGAATTAAAATTTTTTTACTTACATAAAAATTGCTTATATTGTTGAAATATTTGTATTTATTTATAATTGTAATACATTCACATATTTTTAAGATTTATGGTTTATTGAATGGCCTCATTTTAAAAGAATGCTATTTTCACAACATTTTTATTATATTATTATATAATTATATTTTTTTCATTTCTCTGGCTGTTTCTAGAGCATGTTGTATCGTTACTTAATCTTCAAGTTACCTTTAAAAAGTGACCTGGGTTTGTATTCATACTGAGGGTTGGGCTAACATAATAGTATTTTAGCAGTGTTGATTGGTTTAGTTTGAAAAAAGGAACCAGGAAATGCTTGTTCACTTATCTGCTGAAGTTATTAGTAGTGAAATGAAAGCACCTATGTTTTTATATTCGTTTATGATTTTACATTTGTTAGCTCATTAAATAATTGAACCCTGTGTGGAGGAGTTTCATGTAGTTTATTCTGCTGCATTTTCTGAATTCTGAAATGGTCCTTGCTTTTATTATACAATTTCTTTCACTCTTCTTTTATGTGCGTTATTTACAGACTCAATATACAGCACTTTTATATTCCCAGTTCTGTAGTCACTTTTCAGGTACTCTGTCAGATCAAGTTAAATCTAATCTGGTACCAGAGTTCAGCCTCATGTAGTCATTTATTATTGCATTTTTTTCTATAAACAGCATTAATGGTAAATGTCTGCATAGTCTAGTGCCTTAGCTTGCATTTGGATTGCAGAAGTGGCTGTATTCTGAATTCTGCTCCAGGATTTGTGCTTCACTACTTTTACAGCTGTACAGCTGTTTATCTTACAGTTTTGCTGTTAGAGTCTTATATTATGCTTATTTTTTACCTGCTTAAAGTTGCATTCCAGTATATTTCTGTTTACTTTGCTGATGTTTTACCCCTTTTTTGTCTCTGCCCCAGCTCTCACTAGACATTAAGCTTCAGTTTCTGAAATTCTTATCTACCTGGAGTTATTGACCTGTAGATCAGCATCACAGGACTAGAGCACCAATATTGGCTTTATTTTATTGGCTCCCTCTGTAGCACATCTCCTATAGCTAGCACAGAGCTAGTCACCCAAGATCTTTTATTCAAAACTCAAGAGCTGTAGAAAACCCTGAAGAGTAAGAAACAAGCTTTTCATTGAAAGGGAACAAAAATACTTTAATTTAAACTCTGCTTAAATGTTTTATGTTGCACTTATAATGATCAGTGTGGTGATATTTTTTGCACTTTTCGGCTTTTTTTTCCATAGACAAAAAACTTTTCCTGTTTGCATATTTTTAGCTTGTTCTGGGACATTAGTCTTGTAACTCATTTGCAGTTGTGGGGAGATTGTGGATTACTGCAAAATTGTAGCATCATTTATACATTATACTGCACTACTACCATCTCCATAAGTAGAATTATTTGTAAAAGATAACTTTATGGCTTTTGAACCCTGCCTGAGACCTTAGTCTTGTAATTTAACTAGCAGAACTGTGAACCACTGCCAGATTAGAGCTTTATTTCATCATTTATTTCTGCATTTTTTCCAAAGTAGACCTTCCTCTTAAAACTAGGTGTTTGTATTCAGAACCGTATCTAAGACCTTAATCTTGTAGTTTCATTCACAGTTGTGGAAGAACTGTGAACTACTGCCAGATCTGTTTTCCATGAACAGCATTACCGGTAAATTTCTAAATGGTCTGGTGCCTTGGTCTGCAACTTGATTGAAGTACTGGCAGTATTTTGAATTCTGCTCCACGATTTGTGCTTCAGTGCTTTTACTGCTGTTTATATTCCAGTTTTGCTGTGTCTTATATTCTGCTTATAATTTACATGCTTAAAATTGCATTTCTGTTTACTTTGCTACTGTTTTCCCCTGTTCTTGTTCATGTTCTGTTAATGTCACAGGCTAGGTTGAGATACCTAGAATGAGTAACTCTTGTGCCATTTGATTTGTGGATGTGCAGCATTTCCATTAGGGCACGGTTGGAGAGTGCCCTATAGGCCAGGCACAAATTTCCTCTCAGGTTCAGGCACAAATTTCCTCTAAGCACCCTATAAGATACAGAGTAAAGTGACAGGGCTTTCAGTCTATCCATGTAGGTCATTACTTGGAGTAACCAAAGGAAAAAAATCATCTACCGGAACCAAAGCATTCAAATTTATTGGTTTATTCATGCCTTTGAGTCCCTAGAAACCTCTGAGGTCTCTCCAGCTCCTGCAGGTGACTGGTGAGATACATGCAAAAGGGTGTATTATACTCTATTAGTGGTCTGATGAGAGTAGAGTACAGTGGAATTACAATATCCCTTGAACTGGATGCTATGCCCTTAGTTATGAGGTGTACTACATAGAAGGCTTTCCTGACCTGGTGGTCAAAGTAAAGACTGGTATCAACCTGTGTTCACAAGCCTCGCACCACTGGGTTGGAACTCAAGGGGGTATTCTCAATATTGTAATTTGTAAGGAATTATGTTTTGCCAAAAGAAATAATAATACATTGTTGAATATAGTTTTAGACCATGGCTTTGGCACCATTCATTTGTTTGTGTTAACCCTTCTTATAATATGTTGACATCATTAGGAGACTTGATGATTTCTCCAGGTTTGCAGTTATCAGCGAACTTGATGAGCCAGAGGCCGTCTACTTTGGCCTGGGCTTCTACAAAAAGAAACCAGTCAGTAAGGGTCCCAGCATAGACGCCTGTGGTACTCCACTGGTGATAGGTCTACTTGAGGAGGTGCAATCACCAATTTTGACAGGTGTGCTCTGTCAATGAGCCAATTGGCTACCCATCTAGCAGTATAAGGGTTAATCCCCAACTGTGTGAGTTTCTCAATGATGTCAAAGCAGGGAATTATGTGAAAAGCCTTGTCAAGGTTGAGATAGGCTGTGTGTCTTACCTTCACTCATGGCTTTGTTGGCATTCTCAAAGAAGTCTACCAGGTTTAATAAATATGATGTAACTTAAAGTCAAACTGGGTCGGGTCCAGCATTTGGAGTTCATCTGTGTCCTTGTTGATAAGGTCTATGATAATTGTTTCCATGGCCTTGCAGATGAGGCTGGTTAGACTTACACATCTGTAGCTCCCAGGGTCAGTTGATAGTCCCCCATTGTGCAGGGGAATTACTTTTGCTGTTCTCCATTTTGCAAGAACATAACCAGTTCTCAAGCTATGATTAAAGAGAACACCAAGTCGGTTTGCTAGATCTTGTTTTAGATTGTTCAGTAAAATAACTGGGATATTATTTGGTCCCGTTGACCCCAACAAAGAAAATTTTGAGGTAAAGGTAGCTTTGCAGGCCAAAGATAACTATAAGGCCTTCTTTACCAATGTCCAAAACCTCAAGGGCAGCCTATAACAGTGTGACGAATTGTTGGTAAATGGATCCATATTCACAGAATCAGGATATAGAGCAAATCTTCTGGCTGCAAAATTTAGCTCCATCTTTACCCCCTCTCATCCCCAGCCACCTTCTAGGAAATACCACATAACATAACCCCTCCATCTATCATTATGGAACAAGTCTTAGATTTACTCATTAAGGGCAAGAATACAGCTTTGATGTACCCTGATAATATCCCAGAATACCTCCTAAGTAGGCTGAAAGTTTTACCTATTACAGCAACTGGAGTCACTATTCAACCATAGCCTATGCACAGGCTTCATGCCACATGATGGGGGATGGCAATGGTTATGCCTCTACACAACAGCAGACCATCAATGGATCCCAGGCACTAAACACCCATTAGTCTTAGTCTCATATACAAAGCTATGGAAATAATTATAATGGAAATTATTAGTAATGAAGGAAACCTTTAGACAATGGACCCAACATAGTTTAGTTTTGTCAAAGCCAGGTCATGCCTGCTGAACCTGCAGGACTTCTTTGAGAAGGTCAACAAGGCAATGGGTGAGGGCAAAATAGTACATATTGCATACCTTCTGTAGCTATGGCATTTGATATTGTACCCCACTTGGGTATTGTAAGAAACACACAATTAGGCATAAACCTCTGTGTAATGCTCTGGATCACCATCTGGCTCACAAACAGCACCCAGAAAGTAAGGATTAGAGATACCACCTCCACAAAGAGGTCAGTCACCAGTGGAGTCCCCCAGTGTTCTGTGCTGGGTCCACTCCTCTTTGGCATCTATTTTTCAGAAGTCAAGGGTCTTTGGCTCACAAAGTCTGCAGACAATTGCAAGCTAGGAGCAATCATAGAAACCACCGAAAATACTATAGACTTACAAGAAGCTCTAACACAGAAAAATGAATAGTTGCAAAGCCACTGTCAATTAATGCATAATAGCACCTTTTAGGAATTCAGCCACCCAGAGAAACTACCTGATTGATAAAACACTCCTAAAATTAGTAAGGGATTTGAGGACTCATGTAGATGGTAACCTGGCTTTTGCTCAATGTGTCTTAAGCAGGAAGAAAATCATTCTATGTCATTCAGCTTATAAGTAAGGGAATGGCATCAGGGTCCATGGAAGTAATTGTGCCATTGTCCCCAGCCCTCATCAGAATAATTCCATAGACTGCTGTACTGTCTGAGTTCAGAGGGGCTTGACATTTTGACAGGTTATCACTTAATAAAAAGTGGTTTGCCTTCAGTATGTACCTGACTAGGCACATGCAGTAACTGGAACATCCACAGATGTTCCTCACAAAATTAATAGGAGCATTGACACAATTCCCTATGCAGATTGTCTCAAAGCACTGTCTGTGTTTCCTACAGACTCCTGAGAGGTAATTTAGAACTGGCATACAAGGCATGCTTAGAGCCCTCTCTGCTGGATCTTTTGTATATCCACAAAAATTAACATCATTAGAACTACCAGATCAAAGGATTAAACTTTGCATGCAACTTAAATAGGATATGTTAGAGGGACAGGTATGTACCTGAGAGAGTCCATGTAAAACAGGCTTCCCATCCATGTGAACCAGAGTCCTTCCCTAACCCTGTTCAAGTGCAACTTGGTCCAGTTAATGGGAAATCAAAAAATCATCCCTGGTCTGACAGCTGTCTCTGATGGACAGAAGCAGCTGTTAAATTATGCCCTAACTAACATATACTTCTTAAAATAACCTCTAAAGTACAATAACTAATGGGATACATTTGTGTTGTATGGCTAGGCCTATAAAGGCAACAATGTTCATTAGCCTAGTATACATATGAATATATGAACCTATAAGGGGTAAGATATGAGCTAAAATAAAATATTGGTCATATGGATCATAAATAGCATCCAGAATGTATGATGAATCCTGATCAGTCCCGGGTTTGGAGTTGGCATTATGATTAAGGTGTTTACATCATAGACAAGAGTTAGAGAGTTTGATCCTTACCAAGGAAACTGGCTATGCTTAAAATGGCCCACAAAGGCAGCTAGCATAGTACTTATTTATGAACCTATGAAAAAAAAATCAGTTTGCATGCTACAAGGTGAAAATAAGAAGCACTAAAGTTCCAAAGGTTATATGACTTCATCAAGTTTTCGGAAATTCAAAATTTATACACATAATACTTCCTCTGCAGAGCACAATACACATAATAATGCACCAGTGTCTCACCTGTCAAGCCCCCAAGGCAAAACACAAAACCAAACATATTAGTCATAGGTGATATCATCATCACACACAGATGTCCCTCTCAACAGGCTGGATAAGGAAAAAATCATGGTCAGCTGTCTGTCAGGTGCCAGGATACACCATATCAAAAATCCACTCAAGTCTCTCAAAAACAGGTACTGCTATGACTCAACAACTTCAGATGTACCTCTCTGGATTATATGAAGGGAGAATTGACAGAGATCTCAACCATGTGTTTCAAGCAGGTATGTCCCTAGTCTTAAGAAGCATTTTATCTTCACCTAGGATGACTTGACTTCAGTAAATGGCTTAGTTTATGGTGTCATCCTAAGGGGATCCAGTATCTGTCAGCCTGAGATAACATGATCAACAGACCTTGAGATGGTCTTCATCTGTCCTGGGATTTTTGCTACTGGCTAAGTCTCTTGCCACCCCCATAGTGCCTTTTTTAGGCAGTGTCCCAAAGACGAAATTCCAGATGTAAAAACTCCATCTAAAAATAACCTCCAGGTTATGATGTTAAACGCTAGAAGTCTTAATGCAAAACCGCACTCACTGGAAGCAATCCTCACCTTGGAAGCTGCAGAAAATGTGTGCAGTCGCAGAGACCTGGTTCAAAGCTCTAAAGAGAACCCCAGCTATACCAGGTTACACCTTGTTCCACACATTCAGACCACAAACTGAAGGTATGAAAACTAAAGGAGATGGTGTATCAATATTCATTAAAGATAAATACATTTCCAGATTGGTTAAACAGTAAGATTCCCTGGAGATACTTCAGGTGCAATTGACTGTTGGTAGGATACCTATTCAAGTGTCACTGCCAGCTGCACAACCCCTCTATGAATTAGGACTCCCACTCTGCCTGTTTGGATATACTTGAGTCCATCAAGATACAGCTGAACACCATGGTTTCGGGCAACTTTAACTACCCATCCATTGACTGGGTAAATTACTCATGCTCAAACTCACTTGCACAAAGCTTCCTCAACTTTTTTAACTCCATTGTCCTACAAGGGTTGCCAACATCCTGGATTTGGTGCTTACCAATATGGGGGACCACTGTAGCATCTCCACTGTAAGGCCTTCCCTGGTGAGATCTGACCACAAATCAGTCTCATTCAGAGTAACTAACACACCTGACCCTCCCAGCAACAACTAAACTAAAAAACCTCTCCAAAGCAGATTATAACCTCTTACAGCATAATATAAATAACTTCACTGCATCACCCCCTCCCCCCAGGTGGAACTGGCACCTATGCTGAGTTCTACACTAATGCTTTATACAAACACTTGTATAACTGCATTGAATCGACTGTACCTGATAGGACCAAAACAAGCTCCTCAAGGAAGAGCAAACCTGCCTGGTGGACAACTGCCATTAACAGGCTTTACAATAAGAGGAAGAAATTGCTGTCTAAGAGTAAGAGAAAGTGAGACCTAAACTGGAAACACTCCCTCCTCAGCTTAAGCAAGCAAATAAGACTACTTGTGAAGTCCTACAAAGCAAACTATGAGTGAAAATTAACTTCCTCAACTAAGGACAACTATATGGCATTCTTTACTTACATCTGTAATCTAAAAGGAAAGGCCTAGATTTGTGCTGAACTGGTAGTTAATGATACCACATATACTGAGCCTGTGGACATAGCTAACCAGTTGTCTGACAAGTTCTGTGAAAACTTCACTCTCCTGTCCTTGCCGAAAGTCCACCATGACACCCCTACCATCTGTCCCCTACTTTGTATCTCTAAACAGCAGGTCATAGACATCCTATCTAAGGTTAATAACAGCATCTACTGGACCTGATAACATCCCAGGCTGCATCCTACATGGACTCAAGCAAGAATTAGTAATATCATCGGGTGCTCTATTCAGTCATAGTCTAAGCATTGGCTTTGTCCCAGCTGAATGGAAAACAGCCATAGTTATTCCCTTGCACAAAGGTGGTGCATGTATTGACTCTGGGAATTATAGAGCTATTAGCCTGAGTAGCCTTATATGCAAGGCCATGGAGCGACTCATCACGGACTAATCTCTAAACACTTGACCCTACTCAGTTTGGAGCTCATGCTTGTAAAACCTAGTGCACTTCTTTGAGACTGTCACCAAGGCCCTGGACAAAGGGAAATCTGTGCATACAGCTTACCTAGATTTAGCCAAGGTGTTTGACACTATAACTCACATGCATCATTGACAAACTCTAACAAAAAAGCTAGGTATCGCCCTTATGTCACTAGATGGGTCACTAACTGGCTCACTGATAGAACCCATATAGTCAAAATAGGGGAATCCAACGGCAGACCTGTAACAAGTGATGTTTCACAGGGATCAGTCCTGGGACCTCTACTGTTTGGAATCTATTTCTCTGAAGTACAACCAAAAACTAAAAGTCTGTGGCTGACTGATGACTGCAAACTGGAAGTGGTCACAGAATCTCCAAATGATGTCAATATCCTACAAAAGGATCCTATACAAACAATTGATTGGTGACAAAGTCATGGCCTTAAACTGAATGTAAAAAAAATGTATTATCATCCCTTTCAGTAAAAGCAATGTTTCTGCCAACTACCACATCAACAGCAACACCTTAAGTACGTGCTTAATGGTGAGAAACCTGGGCATACAGTTTGACGGCATCCTTACCTTTGACCACCATGTCTCCACAGTGCTAAGATGAGCATTCTATACTGCTCATCTCATAAGTAAGGGCATTGCCTCCAGAAAAAAAAGACATTATAACCTCTCTGCACTCTTCCCTCATCAGGCCAATAATTGAGTATAATGCCCCTTTTGGTATGTACCTTTTCAAACACTTGCAGCAATTGGAGAGAGCACAAAGTTTCCTCAAAAGGAAAATTCGAGGCCTTCGGCATGTGTGCTGTGTAGATCATGTGACATCATGACATCACTGTCACTTTATTCTGGTTCACACAGACTATTCAGAGCGATCTCTGCCTTGCATACAAGTCAAGCAGTGACCCTGCTTTATGGGAAGTGCTGCACATCTGTAAGCCAAATGGAAATGCTGCACATCTGTAACCAAATGGAAATGCTGCACATCTGTAAGCCAAGTGGTAGATGGGTAACTCACCCTACCCACCTTAACCTGGTATCTGACTGGAGGGACAGACTTGGGAAATGCTGCACATCTGTAAGCCAAATGGTAGATGGGTAACTCACCCTACCCACCTTAACCTGGTATCTGACTGGAGGGACACATTTGTCTCTCACAGGTTACCGTACCTTTGGAACAGACTCCCACTTCATGTCAAACACAGCATCTCATTGGCCCTCAAATGTAATCTGGACAATTGGATGTGTAACCATAAATTCACCCTGGGGGTTCCACCTGTATCCTTCTTGGACAGGGACATTACGGACAATACGTGCTGATCATGGAAATAAGAGTAGAACATGGTTGGGCTTGTAAGACTCCTACGGTCATTAGCCTAGTAACTTCCTATGATATGTTTGAGACCATATGATTGAGTTTCTGAAAACTTGAACTAAGAAAGAAACTATCTATCTATCTGTCTATATCTATATCGATTTATATCTATATTTATGTCTATCTATATATATATATATATATATATATATATATATATATGTGTGTATATATATTTATATATATATATATATATATATATATATATATATATTGCAGTGAAGTATTACTGTCTGCAAGTATTATATTTTAGCTAGTGTACTTTTCTGTACTAAATAGATATTTAAATTATCTGCTTTCATGATGTTACTTATTTTAACTTTTGTGTTATAATAAAGTCTAATGCTTTGTAAACTGCCTTGATGGTTTAGGCCATAAATGAAGACGGTTTTGGGACCAGTGTACTAACCCAGTTAACACATGGAAGAAAGAAAGAAAGAAAAAAAGAAAGAAAAATAACAAAGAAATACAAACCAATACCCTCTAAAAATAATCATAAGAAGTAAAGTTCCCTTCATCTGCCAACCTGTTGTTCACTGCAGACTCTAAAAGTATGCAACAGTTAACTAAAGACCTAACTTTCTTGAAAACTCTTTATGACTTACACACAGGCTCTTTAAGTAAGTGACACTTTTTATATATTTGCTAGAACCCACCTGGTCTAGCTATTGCAACTTGGAAATTAAAGTGGTGTCACCCCTACAATAAAAGTATCAGATCAGCACTGTCCCCTTTCCCTTCCAAGTCAGATGGTTTTGTTGCTGTTCAGTCAGTTAATCTGGCAAGAAGAATTTGTTTAATATATTCTGGTTATGTTGTACATTAGGGGAACAGCTTTTGTCCATGCTTTGCAGGGGCTCAGCTAGGCTTGGGACAGTACAGGTCATCAGTCCTGACTCTCATAGGCATATGTACCTCTCTCAGCTGATATATTGTACATGTGATGCGCTTACCTACTCATTGAAACAGTTAGATTTAGTACATCATTTTTTGGTGCTGCAAGTCAGAGGCAAGAAAACCTATCCTGCTTCTTTCATATCTGCCTTCCCACATGAATTATTATATTCAAGCTTGGAATATGGGAGAAGTCACATGTTCAATAATAGGTAAATTATGGAAAGAGAATATGAAAATCGACTTTACAACAGTCGGATTAGGAAGAATAACGGTATTAGACTTAAGATGGAAACAAAGGTTTATAGAATTATTATTTTATATGTACATTTATTTATTTGCTTTTTGTTTACCGGAAAAGTCCACTAGGCCAACAGAACCCATATTCGTGGAGACCTGGGGAGAAAAGCTCCACAGTATAAAAAATTGACAGTTTGAAGTTACAAAGATGAACTTATAATGAAATTGCAAAGGCATTACACTCAATTACAAGGAAATAGCATATACAAGTGTTGAGATGAACCTGAAACAGGACTATCTTTGAAGTAATAGTACAATCTTATACAGTAAGCATAAGGTAAGTATATACATGGCTTATTGTGACAATACTCCACAGTAGAGGTTGGGAGTAGAGTTGGCAAAGGTGGATGAGTTTAAGTACTTGGGATCGACAGTTCACAGTAATGGTGAGTGTGGAAGAGAGGTGAAGAAGAGAGTACAGGCAGGGTGGAATGGGTGGAGAAGAGTGTCAGGAGTGATTTGTGACAGATGGGTACCAGTAAGAGTGAAAAGGAAGGTCTACAAGAGGGTAGTGAGACCAGCAATGTTGTATGGGTTGGAGGCGGTGGCATTGACAAAAAGGCAGGAGTCAGAGCTGGAAGTGGCAGAGTTAAAGATGTTAAGATTTGCACTGCGTGTGACAAGGATGGACAGGATTAGGAATCAGTATATGAGAGGGCCAGCTCAGGTTGGACGCTTTGGAGACAAAGTCAGAGAGGTAAGACTGAGTTGGTTTGGACATGTGCTGAGGAGGGATGATGGGTATATTGGGAAAAGGATGCTAAGGATGGAGCTGCCAGGTAAGACGAAAAGAGGAAGGCCTAAGATAAGGTTTATGGACGTAGTGAGAGAGGACATGCAGGCGGTTGGTGTGACTGAGCAATATGCAGAGGACAGGAAAAAATGGAAACACATGATCCACTGTGGCGACCCCTAACTGGAACAGCTGAAAGAAAAGAAGAAGATTGTGAGAATGCTCCCTATATACAGTAATACTATTCCATACAAAGAACAGCAATGACAAGAAATAGGGTGGTCTACATATTCTGGGGGGTGTTGGTACAAGTACACTTCCAGCATGAAGAAAGTTGGGTATGAAGGGAAGTTTTGAAATGGGAAGGCTTTTGACTTGCTTTGATAGTTAGAGGCAAAGCATTCCAGTTCTTGGCTATAGATAAGGAAAAAAGAAGCTGGCTGGGTGGGAGGTTAGGTTTGTGAACCTGTAAGATCTTTCGATCCTCTGATCTAAGGGGCCTATTTGGGTGGTAGTAGTTGAATGTTGAGCTTAAGACAGGACAGTCTTGGGGTTTGAAGAATATTTTGGGAGCTGTGGTTAGCTGCAAGTAGGAGAGGTAGTTAGGTAGTTCTCACTATTATAGTGATTGTAGAGCAGTGCAGTGATGGCTGGAGTATTTGAAGATGGTTGAGAGTTTAGCTATTTTATTGTAGCATAGCTCAAGTTTGAGTTTAGAAGATCTTTGGATATTAGTAAGTAGAAGGGCACCGTAGAAGACAGAGGGAAATAGGTATGTTGTGGCTAGAGTTATTCTTGTGGATGGGTTTAGGAAGTGATTTTGCCTATACAGGGTACCAAGTTTAGTGTGTTTTGTGAATGTTTTGTTGTATATGAAGGTCGAATTTCATGTGTTTGTCAATAGTGACTCTGAGGAGTTTTGTGTGGGTAATGACTTCTATTAATAATTTATTAAGAGAGAAGATGGTGAACTCAGTCTTATTTAAGGGGGTTGTTTTTTTTTTTTTAGGGGTGAAGAATATGATTTGGGATTTTTTTTGGTTGAAGGCAAGGTGGTTGCTGTGTGTCCAGGATTCTGTGGGGCATAAGGCCTTTTGAATTAGTACAAGTAAGTCAGAAATAGAATTAGCAGAGCAGATGATAGTAGGGTTGTCTGCGTACTGAATGACAGTTCCTTGAGATAGGGATGAGTTAAAGTTGTTTGTGAATATGCTAAATAGGATCAGTCCAAGTATGGAACCTTCATTTTGCAATCTAACAGCCTGTTGTCTTTGATTTAACTAACTGAAGACCCAGTTTAGAGTGGGGAGGACACACCAATCTTAGAGAGTTGGATGATGAGAAGAGGGTGAGAAACAGTGTCAAAGGCTTTGAGTAGGTCAAGGAAGAGGGCTAAGGCAATTTTACCAGTGTCATAGGCTCTGCTTACTGTATTCATAAAGGACAGAAGGGCAGTAGTGGTATTATGGCCAGGTCTGAAGCCATGTTGTGAAGATGATAGTATTTGGTTGCCCAGAAGGTTGCGGAGAAGTTGAGTATTGACTCATTTTTATAGGATTTTGGAGATTAAGGAGATAATAGCAATGGGTCTGAAGTTAGTGATGTCAGTATTATTACCTCCTTTATGAAGAGAGAGGATTTTTTTTTTGCAGGCTTTTGGAACATAAGACTCTAGAATGAATCTATTTATAAGTATACCTACAGGGTGAGGGATATTGTCAGTGGCAAGTTTAGGTATTCTGAGGGTAGAATATCAGGAGCATTGGAGGAAGGGTTTAGTTTTAGTAGTAGTCATTCTATAGTTGAGGTTGGAGTGAGTTTTAGGGGAAAGGAAGAAGAGGGGTGGGTATTAGGTTCTTGTGAAAGTCTGGTGTGAGTAGGGGAAGAGAAGTGAGTAGGCGATCTAAGTGTGGCTGTGTGGCAAGTGGACTAATTTGTCTGAGAGAATTTTGCTGGATATCAGATATGGAGTTGATAAAGAAGGTTGGGTAATTATTTCTTCAGGACATTTGTCAGGGTGAGGGCAGGGGCTGTTTTTTTTATTTTTGCCTAGGTAACTAGTGAGATAATGGAACTCCAGAATTTCTTTGAGTTCTGCTGGTCAGACTTATTATGGACAGTAACAGAAGTAATAGACAATACTGTAAATAAAACGTAGAAGCAAAAATTATGGTAGGAGATCTGAGTAAGGCATTTGCTAAAATACAAGAAGAAGCTTTAAGAGATATACCAGTCACTTATAACATTACATAAGTGATAGAATAATTAAAGTAATTAAGTCCGTATATGAAAAAAATAACATAAGAATAACTATAAATTGATGGCTAAGTGAAGAAATCAAAATATGATGTGGAATAAAACAAGGATGCCCCATAAAATATGGCTGGATATAAAATAACAGATGAAATATGATTACCAGTAATACTTCCATATGCAGATGACATAGTATTAATCATTAAAAATAAAGAAGGGATGAAAGAGATAAAGACAATCGGCTTATGTATAAATAAGGAAAAAGTAAAGGTTTTGGATTCATGGGGAATACAGGAGATATACAGTTTAATAGAGAGACTATAGATATATTAGGAATAGTATTTGGAAAATCTAAATATATATTGAAAAGATTAGGAGAAAATTATTCAGGAAATAAAAGACATGTATATTTTGGAAGTCAGATAAGCAATTATACAATAAAAAAGTGTATCTGATAAATTCTATTCCACTAGACAAGTTACTATATGTAGAAATACATATACAATACTGGCTATTTATGAAAAAGAGATAATGTCTACAATATTTGGATTCATATGGGGATCTAGACTGAATCCAGTCAGAAGAGGAATTTTGTATGTAAAGGAAGAAGAAAAGGAGAATCAGGGTTAATAAACCCAATTGTTCATACAGCTTAAATGAACCTGTACACAGCCATAGCAAGTTACAAAAACGAAAATAAAAAAATTCATAGAATACATTTTTTATAATAAATATAAGTGTTTTGGTGAAAAATGGAGATAGGGAAAAGATGAAAAAATATATGAATGAAGAAATAAATGAATGCCAAAACAAAATATTTTATGGAAGTTTAAATTAATATAGTGGAAAAAATAGGAAATTATGGTATTTAAACATTATGAAAGAGCAGTATTTTATCTTTCCTTGGAAACATTTAGATGAAAAAGAAGAAAGCTATACAAATGAGATTTGTGTGGTTTAAACAAATATATAAATGCAAATATTTTCTGTGGAGATTACCAATAGGTAAACTACCTATTAAGGCTAACATGCCCTATAAAAGAAAACAAGGATATGTATTCATTGTGGAGAATTTGAAACAAAAGAAAATGTTTTTCCCTAAATGTATTACAGTAAAAAAGTTATGGGAAGAAATATATAAAAATAAAATGTTGAAAATTTTGGAAAAGGTAGAATATATAAACATGGATATGTTGGGATATGGAGATTATGATAACATAAGATAAAAAGAAGTGAAGAAAACTGAGAGAATAATATTTTATATTTTATGGGCATTATGGATGGAGAGATTTAATGAAGTAAAATTTAATGGAAAATGGATACTAGCAGAAATACTAAAGAAAACACATTATTGGCTTTGGAAAAAGGGGGTGGGGGAAGTGCTTAATAAAATTAAATTGTTTTAGATTGTATAAAGGTGTAAATAATTATAAATAATGTAAGTAATGTATACAATATCAATTAAGTAAATAATGTATATAAGTAACGATTATCAATAAAGAAAAGCTACTCATCATTATTGCAAGTGAGACTCATTTTGCAGGAACACTTACTGTTTCAGCTTAGAGGAAGACAGAGAGATGAGTTGATGAAGGAGTGATGATAAAAATGGAGCGGAAAGCAAATACTGAGACTGGGGAATGTGTGCAGGATCCAGAGGAGATGTTTCAAAGAAATCAGTTTTATGGAAATGAGTCTGCAAAGAATGAATGTATAATTACAGCCCTCCAGTCAGGAGGGTTTCAGGATGATTTACTTATAGAAATAGTGATGCAAAATGATCCAGAAAATGAAAGAGATGTTTCCTGGGGGGACATAAAAAGAGAAAATACAAATGGAGTACGAAGAGACAATCCTGAAAAATGATGGTGAAAGTAAAAGAAGGCAAAAGGGGAGAAGCAGAAAAGAAGGCAGAAGAAAATGAAAAGGACATGGTAGGATTCATAGACAAAGAAATGGAGGTATGAAGTGTGAGACAATTTAATAGCTCTTTTGGGTGTAAAAACACATGAGGTAAGAGCATTTACTCTTCTTAACAAAGACATACTTTGTGATGTTATATATGAGACTATTTTCTTCTATGGAAAATTTTCTTGGAGAATACGAAAAAAAAAGAAAGACTGTAATCCATCTAATCTTTCTGTGGTAAAAGTATTTAACAGGGAAATGAAAAATATAATTCATGTACAATTATGTACAGATGTAGAAAGAGAAACATTGAAAGGACATTTGAGAACTTTATGTAAAGAAGTACTGGACATTACAAAATGGGTCTATGGACTGGTGGCTGGTATTGTAATACTGTGTTAAAAATAGAGAAAAAGTTATACATATACCAAGCATGATAAATGTGGAGTGGATACAGGAGTGTCATAAAATACTAGGAGCAACTTAAAATATAATTTTGTTTTGTGGAAAAGAAGGACATTTAATAAGTAACCATGACATAAGAAGATGTTATATTGTGGAGAACTGGGACATGACACCAAAAATGAAATTATCAGACCCATTATCGAGTACAATGTCCCCTTCAGCATGTACTTTGCCAAACACATGCAGTAGTTTGAAAGACCACAGAGGTTCCTGACCTGGAATATCCAAGGTCTCAAAGAGCTGTGCTAAACAGATAGGCTAAAAGCCCTGTCCCTCTACTCAGTCTCGAACAGACTGCTTAGAGGTGACGTGTGTCTGCCATACATGGCCATCTCAGACCCAGCCTTGATGGAGTTTCTGCATATCCATAAGTCAATATCCATTCATGCAACCCACATGCAAGGCCTCAACCTGGTCTGTGACATTAATAGAACTTGTCGGTGGGATACATTTGTGTCCCAGAGACTCCACCATCTGTGGAATAGATTCCCTCTCCATGTTAAGCAGAGTACCTCTCTAGCCCTCTTTAAGAGGAACCTAGACGACTGGATGGGAAACAGAAAATACACCCCTAGGATCCCACCTGTGTCCCTGCTGGACAGGGGAAACAGATGCTGACTTTGTAGGAACATGGGTGAAATTATTGGATAGGCTTATAAGGGCCTCCAGGCCAATAGCCTAGTATCATCCTATGAACCTATGAACATATTTAATGTTATAAATGTAACAAAATTGGACATTTATGGATGGATTGCAAAACTCAAAATAAGAGTAAGGAAACGAGAAGAAAATGAACAAAGAAAAGAAACGTTAGAAGTAGTGCAAATAGAATGGGTCCACTCTTGTTCGGCATCTACTTTTCTGAAGTACAAGCAAACACAGGAGGGTTATGGCTGACAAAGTTTGCAGATGACTGCAAACTGGGCGCCATAGTCGAAAACACATCTGACACAGATATCCTTCAGAAGGGCCTCACAGAAACGGATAACTGGTACCAGAGCCATGGCCTAAAGTTAAATGCCAAGAAATGCATAGTCATACCCTTCGGGAAAAACAAGGTTACCCCTAGCTACCATATAGGTGGCAATCCACTGAGCACAGAAGAAGTCATCAGGGATCTGGGGACCCAGGTTGACAGTAGCCTTCGTTTGACACTCATGTTGCTAAAGTAGTTAGGAAAACCTTCTACATTGCCCACCTGATCATGAAGGGATTCACATCTAGATCAAGGGAGGTCATCGTCCCCCTGTACTCATCACTCATTAGACCTATGATTGAGTACAATGCCCCATTCGGGATGTATCTGACCCGACACCTGCAGCAGCTGGAAAGGCCCCAAAAGTTCCTCACCAAAAGGATAAAGGGTCTCAAAAATATGTCTTATGCTGCCCGACTGAAAGAACTCCAGCTCTATTCAGTCTCATACCGCTTGCTCAGAGGTGACCTGTGCCTGACATATAAGGCCATGTCAAACCCTGATTTGATGAATATGCTTCACCTCAAAAAATCTAGATCCCTCAGAACCACAAGGGCGGAGACTTAAACCTTGACACGGTTATTAATAGAACGTGCTGGAGGGACAGATTCATCACCCAGAGACTCCCTATGCTGTGGAACAAAATCCCGGTACATGTGAGGCAGAGCACCTCGCTGGCCTTGTTCAAGAGGAATCTTGACCAATGGATGGGGGATCGCAGATATACCCCAGGGATTACTTCAGTGTCACTGCTTGACAGAGGCACAGCAAAATAATAGGCATAGTTTTATTCAAACTAAAGGGGTGGCGAAAGCCAAATAACTATGGGCTAGGCTTATAAATGCCCTTGGGCAGATAGCCTAGGATGAACCTATGAACCTATAAGAAAAAATTAGATGAAAAAAGTAATAGTAATACATTTTTGGGAGGCTGGCACAATGGTTGAGGTGTTTACTTTGTAAACACAAGGTGAAGGGTTAGATTCTCATATGGGGTTATTAGCTATGCTTAAAATGGCCTGCAAAGGCAGTTAGCCAAGTACTAATTGATGAACCTATAAACCTATAGGAGAACATAGAAGAAATTTCTGAAATAATTGATGAAGAAGACATAAATTGGGAAGAAGTAAAAGAAAAAATAATTCTACTGGTAAAAGGGTAAACAAAGTAAAAGAAATTTTAAAGAGATAATTACAAAAGAAAATTGAAAGGAAATGGATGACAAAGTATATACACAGCTAATGGCTGAGGTTGGTATAATAGGCAAGTTGTTTGACTCACAGACACAAAGTACAGTGTTTGATTCTCACCTTTGGGAGGGAAATTAGGTAGGCTTAAAATAACCTATTAAGAAGCTAGCCTGGTAATTAGCTATGAACATACGAAGCAATGAATTTAAGGAAAATGATAATATTAGATTGCGTTCTGTAAATGTGAATATTACTAAGAATATAGGAAGAAGAGGGATTTTGGAGACGTGTAATGTCTGTGATGTAGATATAATTATATTTGAAGATACACTGTTTTTAACAAATGAAGAAAGATTATAAACAGAGAAACTATGGGGAGGAAAGATAATCTGGAACTTGGGAAATGAGACGTGCTGGAATATAGGACGTGCTGGAGGGATAGATTTATCACTCAGAGACTCCCTATGCGGTGGAATAAAATCCCGATCCATGTGAGGCAGAGCACCTCGCTGGCTCTGTTCAAGAGAAATCTTGACCTGTGGATGGGAGCTCGTAGTTTTATCCCGGGAATCATCTCTGTGTCACTGCTGGACAGAGGCACAACAAACTAATGGGCACAGTATTTTTTCATATAAGGGGTGGCGTAAGCCACAAAAATTTGGGCTAGGCTTATAAATGCCTTAGGGCAGATAGCCTAGTATAAACCTATGAACCTATAATAGTTGTAGTCTGTAGAAATGTTGTTGTTTGTCTTTCAGGTTTTCCCTGACAAGGGACATCACAGTGGATCACTGGTCTCCTACTGATGGCAGTGGTGATTTTACAGTGTCAGGTTGCCACACACACACACACACACACACACACCTACACCTGCATGTCTTTAAAGCTAACTTGACCATAGGGAAGACATGCAGACTCCACACAGAAGGTGCTCCAGCTGAGAATGGAACCAAAGAACCTCTTGCTGTGAGGTGACAGTGCTAACCACTGCACAACTGTGGCCTCCTGTATTCTGTAGAAATACAATAAAGATATTAGATGTAAGATTAGCAAAAATGGGAACAGTAAACATTATAGAATTAAAATGGAAATGCTAATTACCTATACCACCAAAATACACACATAGAAACACAAAGCACACACCTACATTCATGAAGGCTCTCAATAAAAACCTGCCCAAGCAACAGGGACCTCCAAAGCAGACACACAAGCAGCCTCCACTCCCCAACACAACCCAAATGACACATAGCCTACAAACCCAGTGTGCCACTCAACCACAGCCCATAAGGCATAACAACATACCAGACACTCTAGTCGTAGGTGACTCTATAGTCAGGCACACTGATGTTCCACTCACCAGGCTAAACAAGGAGAAAGTTACTGTCAGCTACCTGTTGGGTGCCAGAATCTGCCACATAATGCACGCACTCAGTTCACTCCACAACAAGTACAAATATGACTCTGTCATTGTCCATGTTGGTGTGAATGACCTGAGACGTACCTCCCTGGACTACATGAAAAGAGACATGGAGGAGCTGTCCGATCTTATAGCCCAGGCAGGTATGACCCTAGCCCTGAATAGCATCCTGCCATCACCCAGAATGATACCACAGTACAAGGACAAAATAATTGACTTCAACAATTCGCTAAGCCACTGGTGTCATTCTAAGAAGCTCCAGTATCTGTCTGCCTGGGATGACATGATCAACAGACCACGATGCTTTGCAAGAGATGGCCTGCACCTGTGACCCTTGGGATTATGGATACTGGCTAAGGCTGTTGCCACCCATATAGTGCCTTTTTTAGGCAAGGTTCAAATGACAAACTCACCACTGTAACAGGTACAAGCAAGCAAAATCTGAGGGTAATGCTACTCAATGCTAGAAGTCTAAACCTCAAAATGCACTCACTCGACGCACTCCTTAAAAGGGAGAACATCGACATCTGTGCAGTGACAGAGACCTGGTTCAAGGCTCCATAGAGCACCCCTGCATTACCAGGCTATAATTCATACCACACCTTTTGGCCACCTAACCTGGACCAAAACACTAAAGGCGGACACATGCCCATATTCATTAAGGATATCCACACCTCCAGGCTAGTTGCTCAGCATAATGCATCTGATATTATCCAAGTGCAACTAACTCTGGGCAAGAGCGCAATCCAAATTGTAGCTTGCTACAGATCTCCCATGATTCCCCAGGATTCCCGCTCCTCATTTCTTAATACACTGGAAAATATTAGGGTACAACCTAACACCCTAAAAATGGGCGATTTCAACTACCTCACCATTAACTGGGAAAATGACTCGTATACCAAATCTTTTGCTCACGTTTTCTGGAATGCATAAATTCCAATGCCTTGGATCAACTTATCCACACCCCCACCAGGGGCAGCAATATCTTAGGGAAACAACTGTAAAAAATTTCTCCAAAGCCAACTTCATGCTTCTTAAGACAGAAATGGCAAACTTCACGACACTCATGTAGATGGACAATAGAGGTATGACTGCTGAACTCTACACAAATGCACTTTAAGCACTAACACAAGTGAATGGATCATGCAATCCCTAACAGAACTAAGATGCTATCCTCCAAAAAAAGAAAGCCAATCTGGTGGTCCCCTGCCATAAACAAACTCTACAACAGAAGAAAGAAACTGTTGCAAAAAAAGAGTAAAATCCCATGATTGGAGGAACTCCCTGGTCAGCCTCAGTAAAAAGATGAGATCCCTCATAAAATCCTAAAGCATTCTATAGCTATGTCAAGAATCTCAATGGCAACACTCGGATCTGCTCTGAGTTACAGCACAATGGCACTAAATATACAGAACCAACTGATATTGCCAACATCCTGGCAGATAGGTTCAATGCTAACTTTACCCCCCTCTCACACGCTAAAGGGCCCATCTCTATACTGGAAGAATGCAAAGTTCCTGTAATCATGGCTACACAGGTAAAAACCACACTCTCCAAAGCCAAGAACATAGCATCCATGGGACATGACAACATCCCAGGCTGCATTCTACACAAACTACAGAATGAACTGGCACCCCACCTAAGTACCATGTTCAATCATAGATTCACCTCAGGCTTTGTGCCCACTGAATGGCGCATAGTGACAGTTATCCCACTCCACAAAGGGGGAGCCACCACGGACTCCAGGAACTAAAGCCCGTTAGCCTGACGAGCCTGGTCTGCAAGACTATGGAATGTATCATCATGGAACGTATAAACAATGACATTGGTAATCTCCAAACTCTGGACCCCACCCAGTTCAGCTTTGTAAAAGGCAGATCATTTCTCCTAAACCTGATAGAGTTCTTTGAAGTGGTCACCAAAGCCGTAGATGAGGGTAAGGTGGTTCACACAGCCTATCTAGATCTCACCAAGGCTTTTGACACCATCCCCCACTCTGGAATTATAGATAAACTCACCAAACTAGGTATAAATCCCTATGTCACAAGATGGGCTGCCAATTGGCTCACTGACAGAACCCACACTGTGAAAGTAGCAGACTGCAAATCCGACTTCAAACCAGTGACAAGTGGAGTACCACAGGGTTCAGTCCTGGGTCCTCTCCTGTTTGTTATCTACTTCTCAGAAGTACAGGCTAACACAGAAGGTCTTTGGCTAATGAAGTTTGCAGATGACTGCAAACTAGGAGCCATAATCGAAACTCCTAACGATGTGGACATCCTACAAAAGGGCCTCACTGAGACGGATGCCTGGTGTCAAAGCCATGGTCTCAAGCTCAATGCCAAAAAGTGCATTGTCATCCCTTTTGGTAAAAACTCTGTACCCATGAACTACCACTTAGGCGGTAGCCTATGTAACACCAAAAGTATGATAAGAGACCTTGGGACACAGGTGGACAGTAGTCTCTTCTTTGATAATCACATCACCACAGTAGTCAGGAAATCCTCCTAAGTGGCAAACCTCATCACAAAAGGTTTCATATCCAGGAAAAAAAGAGGCCATTGTTCCCCTCTACTCGTCACTCATTAGACCCATTACAGAGTACAACGCCCCTTTGCATATGTACCTCAGAAGACATCTACAACAACTAGAAAGGCCACAGAAATACCTCACAAAGAGGATTACCAGCCTCAAACAGATGCCCTATGCAGACTGTCTCAAAAAACTCCAGCTTTACTCCATCGCATATCACCTACTCAGATGTGATCTCTGCCTAACATACAAAGCTATGTCAAACCCAGAGGTGTTGGACATGCTCCACTTAAAGAAATCCCAATCCCTCTGAGCTACATGCTCGACGGACCTAAACATTGTCACCACAATAAACAGAAAATGCTGTAGGGATAGATTCCTGCCCCAAAGACTTCCCATACTCTGGAACAAACTACCTATCAATATCAAACAAAGCTCCTCATTGGCACTCTTCAAGAAAAATCTTGATGATTGGATGGGAGATACGAAATTCACCCCAGGGATCACTTCTCTAGTTCTGCTCAACAGGGGCACAGGAAAATAATTTTCTTGGGTGGTGAAAGCCAGGGTACCTTTTTGGCTAGGCTTACATAGGCCCTAGGGCCAATAGCCTAGTACCTACATATGAACCTATGAACCTATATGTATATAGAATTATAGCATTATATGTTTATACTAATTGTAAAGAAAAGTCAAGCTTATTTCAGACTATGTAGTGATAAATATGAATATTATAATAATAGCAGACTTTAACTGTGATTTAAGAGGCAAATGTAAAAGGAAATGAAATGATATAAAAATGCTAGAAGTTATAAGATGTGGTAAGTTAAATCTTTGGGACAAAAATTCATGAACTTACAAAAACGATATGTATAGAACTGATAAAGAACAACTCTGGTTCAGCGAACTACTGTAAAATCCACAAGGATAGTGAAACAAAACTATAAAATCCACTGATATCGTGAAGCAAAACTGTATAAACGTCCCCAAGTGTAACACAAAGCTGTAAAAGATCCACGGGTTTATTAAAAAACAACTGTTTAAAGCGCTTTTCATTTGCCTAACTGGCAAACTTCATCAGAAACATCTTCAAAATGGGAAAGATCATCAATTTATACAGACAGCTGGTTAACATTAACCAACTGTGACACATAAACACCGACTAATTTAAAGGCACCCTGATTTAAAAGAATAGTAACTCTATACACATAAAAAAGACATTTTACTAATCTGTAAGACTAACTTTGACACACTAGATTAACTAGCAGATGGCAACAAAATACAATAGGTAACTATCACTAGATAACTTACTTAAGAAGAAGTTACCTCCTTAAACTTTTTAATTTTAATATACTACTAATAGAACAAGTATCATTTAAACCAGGTGGATAATAGGCATTCAGCCTGACCTGCCAAGTTAGTTTCAGTTCTTCTAATTTTAGAGGTCTAGGACCACCCCTACTGTAATACTTAACTTGGTCTATAATAGTAAACCTAAAAGCATGTTCTTGGTTGTTAAAAATATGCTTAGCTAAAGCATTCTCTAACCTATGTTTATTAATTGCATATTGATGTTCGTATATCCTGTCGCGGAGCCTCCACTCTGTTTTTCCTATATAGAAAGCGGGACAAAATTTACACCTAGCTAAATAGACTACAAAACTGGAATTGCAGTTAAATTTGTCCTTAAGTTTATATTCTGTACCATTGATATTAAAATTGTTGGTAACATCCACATATTTGCAGTAATTACAACTTTCACATTTGTTCATACCATTACAATGGACAGTTTAAATACCTTGTTGCTCTAAGAGGGTCTTTAGATTCTTCCCTCTTCTGAAGGTCACCCTAGGGAAATCACCTATTTTAGTGTGTATATTTCAAATTAGTTTTAAATAATTCCCAATTCTTCTGTAGTATTCTAATACATGAATAACTATGCATAGTGTAGGTGGTGCTAAAGTTTAACTGAGTGTCTTTACTTTCACTATTCTGAGTAGTAAGACTTCCCACCAAGTTCTCAGCTACATAGCTACAGCTACAGTTACCAGGAGAAGAAGTTAGTAAACTCCTAACATTCAAAAGTGGCATATACACTTTGTCTGCTCTCTTGGACTTAACTTCTTTTATAAGGTCATCCAAAAGTGGTTCAGGGTAGCCACGATGTATGAACATTCTTTTCAGGAGGGAACATTCTTCAATAAAATCTTGATCCAGACTTATCATTCTTGAAGCCCTCACTAAATGGCCTTTTATAACTGACCTCTTTTGGTAAAAAGGATGGCTACTAGAAAAATGGAGGAATGTGTTTGAATACGTACTTTTCCTATAGAGCTTTGCTACAAAGCTAGCTAAATCGTAGTTTTTTTACCAGCCAGATATCTAAGTACGCTATAGCATATGTGTTGAATGTAGATGTAAATTGTAGGAAATACATAGTACTATTGAAACAGTCCAACACATTCCTACTAACACGTTCATCTCCATTAATTAAAATGAAGATGTCGTCAAGCTAGCGTGTATAAAAGATAAGGGAATCATGAATCGTGTCATTCTTAAACACATATTCCGATTCCCAGTATGCCATAACAAGGTTCGTAATACTAGCTCTGCAAGGTGACCCCATCGCTACCCCCACTTTTTGAAGGTAGAATTGGTCCTGGAACATAAAAAAGTTGTTAGATAATACTAAATCAATAAGTTCTGTAACCAAACTAATCTCTGCAACTGTAGCTTTGTTTTTCTTAAGCATTAGATCTAACCATTCTATAGTAATATTCTGGGAAATGCAAGTGTATATATCTCTCACATCAATAGTAAGAAAATTAAAGTCCATGTTAAATTCGAGGGCCTCAATCTTCTTCAAAAATGTCCATGAGTCCTTACAAATTTGGTTCTCATAAACTAAATATTTCTGCAAAATTGCATCAACTACTTTAGCACAAGAGTATGTAGGTGAACCTCGACTATCAACCAATGGTCTCAATGGAAGATTTTCCATACTCTTGTGTATCTTAGGGATGCCAAAAATGAACGTGTACCTAGGGTAAGATGTTGACAAATAATTATAAATCCTCTGTTCAATTCTGCCTTCAATATACATATCCTCAATGCAGTTTTTAATTAAACTGTATGCCTTGTTCACCTCTGAACATGAACTCGCTTCATACGAACTAGTATTCAGTAATACGTTCATACATTCTTGGTAATCAACATTGTCGAACACAACTAAACCCCCACCCTTGTCCGGTTTGCAAAAACGTAAACCCTGTGACTTGATGTATTGCAGATATTCGCGTTCTTCCTTACTCATATTGTAAAAGGACTTGTGGTTACACACATCTTTTACAACATGTCTAATATCCAGTTCACAAAGTTGTTCGAAAATTTGCAACATCGGATGCAACGGGGGGGGGGGGTTATACGTAGTAGGTATACAAAATTTATCAGAATCATCAGAGTTTAAAGCATTACCCATAATTAAATTAAAATTCAACTTCCTAATTAAAGTTTTGATGTCAATAATAGTGTTAACTATGTTCATTGGCTGGGATGGAACAAAAGTAAGGCCTTTAGACAGAAATTCTACAATCTCTGGACAGAACTCAATGGATGAGAAATTGTACAGTTTGAAGTCCCCTGCTTTATTCATAACAACAACTGGATATTGGTGGCCACTTTCACTGTCTAAAGTAGTTAGACAGTCAATATCCAGTTGTTATTCATCCTGCAAACCCAACATAGAACGTGTTAGTTCATTATTGGACAAAAATGCTACATCAGACAGTTTGAAATGATGGTGTTGGATACAATCATTCAAGTCCTGTTCTTGTTGGATTTTTGCTTGTCCCTGTATTGATTCGGTTGAATATTCTTCTGTTTTGGCCTGGCTCCCGTAAAGGGACCATGCCGAAAATTCTGCTGTTGCTGTGGGTAGACGTTGTTACTATGGCCCTGGTGGGCACTCCGTAGTCTTTCACTCCATCGGGCCTCACCTTGGTCAAAAGGAATATTATTGTCATTGGTTATACTGTGATTATTGTTAACCATGGTGTCCCTTCTGTCCTCATTAGAATAAGACACCGCATTAGAATCATCACCGTAGTTGTTACTGACAGGATAATTACCAGAAGATTTAGATGTCTTGCCTGGAGTAACATGACTTTTACTCCAGACCTGAGCAGGCGAAGGATCAGGATATGCAGTACCTAAATTGTATGCTTTACTGTCCCTTTCAAGTTTCTTGAGTTTATTCATCTTCAATTTTGTCATATACCGGTCGATACTAGTAAACACTCGACCATATTTGTATTTGTATCTACAAAACTCAAGGTTGAGTTGGATACTTTTATCCAAATCAGTTACTAGATGAGATAAATCATCGACCAGAAAACTGTAATGTTTAACCATTAGTTCAAGTAGTTTGAATCCTTGACGGTCGAACAGCTTAATTAGGTCATTATGGAATACAGAATTAGCCTCTAAACCTATGGGGTATGAGTGCCGCCGTAACCCTTCCGGCACCACCCTCCATGTTAAACATTCACGAAAGTAAGTGATTTCTTGTTGTAATTTTCTTAATTTAATTAAATAAGCACCAAAAGTTTTAAGTTTTGATACTATGTTATCTGAAAATGAATTGTTACCTTGATCTGAAACTTGGCTATTATTTTCAGTTCGAAACTCTCCCGATAAAGTAAAATCATCCGCTAGCCATGAAGCCAGTGATGGACAACCACTGAAACTCTCAGTCCTGTTCGGTGCCATTACACCTAATTGTCCTAAGTGTGGAGTTTGCAAGTGGTTGTCATGTTGGCTTGCCATAACCGGTGTTAAAAAATTAGACCTGCTTGCTTCCTCTGGATGTACTCCAACACTTGAATCCAAATTAAGAACTGTTGTCACTGGACCCAACGCTTCATAAGTTGTTATAACATTGGGTACTCCACTGGTAACTCGTGGTGTACTCTCCACAGTATCCTGTGGTTCGGTTGCTTGGTCCAGTATTCGAATCACCTGGCTGTTAGGCAGCCTTCTTGAGTTCACTGAAAAGTTGTTACCAACCAAGTTCTCTTGTGTGGCCATTCTCAAATCCATACGGTCACTATTAACAGGAGAATGGTGTTGTCGTACTGTTACAGGTGCTAAAGTTAAAGACTGGTGGATTTCCCCTTGGTCCTTATCAAGCTGGTCCAGTCTCTTAAAAATAGAGTCGATCTTTCCGAATAACGTATCCAACATACTATTAGAAACCGCGCTCTGATTAGAATCTAACAAATCGCCAGTAAGGTTGAAAGCATTACCAATAGTAATGGTAGCATTAAGTCTTAGTACCTCCGGTGTTTCATGTGGATTAAACGGACTTGTGCTAGCAGCCGAACCCGTAGCCATAACAAACAAGGAACACAAAAACAGCAGTCAAACTAATAAAGAAGAACTCTGGTTCAGCGAACTACTGTAATATCCACAAGGATAGTGAAACAAAACTATAAAATCCACGGATATCGTGAAGCAAAACTGTATAAATGTCCACAATAACAACACAAAGCTGTAAAAGATCCACGGGTTTATTAAAAAACAACTGTTTAAAGTGCATTTCATTTGCCTAACCGGCAGACTTCATCAGAAACATCTTCAAAGTGGGAAAAATCATCAATTTATACAGACAGCTGGTTAACATTAAATAATTGTGACACATTAACATTGAAATTTAAAGGCACCCTGATTTAAAAGAACAGTAACTCTATACACATAAAAAAGACATTTTACTAATCTGTAAGACTAACTTTGACACTCTAGATTAACTAGCAGATGGCAACAAAATACAATAGGTAACTATCATTAGATAACTTACTTAAGAAGAAGTTGGGATTTTACCTCCTTAAACTTTTTAATTTTAATATACTACTAATAGAACAAGTATCATTTAAACCAGGTGGATAATAGGCATTCAGCCTGACCTGCCAAGTAAGTTCCAGTTCTTCTAATTTTAGAGGTCTAGGACCACCCCTACTGTCATACTTAACTTGGTCTATAATAGTAAACCTAAAAGCATGTTCTTGGTTGTATATGCTTAGCTAAAGCATTCCCTAATCTAATTGTTGGTAACATCCACATATTTGCAGTAATTACAACTTTCACATTTGTTCATACCATTACAATGGACAGTTTAAATACCTTGTTGCTCTAAGAGGGTCTTTAGATTCTTCCCTCTTCTGAAGGTCACCCTAGGGAAATCACATATTTTAGTGTGTATATTCAAATTAGTTTTAAATAATTCCAAATTCTTCTGTAGTATTCTAATACATGAATAACTATGCATAGTGTAGGTGGTGATAAAATTTAACTTGTTGCAGGACCAATTCTACCTTCAAAAAGTGGGGGAAGCGATGGGGTCACCTTGCGGAGCTAGTATTGTGAACCTTGTTATGGCATACTGGGAATCGGAATATGTGTTAGAGCAACAAGGTATTTCAACTGTCCGTTGTAATGGTATGAACAAATGTGAAAGTTGTAATTACTGCAAATATGTGGATGTTACCAACAATTTTAATATCAATGGTACAGAATATAAACTTAAGGACAAATTTAACTGTAATTCCAGTTTTGTAGTCTATTTAGCTAGGTGTAAATTTTGTCCCAATTTCTATATAGGAAAAACAGAGAGGCGGCTCCGCGACAGGATATACGAACATCAATATGCGATTAATAAACATAGATTAGAGAATGCTTTAGCTAAGCACATTTTTTAGACAAACACAGGGAGTAGCTATGGGGGCGGCTTGCACCACAGCCTATGCCAACCTAGTACTAACTAAATGGGAGGAAATATTGGTATTAAAATCCCTCTTTAACACTAATTGGATTCTGTATCACAGATTTCTGGATGATATAGTGCTATTTTGGACAGGAGGTCAGGAGAAATTTAATGAATTTATGGCCTATTTGAATGAAACTACTGACTTCCTGAAATTTACCTATAGAGTGTCTGACAACATTCTACAATATTTGGATCTGGAGATCTATAAAGAGGGAGAAGTTCTAGAGTCTAAAATATATAGAAAACCTACTTATTGCAACACATTTTTACATTATGACAGTGCACATCCCATGCACTGCAAGAAGAATATTATTAAAGGGCAATTTGTGAGAGGTAGTTGCATGACTAGTACTGAAAAGGATTTTACTAATGAATGCGAACTACTTGAGAAAATGCTTTTAGATAGGGGGTACCCAGTTGAAGTGGTTAAGAAGATAAGGCAAGAAGTAGAGGGGATAGATATACCCCGATAGTAAGATCAACAAATTTTAAGATGGAGCAAAGGAATGTAGAAGGAACAAACAAGGAGAATTTTCAACTAGCCTTAACCTTGGAATATAATGCTCTTAATAATAATATAAGAAAAATATTTTTAAAGGAATGGGATAGGTTTATTAATATTACAGATATAGGTAAATTGGAGGGAATTCCAACAAAAGTAATTCATAAAAATTCCCAAAGTATTAGAAATATTTTAGAAAATGGGAATACAAAGGTTACCCATAGTACAAACAAGGTAGGTACACATAAATGTAGTTGTGCACAATGCCCTTACATTATGAACTTAGACAGATTTTATTTAGAAAGTAGAGATAGATGGATTATTAATAAAAAATATTATAACTGTGACTCTATGGGTTTAGTATATATGGCCACCTGTATAGTTTGTAAATCTTTTTATATAGGGAAAATTGAAAGAAAACTAAAAAGAAGGATATATGAGCACCTTAATGATATAAGGATATGTAAGGACACAAATGCCTTATTTAAACATACTAGGGAATGTATAGGTGCTAAATATAGATTTATGGTGATAGAACAAACACAGAAAGATATTAGGGGGGGGGTCCCTGGGAAGAGAAAACTGTATACAGGGAACTTTGGTGGCAGATGACATTGGAGGCATACAACCCACCAGGGTTGAATAAATATTCCAGCATAGCACCTATTTTAAAATTGAAGGCAGCTAAATTATGAATGTATAAATTGAGTTGTAATTGCCTCAATAACCATTAGAGGGCAGCTATGGGATATGTATTGATATATATACTTTTTATTTTATACATAATTATTTATTTTAGAATAAAGGGATAGAAATTTATAACCCTCTTAACAAAATTGATTTTTAAGAAATGCTTAAATTTGTGTTAGGTTTATATATAACACTTGTGAATATTTTTAATAGCTTATTATTTCTGAATATTTATGATTTTATTTATTTATTAGAAACAGAATTATTATGTTTTTATTTATACTAAATTTTATATGGTCCCATCCATTGAAACATTTAAACGGTGTTTACTTGAGTTGATCATGTATGCGTTAGTTAGGTTAACATGTATATATATTTAGGAGTGTAACCTGTTTTTAGGCTTTGAAGTAAATTGTTTCCTATTAATTTTAATTAATTGGATAAGATATAAAAGGATGTCATTACTATCACTGGTCATCTGATGAAGTCTGGATGGTATACAGACGAAAACGCGAATGTGAATGGCGTTTATGTTTCAGTGTTTGGCGTGCTTTTCTAATACACTTTGACAAACGTTGCTGCTCTTTGCTCTCTGTTGACCGTATTTTTGGTTTTGGAAGTACTTTTTTTGCCAGCATCTTTTTATTTTTTTTATCATCAGACAAGTGCACCTAGAAAGTACAGTTTTGTACCTACCATAAATGTAGATGTTAGAGTGTATATACTGCTGCAGTCATCACACTTGGGTTATCCTGTCGTCAGGCGGTCCCGCAGTCGGCCGAATCCCAAAGCCTTAGTCCGGTGTCGGCTGTCGTCGCTTCTTCCCTGACGTCAGTGCGACAGGGGTATAAAAGAGGCAGCCAACGCCATTTTCTTCAGTTTTTCTTGCCCCAGATGTCAGGTGCCCCCAACTAGGAAGGCAAAACAAAAAGCTATGCAAAAATTCCTTAGAAGATAAACAATAGTACTAACTATTAGCAAATACACCATATAGACATGCATCCACCTGATTGATGAACATGGAGCTATAATTAACACCCTGGTATGTAGAGGGGATGGTGGGAGGGTAACCTGGACTGCAGCAGTATATACACTAGAACATCTACATTTACGGTAGGTACAAAATTGTACTATGTTCATCATGTTATACTGCTGCAGTCATCACACTTGGGTTGAATCCCAAAGCTATGGATGGGTGGATGGTACTAAACTGGGTTAGGTGAAGCTAGGATGCCCTGCAGCACTGCAGTGGCAAAACCAGCTCTGGATTTTGGGTATAAAGGAAGGTGGTAGTGCTTGGTAAAGGTGTGCACTGAACTCCAAGTGGCTGCCTCCAGAATGTCCTTGGTTGGAACCCCCCTGAGAAAGGCTGCTGAGGTTGCTGTAGCCCTGGTAGAATGGGACCTAATATTAACAGGCACTGCTTTCCCATGTTGCGAGTAGCAAAAGTGGATACAATGTGCTATCCATTTGGAGATGGTCTGTTTTGAAATGGCCTTTCCTTGTGAACCTGCAGCATAGGATACAAAGAGTTGGTCAGTTTTTCTGAAGGTCTTTGTCCTATCTAAATAGCAATGTAGCTGTCTGTGAATGTCCAAAGAGTGAAGGAGTCTTTCTCCTTTATTCTGGGGGTTTGGATAAAAGATGGGTAAATTAATGTTCTGGTTTAAAGCCACACTGGATTCTACTTTTGGCATAAAGGGTAGGGTTAGTTCGTAGAGAGACCCTGTCCCGATGAAAAATGATGAAAGGTTCCACTGCCATAAGTGCCTGTAGTTCTGAGACCCTGCGTGCTGAGGTAATAGCCAGCAACAAAGCTGTTTTCCAAGACAAGTATTGTAATTCTGCTGAGAATGCTGGTTCGAAAGGAGACAGTGTTAATTTTTCTAAAACGAAGTTCAGGTCCCAAGCTGGTATTGGGGGTTTTCTGGGGGGTCTTATATTCTTAGCCCCTCTGAGAAACTGCCGTAGTAAAGGGTGTGAGAACATTGGAGGATCCGTATTGTATTGAGCTGAAATGGCTGAAGCATGGATCTTAATGGATGAGAATTAAAGGCCCTGGTGTAGCATCTCAGTTAAGTATTGCAGTATTTGAGGAATGCTAGGTATCCAAGGATTTTGGCCTTTAGCCTGGTTCCATGCACAAAATCTTTTCCATTTGTCTGAGTAAGTTTTTCTGGTGCTGGGCCTTCTGGCCTCCATAATGACATTCTGGACGTCCTTTGAGAGAAGTGTTGATTGAAAATTCAAGGTATTCTCCATGCAGCTAAATTTAAAATTCTGAGCTGGTTGTGAAGTATCAGAGAGTTTTTCTGAGTCAGCAGTAGTGGGAATTGAGGCAAGATCCATGAAGGGCTTTCAGTCAAGTTCCTTAGTAATGGGTACCAGTGCTGGCGTGGCCAGTCTGGAGCAATGAGGATCATTTGTGGTCTCTCTGATCTGACTTTCAATAATACCTTGCTCAGTAGAGGTAGTGGTGGAAAGGCATAGACTGCCAATGCTGTCCAACTGAATGAGGGGGCGTCCACGTTCCAGGCTAAGGAGTGATAAGTCCTTGTGCAAAATTTCTGTAGTTGGCAATTGTTGGGGGAGGCAAATAGATCTATGTCTGGACATCCCCACCTTTGAGTTATCACTGAAAATACTTGTGGGTTTAGTCTCCACTCATGTGGATCTGCCATATTTCTGCTTAATTTGTCTGCCAATATGTTTTCCTTTCCTGGTAGGAATTGTGCTTGCAGTTGCACTTGGTAAGTCAATGCTGTGTTCCACAAGGTCATTGCCTGTCTGCATAAAGGGTAGGAGTGTGTTCCTCCTTGTTTGTTTATGTACCACATCACTGTGGTGTTGTCTGTCCTTATTAGTAGTTGTCCTGGATGCAAAAGGTCCTTGAAAGCAGTCAGTGCATTTTGCACAGCTAGCATCTCCTTTTGGTTGATGTGAAGATGCATTTGTTTTGCAGACCATTTGCCCTGTATGCACTGTCCTGCCATGTGTGCTCCCCAGGCGTAGTCTGAAGAATCTGTTGTCATAGTTTGGTTTGCTGGAGGTAAGATGAAAAGAAGACCCTTGTTTATTTGACATGCTTGAGCCCACCATAGGAACTCTTTTTGAAGGCATAGAATGAGAGGTATACTTGATTCGAGGCTGTGCCTGTGTTGAGACTATACACTTTTCAGGTACCATTGTAATTTCCTCATATGCAGCTTTGCATATGGGAGTAGTTGAATGCAGGATGCCATGAACCCCAATGCCTGCAGGATTTTCCTTGCAGTGAGCTGGGTAAAAGTTGCCATCTTTTTGAAGTATTGAGTCTGTTGTTTGTCTGGCGTGAGAAAAGCCATCTGGGCCGTTGTATTTAAGCTGGCACCCAGGAATATTATTTGTTGTGAGGGTATTAGCTTTGACTTCTTTTTGTTTACTGTGTACCCTAGGCAACTGAGCAGCTGCATTACAAATGCCAGATGCTGTAATAGAATGTCCTTGCTGTCCGCTTGGATCAGGCAGTCATCCAGATATGGGTAAATTTGTATTCCTCATTGTCTGCAATATGCAATTACTGATGCCAAGCATTTCGTAAAAACTCTGGACGCAGTAGATAAGCCAAAGGGCAATGCAGAGAATTGATAATGCGTTGTACCTGCCAAGAATCTGAGGTATCTTCTGCAATCTTGTCTGATAGGGACATGAAGGTATGCCTCTTTGAGGTCCAACGTTACCAGCCAAGACTCCTTGCCCAGCATAGGAAGAAGCTGCTGAAGTGTGAGCATTTTGAATTTGGGTACCTCCAGGTATGTGTTTAGAACTGAGAGGTCTAAAAATGGTTCTCCAGGCTTTGTCCTTTCTTGGGACTAGAAATAGTCTTGACTAAAAACCTTGACCTTGCTCCTTTGTAGGTACCTTTTGAATTGCTTTCATATCCATGAGAGCTGATATTTGCGCTTGTGCCTCTGCCCATTGGTTTGGGGGCAGATTTGGCATGCCTCTCATCCGTGGTAAAGTGTGGAACTGAAATCTGTATCCTCGGGTAATAATATCCAGAACCCATTTGTCCTTTGTTATAATGCGCCAATTTTGTGGAAACAAAGCCAGTTTTCCTCCCAAAGGTGCTGCCAGGGTAATTTTGCTTGGCAGGCGAAGGGGGAAGTCATTGTGTTTGTTTCTTGAAGGGTTGAGATCCTTCATCTCCCCCTCTTTGAGATGTTGTTTGCCATTGTCTAGGCCAGAAAGAACCTTGTGGCTGGCCTCTGCCCCTAGGGTGTCTGTACCTACCTCTTTGGGGTCTGTCTGATGCAGGAGAGGACCAGTTTTTTGATGGCCAGTTCCTGCTAAAACGAGGAGGTTGTACCTGTAAAACATCTTTAACAGTTTGCATAGATTTTGCCTTTTCTTCCATTTTCTTTAAAACGTCCTCTGCTTTGACACTAAATAAAACATCTTTCTGCAATGGAGCATCCAATAACTTTGCTTTGACATGTTCTGGTAAGGCTTGTTCTTTAAGCCAAGCATGCCTATGAATTACAGACCCTGTGACAGCTGCTCTACATGAGGCTTCCAATGAATCAAAACCATACTGTAAGGTATGCTTTTCCACCTGTTCTGCTGCATGCAGCAAATCCTGCATCTTTTTGAAATCAGGTTGATCTGTCTGAGGGGTCACTTTCTGTTTTAACTGTGTAATCAAGTACTGTTGGTATTTTAGCATGTGGAATTGGCAGATTAAGGCCCTCATGGCCAAAGTGGCAGACGTATACACTTTCTTTCCCCATCTTTCTAATGCTCTGGAATCTCTTTCAGAAGGAAGTGTATTCTTAACAGTAGAGGCCTTAACCCCTTTGGGACCCTGGGAAATGGTTTCTGGGTCTGCAGTAGGACTTTTATATAGAAACATATGAGTGTCAGGAACTCAATAGTATCTGTCTGGTTTAGCTGGTGCTGGAGGTAAAGAATCTGGGTTTAGATTAGATTCGGAGTAAACATCATCCAAAATGTCTAAAACTGGAGGAATTGCTAGGGGTCTATGCTGTGGAAGAAGAAGAAACTCCCGAAGTTTTTTCTTAGAGTCAGAATAATCTTGGCCTTCCCAGTGGAAGTGTTCCCTCAAGGTGTGTAAAGTTTCCCCAAAAGAGTAGTCTTCAGGGGGGGAGACAGAGGGAATGGACTCTTCAGCATCTGAATCTTCATAAGGAGGGAAGGAGTAATCCTGGTCCTCAGAGTTGCCTGAGGAAATGGATGCTTGGTCAGAGGAGGGATGATCTTCCTCCAGTCTAGGCCTTTTGTCAGGGGGGGTTTGGGATCCCCTGATAAGGGTAATTAAATCCTCAGCCATCTTAAGCATCTGTTTTTTTAGGCATAGGGACCTGGGGGATTGTGTGGACCCGGCTTCCTAACTTTCAAGGGAGCTTTAGCATAAGACTTAGAGATAGTAGTCTGTTTGAAGACACCTTCAGAAACCGATGGCCTATCAAAAATTTCCGGATCACCGTCAGGACTGGCGTCCAATGGGTGAGGTGGAACCGGTTCCTGAGGCCCAGCTGCATCGGTCTGGGAGGCCGTCAGAATTTCTGATTCAGCGGTAGTCAGGGGCTGCGTAGGCGCCTCGCTGAGAACCGGCGTCAGGCCTGGCTGAGGCCTCGGTAACTGGTCTTGGCCTTGGCTGTTTGTCCTTATCTTTGTGTTTTTTAAACAATGCTGATGTCGGCCGCTCCGATGGCATGCTATAGTTAAATTTTCTGCCAAAATAATGCTGGGCGAAATCTGCCCGACGCTTAATTGTACGTTTGTTAAACCTAGCACAAAACCAACAACCAGAGACGTCGTGGTCTGGGCCTAGACAAGGAATACACTAAGAATTAAAATCCTTATGAGGTATTTGCTTCCCACAAGAAATGCAATTATTAACTTTGTCTGACATCGGTCTGAGGCAAGAAAAGTTTCCCCAACGGGGTACTTAGCTTTAGAGAAGACTTCGGGCTGAAATTCGATTCGAAAATCTCAGGAGCTGGCCAACCGGCACTTGCGAGCTGCTTCTGCTTTGGGCACCGTGGGGCAAGAAAGACTGGAGAAAATGGCGTCAGCTGCCTCTTTTATACCCCTGTCGCACTGACGTCAGGGAAGAAGCGACGACAGCCGACACCGGACCAAGGCTTTGCGATTCGGCCGACTGCGGGACCGCCTGACGACAGGATAACCCAAGTGTGATGACTGCAGCAGTATAACACGATGAACATCCATTTTTATTCTTATTCTCTGTGACTCATACAACAGTTTATTAGTTTTGTCATGGGACAAGTGCACATAGAACCAGTTTTATTCTTATTCTCTGTGGCTCATATAACCGTTTATTAGTTTTATCATGGGACAAGTGCACCTAGAAAGTACAGTTGTGTACACTTACCATAAATGTACATGTTCAAGTGTATTCACTGTTGCAGTCATTACATTTGGAGGTTATCTGCTTGCAGGTAGCCCTCAGTTGGCCTGATTAACAAAGTCTTGGGTCCTGCATCAGTTGCTGTCTCTTCTTCCATGACTTCAGGAGTATAAAACATGCAGCCAACGTCATTACATCAGTTTTTCTTGCCCAGATGTCAGGTGCCCTCCTAATCGGAAGCAATTAAATCTATAAATATACAAGGTTACACCTCAAACCAAAAAGCTTTTAAGCATTGAAAAGGAGAGAAGAGATATACCCAAATGAAGTCAGGGGGCTGGAGGGAGGGAGGGTAACTAGGACTGCAACAGTGAATGCACTCGATCATCTACATTTATGGTAAGTGTACACACCTGTACTATGTTCTTCATGTTTCACTGTTGCAGTCATTACATTTGGGTAGATTCCCAAAGCTAAGGATGGGAGGAGAAATTTAGATAGCATTAAGACCAGCTATAAGGCCCTGCAAAACTGCAGTGGCAAGGCCAGCTCTGGATTTAGAGAAAATTGGCAAATGGTAATGCTTGGTGAAAGTATGTACAGCAGCAGCTTCTAGGATGTCCCTGGTAGATACACCTCTGAGAAAAGGCTGTAGACGTAGATGCAGCCCTGCTTGAGTGGAATCTGATCCCCTGTGAGACAAGTTTACCATGGTGCTTATAGCAGAAGTGAATGCAATGGCCTATCCATTTGGAGATAGTTCACTTTGAAATAGCCTTCCACTCTGTCCCTGCAGCAAATGCCACCAGCAGTTGTTCAGATTTCCTTTGAGGTTTAGACCTGTCCAAGTAGAATCTAAGGAGTGCAGTATCCATTTCCCTTTGTTCTGTGGATTAGGAAAGAAGGTAGGCAAATGAATGGACTGATTAAAGGCCACACTAGATACCACCTTTGGCATGAAAGAGGGATTGGTCCTGAGGGGCACACTGTCCGCAGGAAAGATGATGAAAGGCTCCACTACCATAAGGGCCTGTAATTCAGATACCCTTCTTGCTGAAGTGATGGCTAAAAGAGAAACTGTTTTCCAAGAAAGTAATTTTAAATCTGCAGTAGCAGCTGGCTTGAAAGGAGGAAGGGTGAGTTTCTCCAATAAAAAGTTAGGCTGGAGTTGGAGCTCTCCTGGGTGTGGTCTTAGAGTTTTGGCCCCTCTGAGGAACTGCTTAAGCAGTGGAAGAGAGAAGAGGGGATGTTCTGTGTTATAAAGAGCTGAAATGGCTGAGGTGTGAATTTTTATTGAGGAAAAAGACAGGCCCTTGTGAAGCATCTCAGTTAAGTATTGTAAAATCTGAGGTAAATTGGGCACTGCTGTACTTATCCCTTGAGATTGGTTCCAAGCACAGAATCTTTTCCATTTTTCAGCATAAGATTTTCTAGTACTTGCCTCTAAAATGACATCCATCACTGGTTTACTGAGGGATGGTAAAGGAGAGCTTAGGTAATTAGCCAGGCTGCTAGGTTCAGTGTTTGAAGCTGAGGGTGCAGAATCTGGTTCTCCTACTGAGACAGCAGGGTAGGAGTCTGAGGCAGGTGCCATGGGGCAAACAGTGACACACTGCGCAGGAGGGGGTACCAGTGTTGATGTGGCCAGGCTGGTGCAATCAAAATCATCCTTGGTTTGTCTTGTTTGATCTTTATTAGTACTTTGGAGAGCAGAGGAGGAAAGGCTTAAACTGATATGTTTTTCCAGCTGAAGGACAGAGCATCCACTTTCCAAGCTCGTCTGTGGGGAGTCCTTGCACAAAATGTTTCCAATTGATAGTTCTTGGGGGAGGCAAACCGGTCTATATCTGGGCTCCCCCATTTGCTTGTCAACATGTTGAAAATCCTTGGTTGCAGTTTCCACTCGTGTGGGACCATGAGGGTTCTGCTTAGTCCATCTGCCAGTGTATTAAGTTTTCCTGGCAGGAATTGAGCTTGTAGATGTACTTGGTAGCTTAAGGCTGTGTACCACAATGCCATGGCTAGTCTGCAGAGGGGGTAAGAATGTGTACCCCCCTGCTTATGTGCCACATAAAGTACAGTTTTGTACCTACCATAAATGTAGATGTCCGAACTGGATAGCATCTGCAGTCATAACAACTGGGTTGTCCTGTCGTCAGGCAGCCCTTCGGTCGGCCGGATTCCAAAGTCTGGGTCCGGCTTTGGCTGATGTCGCACTTCACCCGACGTCATCTCTGCTGGTCTTCGGGTATAAAGGCATCAGCCGACGCCATTTTCCTCAGTGTTTCTTGCCCCAGATGCCAGTTGCCCTCTTGGAAGGCTAAATTTTGGATAAATGCCAATGTTTCCAAAAAGATAGAAGGCAAACACAAAAAATAAGCATGTATGTACATATATACAAACAAATACACCATAAGAGACTCCCCCCCCAGCTAGCTATTAGGAGGGTAAATACCCTAGGAGTACCACAGAGGGAAGGAGGGAGGTAATCCTGACTGCAGATGCTATCCAGTTCGGACATCTACATTTATGGTAGGTACAAAACTGTACTATGTCCTTCATGGATGCATCTGCAGTCATAACAACTGGGTAGAATACCATAGCCAACTAGGGAGGAGGATGATAAAATTATGGTGTGGTTAGGATCCCTTGCAATACAGCAGTGGCAAACCCTGCTCGGGATCTAGAATATAGAGGTAAATTATAATGCTTGGCAAATGTATGCACGGAGGTCCAAGTAGCCACCTCAATAATGTCCTTGGTTGCCACTCCTCGTAAGAAAGCTGTGGTAGTGGCTGTAGCCCTTGTAGAATGAGGCCTTATGTTCTGTGGAATTGGTTTTCCATGGAAGGAGTAACAAAATCTTATGCAATTTCCTATCCATTTGGAGATTGTCTGTTTGGAAATTGCTTTTCCTTCCCTCCCTGTTGCATAGGCTACCAAAAGCTGGTCAGTTTTTCTGTTACTTTTGGTTCTGTCCAGGTAGTAGCGTAGCTGTCTATGTACGTCCAAGGTATGCAGCATTCTTTCCCCTCTGTTTTGTGGATTGGGAAAGAAGATAGGTAGGTGGATTGCCTGGTTTAAAGACACTCTGGATACCACCTTAGGCATAAATGTAGGATTAGTTCTCATGGACACCCTATCTTTATGGAAGATTAGGAAGGGTTGTACTGCCATTAAGGCCTGTAGTTCCGAAACCCTCCTTGCTGAGGTAATTGCCAGTAGGAAAGCAGTTTTCCATGATAGGTGCTGTAGATCTGCTGTTGCTGCTGGTTCGAACGGAGGGAGTGTCAATTTTTCTAGCACAAAGTTCAAGTCCCATGCTGGTAATGGTGGTTTCCTTGGAGGTTTTACATTCTTGATCCCTCTGAGGAACTGCCTGAGTAGAGGATGTGAAAAGACAGGTGGATCAAAGCTGTATTCTGCTGAAATAGCTGATGCATGTATCTTGATGGAGGAATAGGACAGGCCTGTATGTAAAAGCTCTGCCAAATACTCCAGAATGTTTGCAATATCTATATTCGACACATCTTTTCCTCTTTCAGTACTCCAAATGACAAACCTTTTCCATTTTCCTGCATAGTTCCTTCTTGTTGAAGGTCTGCGGGCTTCAAGGATAATGTCTTTAACCCTTTGGGAAAGATCTGGCTTAGTTGCTGCTATGTGATGTTCCAGGCAGTCAGCTGCAAAGTTTTTAGGTTTGGATGCATGATGCTGTAGTTGTTCTGAGTTAACATCAAAGGCATCAGGGTATTGACCACATTTTCTCCCGAGACATGCTCCTCAGCAGTGGGTACCAGTGTTGTCTTGGCCAGTTCGGAGCTATCAGGATTATCCTTGGATGTTCCTCTTTGATTTTCAGTAATACCTTGTGTATCAAGGGAAGAGGTGGAAATGCATATGCTGTCAGACCTGTCCAGCTGAAGGAAAGAGAATCCACCTTCCATGCAAGTGGGTGGAATGTCCTTGTGCAGAATTTTTGAGCTGGTGATTGAGAGGGAAGCGAATAGATCTATTTGTGGCATTCCCCATTTCTTTGTGATGGTCTTGAAGATGTCTGGGTGTAGCATCCATTCGTGAGCATCCGAGGTGGTTCTGCTTAACATGTCTGCTAGGGTGTTCTCTTTTCCCGGTACAAATATTGCCTGTAACTGGATGTTGTAGCTGAGAGCCAGATTCCAAAGGTCCAAAGTCATTCTGCATAGGGGTATGAATGAGTGCCTCCCTGTTTGTTGATGTACCACATGACTGTGGTGTTGTCTGTCCTTATCATCAAATGGCCTTCTTTGAGGAATGGTCTGAATTTTGGATTGCCAGTTTTACTGCCAGCATTTCTTTTGGTTTATGTGCAAGTGCAGCTGGTCCTGAGTCCACAATCCTTGCGCATTTGTCCAGCATGTGCCCCATCCTAGGTCTGAGGCGCCTGTTGTGATGGTTTGGCTTGTTCAAACTTGTGGAAGGGTAGGCCTGGGTTTGACTGGCATGCTTGGGCCCACCAGAGGAATTCCTGTTTTAGGCATGGGATTAATGGTATTTCTGCTTCTAGGCTGTGCCTGTGTTGAGACCATAAATTCTTTAGGTACCACTGTAGTTTTCTCATATGCAGTCTGGCATGTGGTACCAAGATTATACATGATGCCATGAAGCCCAAGGCCTGCAGAACTTTTCTTGCTGTTAGTTTGTTCTGTCTTGTTAATGCCAAGAAGTAAAGTGGGAGTTCTTTTTGTTTTTCTGTAGTTAGGAATGCCATTTGTTTTACTGTGTCCAATTCCGCGCCCAAGAATGTTCTTGTCTCGGATGGTATCAGCCTTGACTTTTGTAAGTTGACTGTGTATCCCAGGGCTTGTAGCAAGTAAATGACCCTTTGTAAATCTGTTGTCAGCTTGCTTTTGTTGTCCGCTTGTAGCAGGCAGTCGTCCAGGTATGGATAAATTTGGATTCCCTGTAGTCTGCAGTGAGCGATTACTGATGCCAGGCATTTTGTGAATACTCTGGGCGCAGTAGATAAGCCAAAGGGCAATGCTGAGAATTGATAATGCTCTGATCCTGCAAGAAATCTGAGGTATCTTCTGCAATTGGGTCGAATGGGGATGTGCAGGTATGCCTCGAGATCTAGAGTTACCAGCCAACACTCCTTGCCCAGCATGGGAAGAAGTTGCTGTAGGGTCAGCATTTTGAATTTTGGGACAATGATATATGTGTTTAAGATGGACAGGTCGAGAATAGGTCTCCAACTTTTCTCTTTTCTTGGTACTAGGAAGAGTCTGGAGTAGAATCCTTTGCCCTGTTCTGTTATTGGTACTCTTTCCACAGCTCTCATCTTGGATAATTTCGCTATCTGCTGTAGAGCTTCTATCTTTTGATTTGGAGGCAGGTTTGGCATTCCTCTTTTTACTGGCAAGGTGTGGAAGTGGAACCGGTAGCCTTGGTCTATGGTTTGCAAAATCCACTTGTCTTTTGTGATACAGTGCCAATTTTTCGAAAATAAGGCTAACTTTCCGCCTAATGGTGCTGCTATTTGCTCCCTGGTAGGCGGAGTTAGAGTCAAGTCACTGTGATTGTCCTGTTGCAGTGGCAGTGGTTGTGTCTGTGCCTCTGTTATTACCTTGCCACTGTCGCCCTCTGTAGGCACCTCCTCTGGATTGATTTCTGCCTCTGGATCGTCTGTTTCTGCCCCTTTGGGATCTTGTGGAGTCAGGAAAGGACCAATTTTTGGCAGGCCAGTTCCTGCTAAACCTTGGGGGCTGAACCTGTAAGAAATCTTTAACTGTCTGTACAGATTTTGCCTTTTCTTCCATTTTCTTCATTACCTGCTGGGCAGGTGTACCAAATAAACTGGCCTTATCCATGGGAGCATCTAATAGCTTTGCTTTAACATGATCCGTAAGACCTGTTCTTTCAGCCATGCATGTCTTCTTATCACTGTGCCAGTCATGGCTGATCTAAATGAAGCCTCCAGTGCATCATAGCCACATTTTAAGGAATGGTTACTAACCTGTTGTATGTTATTTACCATTTCTAATACATATTTCTTGTCTAAAGATTCATCAGAGGATACTTTCTTAGTTAACTGATCAAGCATAAACTCTTGGTATTGGATCATGTGAAATTGACAGTTTAAAGCTCTAGCTGAGAGAGTAGCAGAGGTGTAAACTTTTTCCCCATCTGTCTAAGGACCTGGATTCCCTTTCTGAAGGAATAGGGTTTTTGCTGTGGTCGAGGCTACTGCCTTAGGCCCTGGGAAATAGTTTCGGGTCTGCCAGTGGGGCCTTGTATAGGTGGTGATGAGTGTCAGGTACCCTGTAATATCTATCAGGTTTGGCAGGGGCAGGAGGTAAAGAATCAGGAGCAGTGCAGACATCATTAAATGCCATCCACAACAGGTAAAACAGGAGGTATAGCTAAGGGCCTATGTTGTGGTAAGTGTAGGAAGGTCCTAAGCCTTTTTCTTGAGTCTGAGAAATCTTGTCCCTGCCATTGGAATTGTTCTCTCATGGCGTGCAAGGTTTCCCCAAAGGAAAATTCCTCTGGTGGAGAGGCAGCTGGAATGGATTCTTCAGCATCGGAGTCTTCATATGTAGAAAAAGGGTCCTCTGGCTGTTCTGAAATGTCGGAGTCATCCGCAGAAGCCTCAGAGGACACTGGCTCGGGGGGCTCTGTCCTAGGTCTCTTTTCAGGGGGCTGAGAGGCCCTGTCTGGGTGAGATTGGGATCCTCTAATTAAGGATATTAAATCTTCTGCCAGAGTAAGCATTTGTGAACTAGAAGTGGGACTGTGTGAGGGAGGTTTAACAGGCACTGCCTTAGCAGAATTGGCTGCTTTGGCCCTGGCAAAGGCCTTGATAGACATGGCTGCAGGGGGTCTAGCAGCACCACGTGCTGGGGTAGAGACATCCAAAGGGATGGTGTCTGATAAATCAGTAGAAACCACGGTTGTAGGCAAAATTTCTGAGGCCGATTCAGGTAAGGTAGCAGGAGCCTCAGAAGTAGCCATGGATTCGGCTGGAGACTGACCAGTTTTCTCGGTTTCTGCCGAAACCGAGACACTCGCGGCTTGCTTCATCGTGGTTTCGGCCGAAACCGCGGACCGCGAGTGTCGGTCTTTTCCTGCGTTTTAATAATTTGGGTAGTCGGAGGATCCGACGGCATAATACGCAAAGTCTGAGCCGAAAAACTGTTCAGCAAACTCCGACCGACACCTTAGCGTTTGTCGGTTGAAGGAAGCGCAGGCCGAACAGGCTGCTACGTCGTGGTCTGGGCCTAAGCAAGGCAAACAGTAAGAGTGGAAATCTTTATGAGGTATTTGTTTCCCACAAGTTAAACAGTTATTGACTTTTTCTGACATCGGCTGAGGCAAGAAAGAGTCCCCAACGGGGTACTTAGCTTTTTAGAAGTCTTCGAAGTAGTATTCGGTAGTAGTAATCTCTGGATCTGACCGACCGGCACTTGCGAACAGCTTCTGCTTCGGGCGCCACGCGGCAAGAAAGACTGAGGAAAATGGCGTCGGCTGATGCCTTTATACCCGAAGACCAGCAGAGATGACGTCGGGTGAAGTGCGACATCAGCCGAAGCCGGACCCAGACTTTGGAATCCGGCCGACCGAAGGGCTGCCTGACGACAGGACAACCCAGTTGTTATGACTGCAGATGCATCCATGAAGGACATCAGTGGTGTTGTCTGTCTTTACCATTAATTGTCCTGGAAGAATGTGGTCCTTGGCTGTCAGAGCATTCTGTACAGCTAATATTTCTTTATGACTGATGTGAAGGTGCATTTGAATTGGGTTCCATTTGCCCTGAATGCACTTCCCTGCCAGGTGCGCCCCCCCATGCATAGTCTGATGCGTCTGTTAGGGTTTGAGCAGCAGGGGGTACTGTGAATGGTAGTCACTTGTTTTGGTGACAGGCCTCTGCCCACCAAAGGAACTTTAGGCGTAGACAAGGAATGACAAGAATCATTGCATCTAGATCCTGAGAATGCTGACAACAAAGGCTTTTTAGATACCATTGTAGTTTCCTCATATGCAGTCTTGCATATGGAATTAGAAGAATGCAGGAGCCCATGAACACCAAGGCTTGTAGTATTTGCCTTGCAGATAGCAGGTTTTTTTTGGCCACTTGTTTGAAGTAGGTTGTCAAGTGAATTTGTTTCTCTGGCGTGAGGAAAACCATCTGGGAAGTTGTATTTAAGCTTGCTCCCAGGAATATAATTTGTTGACAGGGTACCAGCTATGATTTCTTTTCATTTTTGGTGTACCCCAGACAAGTTAGCATCCTCTTTACAAAAGCCAGATGATTCAAAATTATGTCCTGGTTTTCTGTTTGAATTAGACAATCGTCCAGCTATTGGTATATTTAAATATTTCTTTGCCTGCAAAATGCAATGACTGGAGCTAGGCCCTTTGTGAATACCCTGGGTACAGTAGATAAGCCAAAGGGCAGTGCAGAGAACTGTGGCGCGTGTAGCCTGCTTTGAAGCGTAGGTATCTTCTGCAAGATTCCCTGATTGGGACATGCAGGTATGCTTCCTTTAAATTTAGTGTTGCCAACCAGGCATCTTTGCTTAGCATAGGAAGCAACTGGTGAGGAGTCAGCATCTTGAATTTTGGAATCACGAAAAAGGTGTTTAGAGTTGGCAGGTCCAGGACAGGACACCATGAATAGTCTTTTCTGGGTACCAGGAAAAATCTCAAGTAGAAACGTTGCCCCTTTTTCTCTTCTGGTACCAACTGAATAGCCCCCATGCTTAAGCAAGAGAGTACTTGCTTTTGGGCCTCTTCCCACTGCTTTGGAGGTAGAGCTGGCCAACTGCTTGGAGTTGCTGACGTGTGGAAGTGAAATCTGTAGCCTTTGGACACCATATTAAAAACCCATTTGTTCTGGGTAGAGTCCCTAGTTTTTTGCATGAAGTGCAATCTTTCCCCCAAAGGGGCAGTCAGTTGAGAAGTGCTTGGAAGTTTTAAAAATAAGTAATTGAGACAGTTTACCATAGGGGTGAGTTTTATTACTCCCAAATTTGGAAGGGGATGCCCCACACTGCTTAATCCTGTGCATCCCCTGGGACTGAAGCCTGGGTGCTCTGCTGGAGCAGGGTTTGGACTGAGAAGGTCTGGAAGAGGCAGGAAAGGACCAATTCTTAGAAGGCCAATGCCTATTAAATCTTGGAGGTTGTATTTGTAAAAAGACTTCAACAGTTTGCATAGATTTAGCTTTTTCCTCCATCTTTTTAAGAACTTCTTCTGCCTTGTTGCCAAACAGGTGGCCACGACTTAAGGGAGCATCCAGTAATTTCGCTTTAAAATGATCTGGCAAGGATTGCTCCTTAAGCCAAGCATGCCTTCTAAGTACAGGCCCAGTTACCGCAGCCCTGCAAGATACCTCTAGTGAATCAAGACCACACTGCAATGTATGTTTACCAACTTTTTAGCAGAATGCATAAAATACTGTAAATCCTTATTTTCAGCACAATCAGGAGTCAACATCATTTTCTGTTTAAGCAATCCAATAATATGCAGCTGATACTTTAACATATGAAACTGGCAATTCAAGGCCCTAATGGCCAAAGTTGCAGAAGTGTATACCTTCTTACCCCATCTATCCAGCACCCTGGAGTCTTATCAGAAGGGGTAGGATTTTTGGCAGTAGTAGCTTTAATGTCCTTGGGTCCCTGTGAAATGGTTTCAGGATCCACAGTAGGATTTTTGAAAAGGAACTTGTGAGAGTCAGGAACCCTGTAATATCTATCAGGTTTTCTTGAAGGAGGAGGTAAAGAGTCAGGGGCCATGCTAGATTCTGAAAAGGCATCACCAACAATGTCCAGTACAGGAGGTATAGCTAAGGCCTGTGCTGGTTAGGAGTACGAAATCCCTAAGCCTCTTTTTAGAATCTGAGAAATACTGACTTTCCCACTGAAAAAGCTCCCTGAGAGTATGCAAGGTTTCACCAAAAGAGAAATTCTCTGGAGGGGAAGCAGAGGGAATAGAGTTCTCAGCATCAGAATCCGAATAGGTAGAGAAGGGTAAATCCTGGTCATCAGAGGAAACAGAAATTTCAGAATCCTGGTCAAAAGTATCATAAGCAAATTAAGTAAAAACTTTAGCAACACCAACACACGAAATCCAGAAGCAAAAAGACACCACACTCTCCGTAAGCTGCCCACTTGAAAAAGCCCGTTACGAACGGGCGAAAGCGCTTGTGGTTATCCTTGTGTTTTATTCGTTGTGGTGCTGTGGAATAAAAGATTCGTTATATCTACCTGCTCGTTTTCACGATTTATTTCTAAACCTCTGAAGTGTTTGCCAAAGTACGGAAGTGTTGGTTCAACAATAGAACTGTTCTGGGCAGCTTACGGAGAGTGTGGTGTCTTTTTGCTTCTGGATTTCATAAGTAAATTCAGTCCTAGGTCTCTTAGAGGGAGAAGGTTGGCTTCCCCTGATTAAAGTAATAAGGTCTTCAGTCATCAGGCCTTTAAGAAGATGGTGGCGGTTTAATATGCAAGTCAGTAGGCCTGAATACACCCTCAGAAGCCGGTGCCTGCACAGCGGCTCCGGACCAATCCAAGGTAGAGACATCCGCAGGTTCCACAGTTGAAACATCTCGCGGCATACCGGACTACGAATGGGTCTCGGTAGAGGCCTGCAAATCTGAAGTAGCGGGTATCAGCAGCTGCGAAAGCGCCTCACTGAGTACCGGCGAACTGGGTGGCCTGTCTCTGTCTTTATCTTTGCGTTTCTTCAGAATGTCGGTAGTTGGATGGCTTACCGAAGACATATCAGGATAATTGAACCGAGCACCAAAAAATTTAGAAGCGCAGATATACCAATGATGGATAGTTTGTGGTTTAAATAAGGCACAAAACCAACAGCGAGGTACATCGTGGTCAGGGGCCTAGGCAAGGAATACAGTACGAATGAAAATCTTTATGAGGTATTTGCTTTCCACAAGAAATGCAATTATTTACTTTTACTGACATCGGTTTAGGGCAAGAAAAAGTTTCCCCAACGGGGTACTTAGCTTTCAGTTGAAGACTTCAGTTCTGAAACTCAAAAAGAAAATTTCACTTGAGAACTGCTTCTGGCACTGCACAGCAAGAAAGACTGATGTAATGACGTCGGCTGCATGTTTTATACCCGAACGGCATGGAAGAAGAGACAACAACTGACGCAGGACCCAAGACTTTGTTAATCGGGCTACTTGAAAGCAGATAACTCCCAAATGTAATGACTGCAATAGTGAAACATGAAGAACATCCATTTATTCTTATAATTCTCTGCGACTCGTACAACAGTTTATTCGTTTTGTCATGGGACAAGTGCTCATAGAACCAGTTTTATTCTTATCATTCTCTGCGACTCATACAGTAGTTTAGCAGTTTTGTCAAGGGACAAGTGTACATAGAACCAGTTTTATTCTGATCATTCTCTGTGACTCATACAACAGTTTATTAGTTTTGTCCAGGGACTAGTGCACATAGAACCAGTTTTATTCTTATCATTCTCTGCGACTCATACAGTAGTTTAGCAGTTTTGTCAAGGGACAAGTGCACATAGAACCAGTTTTATTCTGATCATTCTCTGTGACTCGTACAACAGTTTTATCATGGGACAAGTGCATCTAGAACCATTTTATCATTCTCTGACTCATACAACAGTTTATTAGTTTTTTCATGGGACAAGTGCACATAGATCCAGGTTTATTCGTATCATTCTCTGACTCACACAACAGTTTATTAGTTTTGTCATGGGACAAGTGCACATAGATCCAGTTTTATTCTTATCATTCTCTGTGACTTATTCAACAGTTTATTAGTTTTTTCATGGGACAAGTGCACATAGAACCAGTTTTATCATTCTCTGTGACTCATACAGCAGTTTAGTAGTTTTATCATGGGACAAGTGCACCTAGAACCAGTTTTATTCTTATTCTCTATGACATCAGTTTTCGCATGGGGAGATTTACAAAACAACAGGCTCTACTAAAATTAAAGAACCCACCAAGGCGTGAGATGAGTTTAATTCCAATCAACTACTCCCGTCCTTTTTGTTTTTACTCCACTCTACATTTTTTAATTCTCTAAATGTTTAGGGTCTGGAATACTTTGACAAATAAGGGTGCAATTTAAGCTCATGAAATCAGCACTGCTTCAGTCTTTGATCTTTGTCAATACCAGTCTTCTCAGCACCTGCAAAGTATCAAGAGTCAACTCCTTCTGTACACCATATGTAGTTAACTGAACTGGTAAAATATGTAAGAATGCTTAAAAATTACTTTTTCTTAGCCCCATTGTTTCAACCACTATTGGAACTTTATGTGTGCCTTTAATCCACAATGCTGCAGTTTCTACTTATATTTCTTAGCATTTTTAACTTTGTCTCTCAATACACAGGATAATACAGTTACTACATAGAGCTATTATGATAAAGTACAGTTTTGTACCTACCATAAATGTAGATGTCCGATAGGTATGCATCTGCAGTCCTCACATATGGGTTGTCCTGCCTCAGGCAGCCCTTCGGTCGGCCGGATTCCAAAGTCTGGGTCCGGCGTCAGCTGATGTCGCCCTTTCCCCGACGTCAGAGCGCCTGGGGTATAAAAGCGTCTGCCAACACCATCTTCCTCAGTTTTTCTTGCCCCAGATGCCAGGTGCCCTCTAAGGAAGGCTAAATTTGGAGAAATGCAATAAATTCCAAACATGCACAGAAATATATATATATATATATATATATATATATATATATATATATATATGTATAAAACAAATACACCATAATATATAACCCCAGCTAGCTATGAGAGGGATAGGTACCCAAGAAATACCACAGAGGGGAAGGAGGGAGGGTAAACCTGACTGCAGATGCATACCTATTGGACATCTACATTTATGGTAGGTACAAAACTGTACTATGTCCTTCAAGGATGCATCTGCAGTCCTCACATATGGGTAGAATACCATAGCCAATCTGGGGGTGGTAGGATCTATGTAAAGGATGGTGTAGCTAAAATGCCCTGCAGGACTGCCGTAGCGAAGCCTGCTCTGGATCTGGAATATAAAGGTAAATTGTAATGCTTGGAAAATGTATGCACGGAGCTCCATGTAGCAGCTTCTAGAATGTCCCTGGTAGCCACCCCTCTTAAGAAGGCTGTGGAGGTGGCTGTGGCTCTGGTGGAATGAGGTCTAATGTTAGCTGGCACAATTTTGCCATGAAAGGAGTAACAAAAACGAATGCAATTTCCTATCCATTTTGAAACTGTCTGTTTGGAAATTGCTTTTCCTTGTGCACCAGCAGCATATGCTACAAACAGCTGGTCAGTTTTTCTGTAACTTTTAGTTCTGTCCAAGTAGTAGTGCAACTGTCTGTGAATGTCCGGGGTATGCAGAAGTTTCTCCCCTTTGTTTTGTGGATTTGGAAAGAAGGTAGGCAGGTGAAAAGCTTGGTTCAATGAGACCCTGGATACCACCTTTGGCATAAATGATGGATTGGTTCTCAATGAGACTCTGTCCTGATGAAAAATAAGAAATGGTTGTACTGTCATGAGTGCCTGCAACTCAGAAACTCTTCTTACTGAGGTTATGGCCAGAAGGAAGGCAGTCTTCCAAGACAGGAACTGTAGTTCTGAAGATGCTGCTGGTTCAAAGGGAGGCAGTGTTAGTTTTTCCAACAGGAAGTTAAGGTCCCATGTAGGCACTGGTGGTTTCCTTGGAGGGTTGATGTTTTTAATTCCTCTTAGAAACTGTCTTAGGAGAGGATGAGAGTAGACAGGTGGATCAGTATTGTATGCTGCTAAAATTGCTGAAGCATGAATTTTAATGGAAGAGTAAGACAGGCCATTGTGGAGCATTTCTGCCAAGTATTCCAGGATATGTGCCATGTTCATCACTGTCGCATCTAGGCCCTTTGTGGTGCACCAAGTGCGGAATCTTTTCCATTTTGCTGAGTAAGCCTTTCTTGTGGAAGGACGGCGAGCTTCCATGATGATATCCTTCACTCTCTTGGATAGCTTATCATGGGAAGGAGTCAAGGTATTCTCCAGGCTGTTAGATGCAAGGTTTTCAGGTTGGAATGCAGGGTTTTGTAATTGTGCTGTGTCAGGAGAAGTGGCCATTGAGGAAGAGGCCACGGTTTCGTGCATGACATGCTCTTTAACAGTGGGTACCAGTGCTGTCTTGGCTAGTCCGGAGCTATCAGAATCACTTTTGGCTGCTCTGCCCTGATCTTCAGTAAGACCTTGGTCATTAATGGAAGAGGTGGAAATGCATACACTGTTAGAGTTCTCCAGCTGAAAGAGAGGGCGTCCACTTTCCATGCTTGTGGGTGGTATGTCCTTGAGCAGAATTTCTTCAGTTGATGATTGTGGTGGGAGGCAAAAAGATCTATGCCCGGCCTCCCCCATGATTGTGTTAGCTGAAGGAAGATGTCGGGGTGCAGCATCCATTCGTGTGCATCTATGATATTTATGCTTAGGCTGTCCGCCAGTATATTGTCTTTTCCTGGCACAAACTGTGATTGCAGCTCTATATTGAGTTTCAGGGAAAGTTCCCATAGATTCATTGCCAGTCTGCAAAGAGGGTAGGAATGGGTACCTCCTTGCTTGTTTATGTACCACATAACTGTGGTGTTGTCTGTCCTTATTAGCAGGTGGCCTTGATGCAGAAAGAGTTTGAAGGCCTCGATTGCATGTATCACTGCCAGCATTTCCTTTTGGTTTATGTGCATGTGTAGCTCCTTTGGTGACCATAGACCTTGAATACATCTGCCCTCCATGTGTGCTCCCCAACCGTGGTCTGAAGCATCCGTTGTAATGGTTTGGCTGGCTATTGGTTTGCTGAAGGGCAGACCCCTGTTTCACTGGCTTGCTTGAGCCCACCACAAAAATTCCTTTTGGAGGCATGGAATGAGTGGGATCAAAGTTTCTAAGCTGTGACTGTGCTGAGTCCATAAACTGCTTAGGTACCATTGTAGTTTCCTCATATGCAGCCTTGCTTGTGGAATCAGAAGAATGCAAGATGCCATGTAACCCAGGGCCTGCAGGATTTTCCTTGCAGTCAGCTGAGTTTGCCTTGTCAGATTCTTGAAGTAATCCAGTAGTTGTCTTTGTTTTTCTTCTGTGAGAAAAAACATTTGGTTGGTTGTGTCTAGATCCACACCCAGAAAGGTTATTCTTTGGGATGGAACAAGTCTTGATTTGTGAATGTTGACTGTATATCCCAAGGCCTGAAGTAGGTGGATGGCATAATTCAAGTGTTTTAACAAAGTTTGTTGGCTGTCCGCTTGTATAAGGCAGTCATCCAGATATGGGTATATTTGAATCCCCTGAAGTCTGCAGTGTGCAATTACTGATGCCAGGCATTTTGTGAATACTCTGGGCGCAGTAGATAAGCCAAAGGGCAATGCTGAGAATTGATAATGCTCTGAACCTGCAAGAAATCTGAGGTGTCTTCTGCAACTTTGTCTGATAGGGACATGCAGGTATGCCTCCTTGAGGTCTAGAGTTACCAGCCAAGACCCCTTGCCCAGCATGGGAGGGAGTTGCTGTAGAGTCAGCATTTTGAATTTTGGCACAATGAGATAAGTATTCAGTGTGGACAAGTCAAAAATAGGCCTCCATTGTTTTTCTTTTCTTGGAACAAGGAATAGTCTGGAATAAAATCCTTTGCCTTGTTCTGAAAGAGGAACCTTTTCTATAGCTTTCATTTGCATTAAGCTGGAGATTTGTTTCAAAGCCTCTGCCTTTTGATTTGGTGGCAGGTCTGGCATGCCTTTTCTTTTTGGCAATGTGTGAAAATGGAACCTGTATCCTTTGTCTATTATTTGCAGTGTCCATTTGTCCCTTGTAATACTGTGCCAATTTTCTGAGAATAAAGAAAGCTTTCTGCCCAAAGGTGCTTCTAATTGAGCCCTGGTTGGCGGAATCAAAGTGAAGTCATTGAGTCTGTCCTTGTGCAGCAGTTGTAGGTCCTGCACTACCTCTCTGGTTGGGAGGCTGCCATTGACGTCTCTGTAGGAGCCTCTAGCTTGCCCTCTACCTCTGGCACGCCTGTTCTTGCCTCTCTGAAATCTCTCTGTGTCTGGAAAGGACCAGTTCTTGGTAGGCCAATTTCTGCTGAATTTTGGTGGTTGGACTTGGAGAAAATCTTTGTTTGTACGGATTTTGCCTTTTCCTCAAATTTCTTTAAGACCTCCTGAGCAGTGGAGCCAAATAACTTTTGCTTTTCCAGTGGAGCATCCAGAAGCTTTGCTTTAACATGGTCTGGCAGAGATTGTTCCTTCAGCCAAGCATGCCTACATATGACTGCACCTGTCATAGCTGACCTACATGAAGCTTCCAATGCATCATAACCACACTGTAAGAAATGGTTGCTAACCTGTTGGGAGTTATGCACCAGATCCTGAAGTGATTTGCGATCTAGGGGTTCAGGAGAAGACAGTTTCTTATGCAATTCATCTAACAAATACTCTTGGTACTGTATCATATGAAATTGACAATTTAATGCCCTCATAGAAAGAGTAGCAGAAGTATACACTTTTTTACCCCATCTCTCTAAAGCCCTGGACTCCCTTTCAGAGGAAAGTGGATTTTTAGAAGTGGCTGCTGCAACCCCTTTAGGGCCCTGGGAAATAGTTTCTGGATCAGCAGAGTGGGCCTTGTAAAGAAAATGATGCGAGTCCGGGACCCTGTAGTATCTATCGGGTTTGACAGGGGCCGGAGGAAGAGTGTCAGGGGTTATGCTAGACTCAGAGTACACATCATTAATGACATTCAAAACAGGAGGAATAGCCAAAGGTCTATGCTGAGGTAAATGCAGAAAAGTCCTTAATCTCTTCCTGGAATCAGAGAATTCCTGGCTCTGCCATTTGAAATGCTCTCTCATAGTGTGAAGGGTCCCCCCGAAGGATAGTTCTTCAGGAGGGGAGGCCGAGGGGATAGATTCCTCTGCATCAGAATCCTTGTAGGCCGAAAAAGCCTCCTCCTGGTAGTCAGAGAGGGCAGAGCCATCAGAGGCCTCATTTGAGGAGTGGGGACCAGAGGGCTCAACCCTGGGCCTTTTGTCTAGAGGAGGTTGAGAGCCCCTGTCTGGATAGGGTTGAGAGCCCCTAATTAAAGAAATAAGGTCCTCTGCTAAACTTAGAATGTGAACCTGTAGAGGGTCCCTGAGGAATAACCCTGGGAGGCATAGTTTTTGTGTGTTTAGCAGCTTTAGCCCTGGTGAATGCCTTTATGGACATGGAAGCAGGATGCCTGGCTGCACCACGTGCTGGTGTAGCTTTGTCTAGAGGAATGGTGTCGGAAGTTTCCAAGACACCAGTTTCTGAAGGAAATTCAATAACCGACTCAGGAGGGGCCTCCGGGGCCGAGGTTGTCGGTGGTCGGAAGTACCAAGGACTCTGTTTCAGCGGAGACACTCGCAGTAGGCCTAGCCGTGGTTTCAGCCGAAACCGCGGTCCACGTGTGTCGGTCCTTGTCCTTCCGTTTCTTGGCTAAATGTGGAGTCAGGGTCTCCGACGGGGGTTGGGAGGGTGGGCTTAATTAAGAGATGTTACAAACACAAGGTGCAGGTGCAGGGTTCTCACAAGGGATATAATGTCTAGGCTTAAAATGGCTCACAAGGGCAGTTAGCTTAGTACTAACATATAAACTGCTTGCCTTTTCAAGGGTTGGGAGGGTGGCCTAATGGTTAAGGTGTTTGCCTTACAAACACAAGGTACAGGGTTTGAATCTCACAGGCAGTTAGCCTAGTACTAACCTATGAACCTATGAACCTATGTTGTAGGAGAAACTAGCCCCAAAAAATTCCTCTGCAAACTCCGCCCGATGCCTAAGAGTGCGTCGATTGAAGGAAGCACAGGCTGAACAGGCCGAGACATCGTGGTCTGGGCCTAGGCAGGGGAGGCAGTAAGAGTGGAAATCCTTATGAGGTATTTGTTTCCCACAAGTTAAGCAATTATTAACTTTATCTGACATCGGCTGAGGCAAGAAAGAGTCCCCAACGGGGTACTTGGCTTTTGAAGTCTTCGGTTAGCTGAATTACAGGAGCTGGCCGACCGGCACTTGCGAACTGCTTCTGCTTCGGGCACCACATGGCAAGAAAGACTGAGGAAGATGGCGTCGGCTGACGCTTTTATACCCCAGGCGCTCTGACGTCGTGGAAAGGGCGACATCAGCCGACGCTGGACCCAGACTTTGGAATCCGGCCGACCGAAGGGCTGCCTGAGGCAGGACAACCCATATGTGAGGATTGCAGACGCATCCTTGAAGGACATCTAATGTAACTTGGATCCATTTTATAGGACAGCTTGAATAGCAAGAAAAGGAGAACAAGAAAAAACTAATTCAAACACAATCCATGGCATCATGCAGACCCTGTTTTTTAACCAATAATGATCTATAGACTGTATTTTATTTATCATGGGAAAATGTTAAAAACAAAGAAAAAATGGCTACTCAGTGTAGACATTGGTGCCAGAACTAAAAAAAAGAGAGAAATCACAATCCTCTGAACAGTGGAACCTTGCTACCACAGTGCTGGGCCATGCTGGGAGTGGTCCACAATGGTAGATTGAAGTAGCAGTGCATGAAAAAAAAAAAAATGACTGGCCCAGAAAGAGGTGCTGAAATAATAAAATGGGCTGTTGAGGACAGGAAAGTAATTGATAACAGTTCCTGAATAGAATGACTGAATGAGAAAATATGTAGATATGCATATACAAAATCTGGGATTGCTCTCTCAGAAAATTTCCTTTTTTCTGAGGTATGCTAATCCTGGAGTTGATGCATTTAAGTCAATGGGTGTGGGAAGGTTTGGCCCCTGCAAAAACAACTTTAAAGGTAGAATAGCGATGTTCAACATTCGCTGTTCTCCTGCATTTTTGTAATTTTATGTTCATAATTCTAGGAATCACAGTTACAAGCCTCAGAATTACAATAGGGAGCCAAAGTGATTATGTATGCTTGGATGTTGTTATTAGTCTAGCTGCTCCTACTAGAACTGGGACTACATGTTACCCTTATTCAGCACAGCTCTAGTTTCTGCTTATATGTCTTGTTATTTTACAATTTGAAAGGCACTGTAGTCACTATTATTTATTGTTAGTCTAGTTACACCTACTAGAACTGAGACTACACGCTACCCTTATTAAACACAGCTCTAGTTTCTGCTTGCATGTCTTGCTATTTTACAATTTGTAAGGCACTGCAGTCACTATTATTTATGTATTATTAGTCGAGTCGTTCCTATTAGAACTGGGACTACACGTTACTCTCATTCAGCACAGCTCTTGTTTCTGCTTGCATGTCTTGCTATTTTACAATTTGTAAGGTACTGTAGTCACATTTATTTATTTATTTATTTATTATTAGTCTAGCTGCTCCTACTCGAACTGGGACTACATATGTACCCATATTCAACACAGCTATAGTTTGTGCTTGCATGTCTTGCTATTTTCTGATTTGTAAAGCACTGTAGTCACTGGGGTGTTTTTTCTCTAACTAAAAGATACATTTTATCTTCCTTTTACTAACCTGTTGGTATGGGATGATTGCACACAATCATTACCTCTTCACTTTCAGTAATCCACTTTGCTTCCTGGTTCCAATACTATCTGTATGTGGATATATTTACAAAATATCCATTCTAACAACTTTGCCATACTGTCATGTCTTTCAGTTTACAGATGTTCAGTCATAAGTCTATCACTGTCTGAATGCTGCACAACTGTTTCTAGTTCTGCACTGTGAAATCTACATCTTTATCTTCTTCCCTTTTTATGGATTTTTGAACCATATAGTATAGTCTAATAACTTCAGCTGCCATTACTAAGTTTTCATCTTTTGGTTTAAATTTACTTCTCTCAAGTCACTCATGTCTCAACTCTTCAACCACATGTGGCTGCTCCAGTAGCTCCCTGTACACTCCTGTTTCAGCTCTTGATCCACGTGTGGCTGTTCCAGTAGCTCCCTGTACTTTCCACTCTAATTCTGAGCTTTAAACTTCTCCTTGTTTCTTGATCACATTTTTTTTGCTTGTTTGAACTTTCTGCAGCTGCTTAATTTCTCTCCACTTCTGGTTTGATTTCCATGCCTGCTCATTTCCTAAAGGTTTATGCTAACCTAAGCAAAATCATCATCGACTTGTTGCTTAATGTTTTAGAACTTTCAGTATGCATCACAGGCAAGGTTTAAGGCTTTAGAATAGGTAATTCTGGTACTGTTTGTTTTGTGGACATACAGGAAGTACATCAGAGTAGGTCTGACAATGCCCTGTATGCCAGGCAGAGATCTCCCCTCAAAAGCCTGTAGGAAACAGAATTTAGGGATAAGGCCTTGAGGCAGTCTGCATAGGAGATATTATTTATGCCCTGTATTCTTTTAGTGAGGAACCTCTGTGGATATTCCAGTTGTTTGCACTGTTTTCAGCCTTTAGGGTATCACATCATGCAACAATATGTGTAACCGTTTCTAGTTTGTTACTGCAAAACCTATATTTGTTTGTATTTCATACCTTTGCTATATACTTTGTGAACCATCTAGCATATATTCTATTATTTTCGCTGCTGACATTAACTTTTCACCTTTTATTTAAATTCACCTCACTTGAGCCATGCATGTAACAACTTTTGGTCAACATCTGATGTGTGTTTTCCAATTATATTTTCTTTATCATATTCTTTGCATTCTTTCTTTCTTTTGTTATTAGCATTTTCTATTGCCACATATTTTTTATTCACATGTGGTTGGATTTCAGGACTATATTACCATACTGAATGGTAATGATGTCGAATGCTCATATCAGTGAAAACACACCAGAATTAACTTGCTATTGTGGGGGGCTGTGACCCACTAAATATATATTCCAACTCAGAGGTCGCACTACAATAAGGAAAGGGCAAATACTCCAATCCTCACTGTACCACGACCCCCAAAAAATAAGTTTGTTCTTGTGCGTTTTCGCTCATATGAGCGTTTAACATTACTACCATTTGATATGGTAATATAGACCCTGTATTTCCATGTGTTTGTTCCCTAAAGGCTTCTACTAACCTAAGCAAAGAGACATCTCATCTGGCTCTTGTTTTAATATTTTATGCTTGAAAATTATTTTTATTAGCCCAGATGCTACTACTACTATTTATTTTTTATTTACTGACATTTGTTGACCGGGTTAGTCCAACTGGGATTTTGTCCCATTTTCAGTGGAGACCCGAGGAGAAAAGCTCCAGATAGTACAATAAAAAAACACTACAGTAGTATACAAGCACAGCAAACAATAGAAATAAAACTAGTCATTACAGTAATAAAACAATAAACAAAACAACATTAACAATACTTAATGACAGCACAAGTTTTTTTTTTTTTGATGCTATGTAACTGAACTAGTGGGGATAGAGTTCAGAAGTATGACAAGGATAGATGGAGTGATTCTAATGTGGGGGGAGGAGAGAATTATGTAGGGTCATAGCCGGGGCAAATTCTGGAATTGAGTAAATGAGTCTTTAGTTTTCTTTTAAATAGTGGGGTGAGTGAATGTCAAGGGGTAGTTTGTTCCAGGCTTGGGCCACAGAGTGTTTGTAGAATAGCTTACCTACTGACTTATTTGGGTGGTAAACATCAAGCAATTGTTGATTAGAGGTGCGGAGGGGTTGAGATGGGGTGTAGACAAGAGACAAGGAGAGATAAGGATGGACAGTAGGATGGTTTAAAGAGCATAGAGTGCAACATGTGAAATTGATAGAGATGTAGTAGTTGTGGGAGTTCTAGCCATTGTAGAGACTTCAAAGCAATACAGTGGTGTGTGTTGTTTGGGGAGTTGGTGATGAATCTGGCTATTTTGTGGTAGGATTGTTGGAGTTTATTCAGGGTAGTTTTTTGGATATTTGTGAGAACTGGAGCAGCATAGAGGAGTGAGGAGAGGAGGAGTGCTTGTCCTACGGTGAGTCTAGCTTCGGGACTGAGATATTTTTTGTTTCGGTATAATAGACCTAAGTTCTGATGTGTTTTCTTTATACATTGCTGTATGTGTTGATTGAATTTTAATTCATCATCGATTATGACTCCAAGGAGTTTTGTGTGAGTGTCATTTAGGATAGCTGTGTTATTGCAAGACTTAATGACAAAGGAAGATTTATGATAATTAAGAGAGTGGGGTAGGAAGAGTAACAGTTTGGTTTTAGTAGGATTGAGAATCAGTAAGTTCTCTGAAAGCCATTGTTCAGTGGAAAGTAGAGCTGTTTGGGTTAGGGAGTGTAGGTCGGAGATGTTGTTGGCTGTAGAAATGATTGTGGAGTCATCTGCATATTGTATAAGTGAGGACTGATGGCATGAGGTGAAAAGGTCATTGGTGAAGATGCTGAATAAGAGGGGACCCAAGATGGAACCTTGTGGAACACCAGTAGAGAGAGGTAAGAAAGGAGAAGGGGAAGAGAGCCATTTAACTGATTGTTTGCGTTCAGATAGCTAGCAAACCAGTTGAGGGTGGAGGTGGAGAGGTGAAAGTTAGTGAGTTTAGATGGTAGTAGTGGATGTGACACTGTATCAACAGCTTTGGAGAGGTCAAGAAAGAGACAGGAAGTAAGTTTATTGTTGTCCAGAGATTCTGCAATGGTGTGAGTGAAGGAGAGTAGAGCAGTAGTTGTGCTGTGACAGGGGCAAAAGCCATGTTGGGTAGGGGTGATTAAGTTTTGATTGAGAAGGTGATCCAAAAGTTGAGCGTGGATGCATTTTTCTAGTATCTTAGATAGTGGGGACAGAATGGCAATGGGTTGGTAGTTTGAAGGGTCAGTGGAGTTACCTCCTTTGTGGAGAGGGATAGTGTAGAAGGATTTCCAAAGGGTAGGAACAGTAGATTCTTGCATAGATTTATTTATTAATATTGTTATTGGGTAGGCGATAGAATCAGCTGCGAGTTTAAGGAAGGTCGGAGGTAATTTGTCAGTGGAGGGGGAGCATGGTTTGAGTTTGAGCAGTAGAGATTTGATGTAGAAAATGGGCACAGGCTTGAAGTAAAAGGGTGAAGTGTTGGGGTGGGTGAGGGGACAGGTACTGAGGGAGAGGTAGGTTGAGAGGGTAGGAGATTTTGTATGGAGGAGATAAAATGTGAATTAAGTACGGTAGCTGTTTCCTCAGGAGTTGTGTTTGGGTAGGGTGAGGAGTTAGAGGGATTAACAGGGTAGAGGATGCTGTTGAGTGTTGTCCAGAATTTACAAGGGTTTGAGTTATATTTGTTCTGGCCTGAGCTACAGAATGACTTTTTGTCTATTATTACCTGTTTTTTAGCAAGATTGCGTAGTTGTTTGTATTTGAGTAAAAGAGGTGTTTGTTTAGATTTGCTCCAGGCTTTCCAGAAAAGTACAGTTTTGTACCTACCATAAATGTAGATGTCCGATAGACATGCAACTGCAGTCATAACATGTGGGTTGTCCTGCCTCAGGCAGCCCTCGGTCGGCCGGATTCCAAAGTCTGGGTCCGACGTCAGCTGATGTCGCATTTCTCTCCGACGTCAGAGCGGCTGGAGTACATAAGCATCAGCCAACGCCATTTTCTTCAGTGTTTCTTGCCCCAGATGCCAGGTGCCCTCCAAGGAAGGCTGTAATCAAATTGGAAGACAAAACAGGATTCCAAACAAATAAATGAGCAATAAAACAAATACACCATAACAGATATCCCCAGCTAAGAGTAACAGGGATAGGAGTGGACCCTAGGCATAGAGGGGTATGGAGGGAGGGAAAATCCGACTGCAGTTGCATGTCTATCGGACATCTACATTTATGGTAGGTACAAAACTGTACTATGTCCTTCAAGAATGCAACTGCAGTCATAACATGTGGGTAGAATATCATAGCTTAGCTGGGGGGGGAGGAGGAATGCTCTAGGAAAGAGATGGTGTGGCAATCAAACCCTGCAGGACTGCCGAAGCAAAGCCTGCTCTGGATCTGGAGTATAGAGGGAGATTGTAGTGTTTGGAGAATGTATGCATGGAGCTCCATGTAGCAGCTTCTAGAATGTCCTTGGTAGGCACCCCTCTTAAGAATGCTGTAGAGGTGGCTGTAGCTCTGGTGGAATGTGGTCTGACATTGGCTGGAACAGTCTTTCCATGAAAGGAACAACAGAATCTGATGCAATGTCCAATCCATTTAGAAATAGTCTGTTTTGAAATTGCTTTTCCTTGGACTGCAGGGGCGTAAGCTACAAAAAGTTGTTCAGACTTCCTACTGGCCTTGGTTCTATCCAGGTAGTATCGAAGTTGTCTGTGAATGTCCAAGGTATGCAACAGTCTTTCCCCCTTATTCTCAGGATTGGGGAAGAAAGCAGGCAGATGAATGGCTTGATTTAAAGAAACCCTAGATACCATCTTTGGCATAAAAGTAGGGTTGGTCCTTAATGAAACCCTGTCTCTATGAAAAATAATACAGGGTGGTATTGCCATTAGGGCCTGTAGCTCCGAAACCCTTCTTGCTGAGGTAATTGCCAACAGGAAAGCTGTCTTCCATGAGAGAAATTGCAAGTCAACTGAAGCTGCTGGCTCAAATGGAGGTAGAGTCAGTTTTTCTAAGACAAAACTGAGGTCCCAGGCTGGCACTGGGGCCTTTCTTGGTGGCTTAATGTTCTTGATTCCCCTGAGGAATTGTCTTAGTAAGGGGTGAGAAAAAACAGGAGGATCAGTGTTGTATCTAGCTGAAATAGCAGATGCATGTATCTTTATGGAAGAATATGAGAGGCCGTTCTTTAACTTATCTGACAAATATTCCAAGATGAGTGGGATATTCAACAATGATGCATCATGTCCCTTGCTGGTATTCCAATTGCTGAATCTTTTCCACTTTGCTAAGTAAACCTTTCTGGTGGATGGTCTTCGAGCCTCTGTTAGTATCCGCTGAACTTCCTTGGAGAGAGATAAGCTGAAGTTATTTATGGGATCTCCCAGGCTGTTAGCTGCAGTGTCTGAAGATTTGGATGCAGTGTTTCGAAATTGTGTTGAGTCAAAAGTAGAGGCCACTGGGGGAGGGCCTACCTCCTGGTGTGACATATGCTCCATAGCAGTGGGTACCAGTGTTGTCTTGGCCAATCCGGAGCTATTATGATTCTCTTGGGCTTCTCTGCTTTGATCTTTAGTAATACTGAGGTCATCAGTGGCAGAGGTGGGAATGCATAGATTGCTAGGGAGTTCCAGTTGAATGAGAGGGCATCTATTTTCCACGCTTTTGGATGGTATGTCCTTGTGCAAAATTTTGGTAGAAGATGGTTGAGGTGAGAGGCAAATAGGTCCACTTCTGGCTTGCCCCATGTCGAAGTGAGTTGTCTGAAGGCCTTCGGATGTAACCTCCACTCGTGTGGATCTGTGAAATTCCCGCTTAGGCTGTCCGCCAACACATTGTCTTTTCCTGGAACAAACTGGGATTGTAACTGGATGTTTAGGCTCAGTGATTTCTCCCAAAGCTGCATTGCCAGTCTGCAAAGGGGTAAGAGTGGGTGCCCCTGCTTGTTTATGTACCACATCACAGTGGTGTTGTCTGTCCGTATCATTAAATGGCCTTGCTGGAGTTGGTGTTGAAAGGCCTCGATGGTATGCATTACTGCCAGCATTTCCTTTTGGTTTATATGCAGATGTGTTTCCTTTGTAGACCATTGTCCTTGTATACACCTGCCTTCCATGTGCCCCATCCAAGGTCTGAGGCGTCTGTAGTCATGGTCTGTGTTATCTGTGGTTTTGAATGACATACCTGTGTTTTCCTGGCTCACCGAGGCCCACCATAGGAATTCCTTTTGTAGGAATGGAATGAGTGGTATGATTGTCTCCAAGTTGTTGCTGTGTTGAGACCAAATGCTTTTTAGGTACCATTGAAGCTTTCTCATGTGTAGTTTTGCTAATGGAACCAGTAGAATGCAGGATGCCATGTAACCCAGGGCCTGTAGGAATCTCCTTGCAGTCATCTGGGTGAGTTTTGCTAAACCTTTGAAGTAATGAGTTAACTTCTCTTGCTTGTCTTCTGTTAGGTAAGCCATCTGAGAGGCTGTGTCTAGTTTGGCTCCTAAGAAGATTATTTGCTGGGATGGCTGCAGTCTTGACTTTTGGAAGTTGACTGTGTATCCCAGAGCTTGAAGTAATCGTTTGACATAATCCAGGTTTTTTGTCAACATCAATTTGTCGTCCGCTTGTATGAGACAGTCGTCCAGGTACGGGTAAATTTGTATACCCTGGAGCCTGCAATGAGCAATTACTGGAGCCAGGCATTTTGTAAATACTCTGGGCGCAGTAGATAAGCCAAATGGCAATGCTGAGAATTGATAATGCTCTGGCCCTGCAAGAAATCTGAGGTATCTTCTGCAGCTGTGTCTGATAGGGACATGCAGGTATGCCTCCTTGAGGTCCAGAGTAATCAGCCACGACTCCTTGCCCAGCATGGGAAGGAGTTGCTGTAGAGTCAGCATTTTGAACTTTGGTACTATGAGAAAGGTGTTTAATGCGGACAAGTCCAGTATTGGTCTCCATTGAGATTCTTTTCTCGGAACAAGGAACAGTCTTGAGTAAAACCCCTGGTCTTGTTCTTGTTGTGGAACTCTTTCTATTGCTTTCATTCGAGTCAGCAGAGTGATTTGCTTGATAGCCTCTGCCCTCTGATTTTGTGGTAGGTTTGGCATGCCTTGTTTTCTTGGTAAGGTATGAAAATGAAACCTGTACCCTCGGTCTATAATGTCCAAAATCCATTTGTCCTTTGTCAGTCTGTGCCAGTTTTCTGCAAACAGAGATAATTTCCCGCCCAAGGGAGCTTCTAGTCGTTCCCTGGTAGGCGGTAGTAGAGGAAAGTCATTGAGTTTGTGGTTGTGCGGCAGGTGAAATTCCTGCGTCACTTCTTTGGTTTCCTGGATGTCATTGTCGTCCCCTGTAAGGGCCTCTGTATTGGCCTCTTCCTCGGCCACGTCTGTTCTAACCCCTTTGAAACTTTTCTGGATTAGGAAAGGACCAGTTTTTTGAAGGCCAATTCCTACTGAATCTGGGGGGTTGAACCTGGAGGAAATCTTTCACAGTCTGAATTGATTTTGCTTTTTCTTCGATGGTCTTTAACACATCCTTAGCATTTGCACCAAAAAGCTTGTTCTTTTCCAAAGGTGCATCCAGAAGTTTTGCTTTTACATGATCTGGTAGAGGTTGATCTTTTAACCAAGCATGTCTACTTAATCACTGCCCCTGTCATAGCTGCCCTACATGAAGCTTCCAGTGCATCATATCCACACTGCAGGAAGTGATTGCTTACTTGCTGAGTGTTATGTACAGCTTCCTGCAAAGTCTTCCTGTCTAAAGGATCAGGAGAAGCTAATGTTTTTGTAAATCTTCTAAGAGATAATCCTGATATTGTAACATATGAAAAAGCAATTTAAAGCTCTCATAGATAAGGTAGTGGATGTGTAAACCTTTTTGCCCCATCTCTCTAATGACCTAGCTTCCCTGTTGGAGGGCAAAGGATTTTTTGAGGTGGAGGCTGAAACTCCTTTAGGCCCCTGTGAAATAGTTTCCAAATCAGCAGTATGGGCCCTGAATAAATGGGAATGAGTTTCTGGGACCCTGTAATACCTGTCTGGCTTGGCTGGAGCAGGAGGAAGAGAATCAGGGGTAGCACTAGAGTCAGAATACAAATCATCCAGAACATCAAGAACTGGAGGAATAGCTAAGGGCCTGTGCTGAGGCTTCTTAAGGAAAGTCCTAAGGCGTTTTCTAGAATCAGAATATTCCTGACCTTGCCACTTGAAATGTTCCCTCATGGTGTGCAGAACTTCCCCAAAAGAAATATCCTCAGGAGGGGAGGCCGAAGGGATGGAATCTTCTGCATCCGAGTCCTCATAGGTCTGGAAGAGCTCTTCCTGGCTATCAGAGTGGACAGAGCCCTCAGAACCTTCATGTGAAGGAGTAGGGTCAGAGGGTTCAACCCGGGGCCTTTTATCAGGAGGAGGCTGGGATGCTCTCTCAGGATGGGCCTGTGAACCTCTAATCATGGAAATTAAATCAGCAGCCATGGACATAATTTGTGTCTCCGGAGTCGGCTGAGGTAAGGATTTAGAAGTAATATGCTTTGTTTTGCTGGCTGCCTTAGCCCTAGTGTAGGCCTTAATAGACATGGCCATAGGGGGACTGGCAGCTCCATGTGCAGGAGTGACCTTGTCTACAGCAATGGTCTCAGGCATTTCCTCGGTTTCGGTATCCGGAGGAAAATCTATAACTGGCGTCGGAGTAATGTCTGGAATCGGAGTCGTCGGTAATGCGGTGTCTTCGGTTCGGAGCGGTGGAGCGTCTCAGAGGGAACCGGAGCACTCGCGCTAGGTTTTGGCATGGAGTCGGTGGTAGACGCGGGCCGAGGATGTCAGTCCCGGTCTTTACGCTTTTTGGGAGTTTGCTATGTCGGAAGATCCGACGGCATGGTGTAAGCAAAATTATCGCCGAAAAAATCTTCAGCGAACTCCGCCCGGCGCCTGAGAGTGGGCTTGTTGAAGCGAGCACAGGCTACACAGGCCGAGACGTCGTGGTCTGGGCCCAGGCAAGGGAGGCAGTAAGAGTGGAAATCCTTATGAGGTTTGTTTACAACAAAAAAGACAATTGTTAACTTTTTCAGTAATTTCTGACATCGGCTGAGGCAAGAAAAGGTCCCCAACGGGGCACTTAGCTTTTTTGATGACTTCGGTATCGTAGAATACAGGAGCTGACCGACCGGCACTTGCGAACTGCTTCTGCTTCGGGCACCGCGCGGCAAGAAAGACTGAAGAAAATGGCGTCGGCTGATGCTTATGTACTCCAGCCGCTCTGACGTCGGAGAGAAATGCGACATCAGCCGATGTCGGACCCAGACTTTGGAATCCGGCCGACCGAGGGCTGCCTGAGGCAGGACAACCCACATGTTATGACTGCAGTTGCATTCTTGAAGGACATCTGTCTCTGTTTCATGATGGACTTAGTTTCATCTGAAAGCCAGGGAGAATGATTGGATTTCACTCGAATCTTCCTAGAGGGAGCTAGGGAGTCCAGAGTATTTAGGAAAATGTTGTTAAAAGTGTTAACAGAATCATTTAGAGGGAGTTGTTTAAGGATGGACCAGTCAATGTTTTGTAGTATAGAGTTAAACTGTAAAGGATTAAACGTAGATAGTTTTCTGCAGTCTTTGAAAAGGTGGGGTTTAAGTATGTGAGAGTTGTATCTCTGTGTATTTTTATTCTGCATTGTTCTAGCTTGTGTTTGCATGTCTTGCTAGTTTACAAATGTATGTCTTTTAGTTCATAAGACAATGTACTCACTGGATGCAGCAATTTCAATAATCAATGCTGCTGCTTTTCCTGAATTACAATAGCTAGTTTGTTTCTATCTTCTTAACTGTTGGTAGAGGGTAATACCATGTGATCTTTACTTCCTCATTTTCAGTAATCCTGTGTGGTTCATGCTTCCAGTGACTCTCACATACCTGTATGTTGAAATGTTTATATGCACTCTAATGTAACAACCTTGCCATATTGCCTTTCAGTATACACACACTGTGTCATGGGTGTATCACATCCTGCAACAAGATGCAGAACTGTTCCTAGTTCTGTACTACATAAACTAGATTTGTCTATATCTTGTACCTTTTCTATGGATTTTGTTAACCACCGTGTATGTAGTTCACTATCTTGGGCTGGAAATATTAACCTTTCACCTTTTGGTGTAAATTCCCTTTACCTGAGCCACTTGTGCATTGACCTTTTATCACATTGAGGTTGTTCCACTACTTCTCTGTACTTCACAAAAGAGATAATATGTCCAGTGGGAAAAGGTCGATATTATCCACAGTACAAAATTTATATGAGAAAGAAAAATCCATCATCGTGACTGAATAAAACCATATAGTGTAACAAGGTGGTACGTGCTTTCATAGCAAAATGTTGTTCATGTAGGGCTTGTAGGTTTAGATGGACTACCACACATATTGCACACCCAATGACTGATCGTAATTTAGAATTTGATTTTTATGCTGACTGTAAAAGCAGTAAGCTAATACATTTGGCACAGTGTACTACATCCAGCACTTTTTTTTATAAAGGAAAGACAAACTGTACTCTCAATGAGAGAATTTTAGAACACAGTCATGACATTAAAAAGTTGAGGCTACATAATGCATTAGTGAAACGTGACTGAGTTTGGACCAATATATTATTTTAAATGTATTATATTAGAGTTGCTGATAAATGTGAATTTGAGCAGAGGGAACTTAACTAATAAAATGGAGTGCAATGAACTTAGATTGATCTTCGTTTTGCAAGCAAAGCAGATGCTATCCCTTTAGCACTTTTTGAAACCTTGACTAACTTGGAAAATAAGGACTGTTATGTCAGGATGCTACTCATCGACTTTACTTCTGCCTTTAATACTGTCATCCCCCAAAACCTAGTGATGAAACTAATACAACTGGGCATAAGCACCCCCTTGTGCAACTGGATACTAGACTTTCTCACAGGCAGACCCCAAAAGGTATGTATGTGAAATAACAGCTCTAAAAGCATAATTCTGAAATTGGGTGTACCACAGTGCTGTGTCCTGAGTCCTCTACTATTCAACTTGCTTACACATGACTGTGTAGCCACATATGAATCAAACAGAATTATCAAGTTCGTAGACAACACCACAGTCATAGATCTTGTCAAGAACAGCATATCGGAGTGAAGTGGAACATCTACTAGGCTGGTGTGACATCAACAATTTGGCATTGAATGTCAGCAAGACCAAGGAACTGATTATGGACTTTAGGAGGTCTCAGAAAACGCATCAACCTTTGGAAATCAAGGGAGTAACAGTAGAAAGAGTCAAGAGCACTAAGAGGACCTGTCTTGGTTGGTGCACACCAACCACACCATCAAAAAAGCACAGCAGCATTTCCGCTTCCTACAGAAACTGAGGAAAGCAACCCTGTCTCAGTCAACCCTCCAAGCCTTCTATAGGGGAACCATTGAGAGCATACTGACAAACATTATTATAGGGTATGGGAACTGTAATGCACCAGATTGTAAGGCTCTCTGGAGAGAAGTAACAGCAGCAGAATCATTGGCTCTCAGCTGGCATCCTTAGATGACTTACATGAATCTCCATGTATTGAAGAGCTAGAAAGATAATAAATGACCATACTCACCCTGCTTGTAGTATGTTCTCCTGCCTTTCCTCAGGTAAACATTACCACAGCATGCACTGTTAAGACTTCCAGGCTCAACAGAAGATTTTTCCCCTTATCCGCCAGATTGCTGAACTCTAACAACAGGCATGCCAGAAGCCTTTCTACTCTTTCAACCAATTAAGTGAATATTATCTTGACTAAACCAGTAAATGACATACACATGTCCAATTATTCTAAGATCACTACTACTAGCAGCATACTTAGTGCAATATCCAAATCTTCATCTGTCCTGAAACTTGAATGTACAATACTCTCTACAATATTTTTGCTTCACAGGTACCTGTTAATGTGAAAATTCAAGTTTGTGCAAAATATCTACTTGAGCAATACCCTAAATGGCACATTTTTATACATGTTAAGTGTCTGTCCTAGTATTACTAAATAGTAACTGTATGTATGTTACTTGCACTGGGAATGAAGCAACATAATTTCATTTAGCTGCACTATGTACAGATCTAAATGACAATAAAGTTTACTATGACTTTGACAAGCAGATATGAGCCCTGGCTTAAATGACAGTATGTCTTTAAAGCATGTCCTCAAGTCATGTGATTTGCTTTATTGATTTCATTGGTCTTATTGGTATTTAAATGTGTTAATGTTTTAAGAATGTATATGGTCTGAAAAAGTGGCTTTTGCTGTGAAAGTGCTTACCAACTTGTATGAAATAAATACTATATGGTTTTATTCAGTCATGGTGGTTACCTTTTCTTTTTCTTATAGCTTCTCTTTCTTTTGATAATTTTTTTGCATCCTTTCTTTTGATATTTTATGGTATATTTTGCATTCTGGTTTTGTCCACGTCTGGTTTAATTTCTTAAAGGTTTTTGCTAACCTAAGCAAAGATGTAATTTTAGACTTATTTTCTTTACATTTTAAAACTTTCACTTTTTTTAATTTCTCCAGGTCTTTTGGGTTTCTAATACCATGATGGAAAACGGACTTCATTCCGAAGTCAAAGTGTGATTAAAGTTCATGAAATTAATATTGTTTTAATCTTTGATGTTAGCCAGAAGTGCTCTTCACAGCACCCACAATGTGCCCAGTAATGGCTCTTCTGCAATTCATATGGAGTTAAATGTATTGGTAACGTATCTAATCACGACTGTAAATTATTTTTTTTCTAAGACCCATTGCTCCTACTACTACTGGAGTTGTCTGAGTATCCTTCTTCCACATTATCCTTGTTTCTGCCTGTAAATCCCAGTATTTTATGACAGTCTCTCTGTATGTAAGGCACTGTAGTCACTGGGTGTAGCAATTTCAATGATTAATGCTACTTTTGTCTCCTTATCATGGACCACTATAGCTGTTTTGGGTCGCGTCTATTTTTTTGAACTGTTGGTAATGGGTGATCCCATATGATATAAACATCATTTTCTATAATGCTTTGTGGTTTATGTTTCCAGTGTTTTTCAGCTACTTCAATATTATAATGTTTGCACAATCCCCAATGCAACAGTCTTGCCACGTTATTATGCTTTTCACTCTACAGTCCTTCTGCTATTAGAATATCACAACTAGCAACAAGATGTGCAGTTGTTTCCAGTTCTGTTTTACAAAACCTGCATTTCTTTGTTTCTCCCACAAATGGATCTGGTAAACCAACGTGTACGTATTCCATTATCTTGAGCCACCAGTAGTAGCCTTTAATCTTTGGTTTAAATTCACCTCTCCTTTACCCACTCCTGCTTTTGACCCTGACTGACATGAGGTTGTTCCAAGAGTTTTCAATACTTGCAACAATATTTATGCATTTGCAAAACTGTTTGCCTTCTCATCTGATCCTTCACCTTATATTCTTTCTTTTGTGTTTTGGCCCATTCAGTTGCTGCTTGATTTTTATCTACTTTTGGTTTGATTTCCATTCCCACTTGACACTGACATACTTCTGCTAAACAAAGCATGGAAGTCATCTTAGACTTATTCTCCTAATGTTTTAAAATGTTCACTATGTTTGGAGCTTGTGAAGTCAGTAGATACATATGCAGTCCTACAACTGCAGAGATCTATACATGTAATCAATTTCGAGGAGGCCCATACAGGGAATATATAGTCTTGGTATACACAAATTTTAATAAATCATTTGGTAAGTATGAAGCATCCTTCTTACTTTTAGGACAGGAGGAGCAAATTGGTTTATAGCTTGGACTTTGTTCCTAGATGTTCTTTTATATCACATTCCTGTCCCAGGCTGATGTTGCAGTTTTCCTGTTTTAAAGGTTGCTTTTGCACATTTATCAAGACCAAATGTCATTCTTATACCATCTGAAACAATTTTAACCACTTGCAGTTGTGCTTTCAGTTCCTTATCTGATGAACTGCATAGTTTTCATCAAAAAAAAAAAAAAAAAGAAGATGAGAAGTCTTTACAGTTTGTTGTTTTCTGGCAGCCAAATTGTAGCCATGACCTAATCTGTTATGTAGACAGCTTAATGGGTTTAGGGAAAGACAAAAGAGCAACAGTGACAAGGAATCACCCTGGAATATGACCCTTTGAATTTTTATTCCTGGAATAATAATTTATCCTTTATCATGGCTTAACTGCAAAGTGGTTTGCCACTGATTCATGGTCACTGTTAACATAATCAATCAATATTGGATGCATCTTACACATTTTTAAGCACTCTTTCATCCATGAATGTGAGATACTGTCAAATGCTTTTGTAGTTTATCCATGCCATACTTAGATTCTTCCCCTTTTTATAGTTATCCATTTGACTTTAATTAACAAGAAAAGATCATTTGTTCCATATGACTATTTTATTGCCCTTTTGTTCTATTGGCATGAGTTTTCTTCTAAATGACTACAAACTCTGTCGGCATGAATTCCAGTGTATAGTGTTGGAAGGCAAGTTATTGGTCTGTAGTTTTAGGATAGCTGCAGGTTCCCTGTTAAGTAGGTGTATTTTTTTATGTTAACCAGGCTGGTGTCTGTCCAGGGTATGCATATAAATAGTTCTTATTCATGGCTAAATCTTTATGTAAAGATGTTAATTCTTTCAGCCAGAAGTTAGGTACTGCATCTGGGCCTGGGGTGTTCCAGTCAGGAGCTTTTCTTCATCCTATTTCATATTCTGCACATTTTAACTTATTCTTTCTTTTACTTTTTCTATCCATTCAGCATCTTTGTTATGTTCCTCAGGATCTTCAAATACATTTCTCAAAAATGTATCTATTTCTTCGACTTTTGGTGGTCTTTCAATTCCTTTTGCTATTTTTCCCCAATTCTATCGGTCCTTTTTTGAGGTTCAGCTGCATAGTGGTTTGCCATTTCTTCACAGTACCTGCAATAAAATTTACCAAACTGTGATGACTCTTGCATGTTTGTAACCGTTGTATGATCCAGGAATGGGGAATACTATCAAATGCTTTTATGTAATCTATCCATGTCATACTGAGATTCCTGCTCTTTTTACTTGCCTTCATTAAGGCTCTATTTCACAAAAGAAGAGCCTTTGTTCCATAGGAATCTCTCTCTTATTTTTCTTGTGTTCTACAGCCATAATTGAATATTTATCTGAATAACTACTCTATGTGCATAAATTCCTGTATATAACTTATAAGTTGTTGTGAGACAAGTTACTGGTCAGTGGTTCTAAAGGTGATTTGCAGGTTCACGTTTAAGTATGAGCATGGTTTTCGTCATTGTTAGCCAGTCCAGTGTCCTCTCAGGTGCATATAAAGGTAGTTTTTACTCGACGCTAAATCATTGTGCAAAGATGCTAGTATCTTAACTAAAAGTTAGGTACTGCATCTGAACATGCCATTCTCCAGTTGGGGGCCTTTCTTAGCTTCATCTCTGTCTCAGTAGCAGTTTCCTTATTCTAATTCAGGTTTTCCATATCACTGTTTCTTAATTGTTCTTTTACTTTTTTTTTTTTTTATCAATTCAGCCACCATGTTGTGCTCAACTCGGTCCTACAGATTTCTCTAGAATGCATTAATTCCCTCCATTCTTGATGGTATTTCAGTTATTGCCATTTTCTTAGCTCCCTGAAGAACTTCTTCTGATCATCCCTAAACTGTTTGTTTTCTACTTTTTTATATTTCTCAGTGGCTCTCCTAATTTTTCAGCCTGCACAGGGATTTTTAATTTATTTAATTTTTAATTTATTGTTAGATATAGTGCAACTCAAATCCTGATCTTGCATTTTTGTTTTAGCTCACTTACTTTGAAATGACTGGGTAGTGGGTCTTTCAGTTTTGGAGTCCTGAGCCATTTTACAGATTGCCTCTAACCATAAGAGACATGGGTGGTACCCCAGGAGGGGATTTACAGTTCCTCATCCATTTATCCAAATTCTTTTTGAACAGTGTGAGGGACAGGCTTTATTTTATGAAGATGGGAAGTTTATTCCATGCAAGAAGTAGCCTTTGGGATACAACTGTTTCTCCAGCAAGTTTTGTTCGAGTCACAAATAAGGTTCATGGCCACAGAATGTGCAGTTCTTGTATAATTTTTCTTGCGAATATATAACATTTTCATTAGTGCTGGATCACAGAATGCCTTGTAGGTCAGGCACAAGTCAGCTCTCAATAAATAATATGAGATGGAGTAAAGGGTTATTGCCTTTAGTTGGTCTGCATAAGACATGTGTCTTACTCTTTCTATTTTTAAAGTGAGAAACCTCTGGGAATGCTCCAGTTGGTGTAAGTGCCTGGTTAGGTGCATGCAGAAGGGAAACATTGTACTCAGTTATCGGCCTGATGAGGGCCAAGTACAATGGCACTATAACTTCCTTTGATCTTGATGCCATGCCATTACTTATAAGTTGAGCCATACAGAAGGATTTTTGCATTGCCACAAATACCTGGAGGTAAAAGTTTAGGTTACCATCTACCTATGCTCTTACATCCTTCAACTCTGGGTCTACTTTTAGGAATCTGTTATAAATACTATAATTTGTAGGGATAGCTGATTTACCAAAGGGTATGATTATGAATTTAGTATCACACCATGATTTGGGCACCAGTCTTTTGACATTTTAGGCCTGTTTGTAGGATGTCAACATCATTGTGAGATTCAGTAATTGCTCCTTGTTTACAGTCAGTGAACGTGGTAAGCCAGAGGCCCCCAACATTGACTAGCACTTCATAGAAGTATATGCCAAACATGAGGGGTCCCAACACTGAGCCCTGTGGGACACTGCTAGTAACTGTTTTTTATTGGAGGTGGATTCACCTGTCTAGACAACATATGTCTTGTCAGTGAGCCAGTTTGCTATCCAACTGATGATACAGTGGTTTGTGCCTAACTCAATAAGTTTATATATGATCCCCAAGTGTTGAACAGTTTGGCCAGGTCAAAATAAAAGATGTGCACCATTTCACCCTTATCTGTGGCCCTGGTGAATTTCTCCAAGAAGTCCACCAGACTGAGCAGGCAAGACTTCCCTTTGACAAAGCCAAATTGAGTATGGGCCAGTGTTTGGAAAGTTTCTATGCTGTTGTATATCAGGTCCATGATAATTCACTCCATAACCTTGCAGACAAGATTGGTCAAGCTTATGTTTGTAGTTCCCTGGGTCAGTTGATGGGCCCGCCTTGTTGTACCGAGGGGCAACTGTTGCAGACCTCCTCTCCTCTGGGACAAAGCCCATCTGGAGGCTGTGATTAAAGTGGGTTTTTAGTGGCCCTGAAAGATTCTGTTTTAGTCTATTTAAGAAGCATCAATGAATGTTGTCAGGACCTACGGAGGCTGTGTTTTTGGCTTTAGCGAGCACAGTAAGGTCCTGTTCCATCATAAAGAACAGTAAATGACTGTGGGTATTTCTTTGGGTGTGGTAGGAGGTGATAGGAGAGCTTGAGTTGAACTTGTCGGCCAGCAGGTTTGATACAGTTTCAGGCTGGGTGTAACTGTTTCCATTCATGATTAACTTGGCACATTGCTGAGCATTTCTCCTGACATTATGAACAGAATTAAAAAAAGCCTTATGGTTATCTTTCACCTGGGAGGCTACCTTTGCCTCATTTGGCAGATTTCACCAGCTCTATAACTTGTTTGGACAGATAAGTGTCTTTTTTGCACTATTTTGCCTGTTCCTTCTTAGCTCTGGACAGGATTTTTTCCTTTTGTTGAACAGCATATTTATGCTATGGGTCCACCAGGGTGTTTTATTTTTGCCAGTAATCATAGATTTGACTCGCAGAGGCACTCTCTCTTCTATGAAGTTATGAATGTGGTTGTAAAGGGCTTTTGTGTAAGGCTCAGAGTAGGTCTCAGTGTCATATATGTTTGGAGGGGCTTGGAAGTTTAATAAGCTGTCACAGTAGTTTTATGGGGGTACTAGGTTAATTTTAATATTAAAAGGAGATAATTTTTGGTCAGGTCTTTCCAGGGATGAGTTAAGGCATGGGAGGGAGCAGTATCCCCCCGCCCGCTATGTTCATGAGTACTAGGTCTAGGACAGTTGTACCTCTAGTTGGGAAGCTAATTAGTTGCTCCATGGTGTTTGCATTGACGAAGTCCAAAAACCTTTGAGCAATTGAATTATGGGTCATACAAGTCTCCCAGTTTATGGAGAGGTAGTTGAAGTCACCCATACGTATGGCATTAGGCTGAATGTTAACAGATTCCAGTAGGTTTAGGTAGGAGGTGTGGGTTTTCCAGACTCATGTTAGGGAATCTGTAGCTAGCAAGACTATGAGAGGGGTTGCACCTATGGTTAGATGGGCATGGAGCAGCTCAAGCAAGTCATATTGTTGGACCAGTCTAGCAGTGTACACGTCCTGTATGAACACTGAGACAAATCCTTTATTTGTTTTATCCTGCGCGGAGGGGGATTAAAATGTGTGAAAGCCTTGTAGCTTTTGATATCTATGGTGCTCTCCATGTTTATGAACCATGTTTCCATGACTGCACATATGTCTGTATTCTCCAAGGTGAGGAGTGCCTCAGGGAGTACAGTTTTTTATTAAACTCCATAGCATTCAGCAGCAGTACCTTTAGGTAGTAGTGAGTGATTTTTGTTATGTTGGAGGGTTTAACAACTTGGCACATCCTAAGAAAGACATTATGGGAATAGATAAACTTTTTGCCAGTATCTGGAAGCCAAGTGGTGAGAAGTGTAAGCCATCTCTGGTAAAACACCATGGTTTGTTAATCATGTCTCTCCAGACTGACAGATATTGGATCCCCCTTGTTGTGACACCAGAAACTAAGCCAATTGTTGAAGTTGATTATTATTTGCTGGTACTGTGGCATCATTATTGGTGAAGGCAAGATGCTACTCAAGGCTAGATTCATATCCACTTCAGACACATTTTCAGAGAGTTCCATCATGTCCTTCTTCATGTAGTCCAGTGAGGTACGTCTTAAATTGTTTACACCCACATAGACTACAACTGTGACATACTGGTGCTTATGCTTTAAAAACCTGAGTGCATGCGTGATCATCTCCTTGTTTAGCCTGGTAAGAGGGACATCAGTATGTCTTATACTGGAATCCCAAATAACTAGAATGTTTGGTTGTGTGGTGTGTTGCCTTATGGGTTTAGAAACAAGGCTACAATGACTTTCTGAATTATTTATTCTATCACTTAATTTCAAATTCTTCTATTTCTGAATAAAACTGCTTACACTACATTAGACTTCTGTGCTACAAGGCCACGGTGGTACAGCAGTAGCATTGTTGCCTCACAGCAAGAGGTTCTCCTGTTCGATTCTCTGCTGGAGTGCCTTCTGTGTGGAGTCTGCATGCCCTCCCCTGGTCGAGTGGCCCCCGAAAGACATGCGTGAATGGGTGTGCCTTCACTGAAGGTTTGGCGTTGGGCTGGCAAATTGGCACCATAAAAATCTACTGCCAATCATTAGCGGACCGGAGTTCCGCTGTGGCGGCCCCCTAACCGGGAAAAGCCGAAAAGACAAACAAGACTTCTGTGCTACAATTCTCTTCTCCGTAACATTTACCATGTCTGGGTGCCTTTGCCAATATGTATTTTCAAACTTACCTTTACAGTTAATAGTTTACATTGATTTTTTTTCTGCATATTAATTGTACCACATAAAGTCTTGTTTCTTTTCTCGGGCCCACTCCTCTCTTTTTAAAAATGGTGTAAATAGTTGTGGAATGTTTTCTTTCTGTCGCAACACTTCATGTTTTTGCTTCATTTTCCAACTGACTCGTTTTTTTTACTTACCTTCATATTGTTTTGTTTTTATTCTGTCAATTAATGACCGTAACTTGACATCTACACTGTCTGCCATTTTCTTCATTTCAATGATTTTTCTTTTCTGTATTTGTTTACTTGCCCTTAAAATGTCACCCCTTTTTTAGAAACTCGGGCTTACTTGCATAACATGATGTCTTTGTTTTTTGTCCTCAGGTGTCCATCTCTTCATTTCTGTGCATCTTGTCTTGCTAACCAATTTTTGTTAGCTTTTGTGAACTATTGTTTTTCATTGCCATAGTGGGGTCTTGTAGATCTGCTGGATCAACACCTAACAGAGTGACAAGATCTCTCTCATCCTGAAGCATTCGTTTTCTAATAACCCTGCCACTTCTGCCTTTGCCAGGGCTGGGCACTTTTTTTTTATCCTAGGATGAGTGCACTTAGCTGTTCCCTTTTTTCTCTTGATATATGCTAGTCTATATACATCAGTTTTTCATGGGTGGAATTTAATAAATAACAAGCCTGCCAAGGCTTGAGGATGATTTCAGTTCAAAACAAACCTCTTACTTACTATTTTTTTTTTTACTGATTTAATCTGTCAGTCCTTACTATGCCATCATTTTGTATAAAACCCTTGCCACATATAGCACACTTAAAGGGTTTCTGCTTTTGTTTAACTTGGCAAATATTTAGCTTTTTTACATATGTTGACATGACTGGATCCCATTCCTAATCAGGGCTTAATTAAAGTTCATAAAATCAATCTTGATTCAGTCTTTGACATCTGATGAGTCCTCTTCTCAACACATGCAAAGTACTTAGACTTGCCTCTTTCTGCTGTTTATAAGACGTTACTTCAATCAGTAGCACCTTTAAATATGCTTTCATTTTTCATTAGCCTTGCTGCTAGTACAACTGAAACTATTTGCATATCCTTATTCTATATTCTCTAGTTTCTGTTTACATGTCTTGATAGTTTAATTTTTTTTTTTGGATGATGTAGTCACTGAGTGTAGCAATTTTAGAGATCAATGCTACTTTTTTGTTTTCTTTTGATGTAAAATATCTAGTTGGATTAGTTCTGCCCATATTAGACATATTGGTGTATTACCATATCACTGCTACATTTACTATTACAACATGTAACTCTATCTTGTGTGGACCCTGTCATGTCTTACCAGGTCACCCTTCTATGCAAAACACATATCACACATGCAATATTTGAAAGGTTTCTCTCAACTGTTAATATACTGATGCATTTCTAGTCGAGTCTTCTTTACAAAACTCTTGGCACACAAAGCACATTTAATGGGTTTCTCTCTTTTTTTAATTTCTCCAAATATTTTGGGTTTCTAATACCATGACAAGAATAGACCCAGTGGGTCTCTATGGACAGTCTTAATTACTGTGTTCATTTGTTTTATAAAGCTTCTGTCTTTTGGGGTTTTATTAACCTTCTGCAGTCTGTTTCTCTCATTCATCTTAATATATCCGTCTTTGTCTATTAAATCAAGCAACTCTTCTCTTAACTCCTTTTCTTCCATACTGAGGTCACATCCCTTGTTTTCCATTTCCTGTGGGCATTCTATAGAAAGTTCTATAGCATCTTCCTGTGGCACATTCTCTTCAATTTCATCCTGTGTCATCTGTTGTTCTGTCATATGGGAACTCACTGGCTTATCATTGCTCAACATTGACTGCATCAGTTTCCACAGTTTCCTGTTCCTTTCCTTGCTGTCTAGCTTCAAGTGAATGTTTATACTGGTTTCCTGTGGAAAGCTCTAAAATATCTTGATATGGCACCTGACCAATTGCTTCCTGTTTCACTGGTTTCCCCTTAATTTGGATATCCATTGCTCTATCCTGTTGTGGTGCTTTCTGTACTCGATTTACTACACTGAATCCTTCTGTTTGCAGCTGTTCCATAACCTCAGTTTCTATTTCTTTGACTTCTTCATTACCAGTCTCTTTTTCTGCTTTTCCTCTTAGTCTTCTTATTTTTTGTACTGTAAAGTTTTCCATATCCAGATTCCTTTGCCTATATTTTTCTTCAAATATCTTTGGTGCTGCTCTTTTTTGTATTGGTTAGTTTTTCCTTCTCCTTTGTATAAATATTACACCATATTAAATCTTTTTTCCTTTCCCATGTCTATATTTCTTCTTGACATGTCTCCTGGTCTTCTTGCTTTTCCTTATTCTGGGGACTCGCTCCATCATGCTGTGATGTAGTTTGTTTTAGACCTTCTACATTAAATCCTTCACTTTGCAGGCACTCCATAACTTCAACTTCTATTTCTTTAACTTCGGTTTCACTAATCATCTTTTCTGCATTACATCTTTGTGCTATGAATCTTTTTATTGTGAAATTTTCCATATCTGGTTGCCTTTGCCTGTATTTCTCTTCGAATATCTTTGAGACTGCCTTCTCTGTAGTTAACTTGGCTTTCTCCTTTGCATAAATATTGCACCATATCAAATATTTCTTTCCCATGTCCACATTTCTTTTTTATATTTTTCAAACATCTCTAGGTTTTGTTTATATTTTCTCACTTCCTCAGAGGCTTCTTTTTCCAAATAGATTAAAATTTCTTGATCTATATACTGTTTTTGAAAAATCTGTTGTATTAATGAATGCAAATTTTTATTTGAAGCTTCTGACAGTTTTTCCTGTGGAAGTATTTTTCTTTCCTCTAATTTCCCTCTTAATTGTTTTGTATATCCTGTGCCTGGAAGTTCTGAGCTTTTTACATAATAGTACCAGTACATAATCTCTTTCTTATCCTCAATAGTCCACTCTATCTTCTTTATGGCTCTTCTTTGGTCAATCAATTTTTGTCGTTTTTGTGGACTGCTACTTCCTTCTACAATGGGGGGGGCCATCTACATTTTCTGTCCAGAGTGGACTCTCTGATGTCTACTCACACCACTTTTATGTTTAAAAGTCCTACCACATGTGGTGCATTTATATGGCTTATACTCTGTGTGAACTATTTCATGCGCTATCATACGTCTCTTTTCTACAAAACTCTTGCCACATGTCCGACATTTATAGGATTTCTTTCCACTGTGCATCTTCTGGTGATCTACCATTTGATGCTTCCATGCAAAGCTCTTGTCACACGTGGTACATTTGTATGGTTTCTGCCCACTATGGTTATACTGATGTAGCACCAAGTGATTCCTCTGTACAAAGCTCTTGTCACACATGGTACATTTATATGGCTTCTGCCCAGTGTGGAGCCTCTCATGAATCACCATACAGTTTTTGTATGAAAAAGTCTTGTCACACATAGTACATTTGTATGGTTTCTGTCCACTATGGTTATACTGATGTATCACCAATTGAGTCTTCTGCATAAAACTCTTGTCACACATGGAGCATTTATATGGCTTTTGCCCAGTGTGGAGCCTCTGATGAATCACCATACCTTTTTTGTATGAAAAACTCTTGTCACACATGGTGCATTTATATGGTTTCTGGCCACTATGGGTATAGTGATGCGTCACCAAGAGATTCTTCTCTACAAAACTCTTGCCACAAATGGTACATTTATAAGGCTTCTGCCTACTATGAATATATTGATGTCTGACCATGTGAGACTTCTGCACAAACCTCTTGTCACACATGCAGCATTTATATGGCTTCGGCACACTATGCATACTATGGATATATTGATGTCTCACCATCTGAAGTTTCTGTAAAAACCTCTTGTCACAAATGGTACATTTATAAGGTCTCTGTCCAGTATGCATATTCTGATGGCATACCAGTCGATTCTTTTGCACAAAACTCTTGTCACACATGGTGCACTTATATGGCTTCTGACCACCATGGGCATAGTTGTGCATCATCAAGCCATTCTTTGTTACAAAACTCTTGTCACACATGGTGCATTTATGTGGTTTTTGCCCACTGTGCGTATAGTTATGTATCATCAAGTAATTCTTTCGTACAAAACTCTTGTCACATATGGGGCATTTATATTTTTTCTGCCTACCATGGAGCCTATGATGACTCAGCATACTGGAATTGGATGCAAAA
>NC_056732.1:1842366591-1842477119 GCF_019279795.1 Protopterus annectens | reverse complement strand
ATATCCCATACCTATGTTGAATGATGTTACGAATTATGTTGTAAGTGAATGGGGAAAAAAGTGTCCCCCTTTATTAGGTAAGGAATTTGTTAAGAATTCAGCAACAGCGGCGAAAGGTACTACTGCTCAGTATAATAGAGTTTGTGGTTTGGAATACTCCCCATATGTAAATTATATAAAAAACATATTAAGGAAGAATTGGAATATTCTTGTGGTCGATCAAGATATAAAGAAAATAATAGGTGATACACCAGTTTTTGTCCATAAAATGGGAGCAAACATTAAGAAAAAACTGGAAAATGGATTTGCATCAGGAATAAGAAATGCTCAAAATAAGCACACCAGACTGTGTGGGAGCTGTAGGCAATGTAGTGCTGTACTGGAGATGGAAGGGTCGATTTTAGGAAAATACTAACTGGACTAGAATCAATTTTAAGTATTGTTATTGCAACGCTAGATACATTATTTACCTGGCCAAATGTATGTCATGTCCCAGTTACTATATAGGTAAAACAGAGAGGCAATTTAAGAAGAGAATTTACGACCATCTATATAGTATAAGAACAAAGGACATGAACAATGCCTTGTACAGACATGTAGCAAAATATGGAGATACACATTTGTTTAAGTTTGCGATATTAGATCAAGTTAGTTTAGGTCCACGTGGTGGTAATATTAAAGCACTTCTTGGTAAGAGGGATATTATATGGCAAATATTAACTGATGCCGCAAGAGAGCCTGGACTTAATGAGTACATTACTATAAAACCACTATTACAGCTACGTTAGCACATCAAATGTATTATTTGGGTATTATTGTCATATTTTTGTATATTCATATGGTCTATATGAGAATATCTTAAGGGGATTTTTTTGATAGATTAGCATACATATACATCTATTTACCTTTATGATATGTATTGGCTGTATTACACAAGTATTTTATGATTTTTATATATAGTTTTTTATAATAGCATTTTTACTATAAATATTATATCTAGTATAGTAATTGACGACAAGTAAACATGCTTTGTTTGAATTGATACATTATTAGCCGGAAAAGGTTATTTTAGTGTTGGAAGTCAGGGAGAGTTTAGTTACTTGTATTTTGATATTTGCATTATGCTATTTTTTATTGGCACTAGTTCACTTTAACATCTTAAACATTGAGTGATTTTTGGTGCCAAAATAAGTTATTTAAATGCATATCCAAAAGTTGCAATGTATTCTGATGAAGTCCACCCTAGTGTGGATGAAAGCTCTCCTGTCCACCTGATGAATCTTGGGATACTGGGGCAATGGAGCAACTGCCTCATGTACACAGACAACCATCTTCCTCCTACCACCCAACACTACAACCTGCGAGTGATGCACTTACATAGCCAAACTGGAAGCAAAGCTCTCTCCAGCCAAGATTTTGCTAGACAGTCAAGAGGAGAAGGTTAATATCTGTACTACACCTCAAGCAACACACAGCCCTTCAAAACCCACACCATCAACACCCACACATAGCAACACTAAACCCACATATGCAGAGGCCCTTAACATTAACCTGCCCAAGAAACAAGGACCTCCGAAGCTGAAATGCAAACAAATATCGGTCACAACCAAAGTGACACATAGCTCACAACACCAGTGTGTCACCCAACAACAGCCCCTAAGGCAAGACAATGTACCCAACACTTTAGTCGTAGGTGACTCTATAGTTAGGCACACTGATGTCCCACTCACTAGGCTGAACAAGGAGAAAATTACAGTCAGCTGCCTGTCGGGTGCCAGGATCCACCACATAACGCACCACTCAAGTCACTAGACAACAAGTACAAATACGACTCTATCATTGTCCATGTTGGAGTGAATGACTTGAGACGTACCTCCCTGGACTACATGAAAAGAGACATGGAAGAGCTCTCAGATCATGTGGCCCAAGCAGGTATGACACTAGCCCTGAGTAGCATCCTGCCTTTTTCCAGAATGATACCACAGTACAAGGACAAAATGACTGACTTCAACAATTGGCCAAGCTTCTGGTTTCATTCAAAGGGGATCCAGTATCTGTCTGCTTGGGACAACATGATCGACAAACCACGATGCTTTGCCAGAGATGGTCTGCACCTATCACTCCTGGGATTCAGGTTACTGGCTAAAGCTCTCACCATCCCTATAGTGCCTTTTTTAGGCAAGGTTCAAAGGACAAAACCACCACCGTAACAGATAAAAGTATGCAAAATCTGAAGGTAATTCTACTCAATGCTAGAAGTCTAAACCTCAAAATGCACTCTCTTGAAGAACTCCTAAAAATGGAGAACATTGATATCTGTGCAGTAACTGAGATCTGGTTCAAGGCTCCAGAGAGCACCCCTGCAATACCAGGCTACAACTCTTACCACACTTTTTGGCCACCAAACCAAGACTGAAACACTAAAGGTGGAGGAGTGTCCATACTCACCAAGAATATTCACACCTCCAGGCTAGTTGCCCAACACAATGCATCTGAAATTCTCCAGGTGCAACTAACACTAGGTAAGACTGCAATCCAAATTGTAGCTTGCTACAGATCCCAAACCATGCCCCAAAATTCTCACTACACCTTTCTAAACATAATGGACAATATTAAGATACAAGCAAAGACCCTAATACTTGGTGATTTCAACTACACTGCCATTAACTGGGAAAACTACTCGGGTACCAACACCTTTATCTTGTGCACTGTGATAGTATCAGCTTACTGGCGTACTTGCTACCCTCGCAATTGCAAACCAGCGGTACTGAAGTTTTTTTCTTCTGCTGATTGAGAGGTACAATAACGCAGAAGTGGACTGTGAGTTTTGGCAACAGTTTCAAACCATTTGTGTACCAGTTACATCTGCAATTATTTGAACTGGCAATACTGAAGATACACTGTGAGTGTTGATAACAATTTTTGCTGCCAATTGAAAAGTGTAGCATTGTGAGAGTGAGCCTCGGCAACAGTTTTGAGTCAACTGGTGTACTTGTTATCCTGTTTATAGTGGTACATTGGAAGCATATTGTGAGTGTTGGTAACATTGTAACCTAACTGGTGCATTTGATACTTAATTACAATGCTATCCTTTACGCAAGAGAACTCTTCTTTAAGGATTTAAATATGGCGGTTAACCGCCACTGATTTAACTGTATTTTGAGGAGCGATTCGATTGGACTTTGCAGGGACAGACTACACAAATTTTAAAAGTCCAAATAGTTTTTAACCAATAAAAGATTTTAAGAGAAGTTTAGCTTCTGGTATTTTTGAACTCAGCCGTGGAGTAGCAGTTTGATTTTTTTCTGTAATATCCTAGACCTGGTCATTACCAACATGGAAGATAGATGCTCCACACCAGTGGTCACCCCCACATTGGTTAGGTCTGACAATAAGAAAATCACCTTTGACATCCACATCCCACCCCCACCTCCCAGTAAGGAAACCTCCGTAAAAAACTTTTCCAAAGCCAACTTTATGCTACTCAAGTCAGAAGTGACAAACCTCATGGCACCCATGCTGATGGGAGCTGAAAGTTCGACTGCTGAATCCTACACTAAGGCACTGTACGAGCACGTCCACTCATGCATGAATCGTGCCATCCCAAATAGAACCAAGACGCTCTCCTCTAAAAAAGGAGGCCAATCCGGTGGTCCCCTGCCATAAACAAACTATACAACAGAAGAAAGAAACTGTTGCAGAAAAGAGGAAAATCCCAGGATGCAAAAAACTTTCTTACCAGCCTCAGTAAAACGCTGAGATCTCTCATAAAATCCTCCAAAGCTAGTTACGAAAATAAAATTGCCAAAAATTCCAAAGACAACCACAAGGCATTCTATAGTTATGTCAAGAATCTGAATGGCAATGCTCAGATCTGCTCTGAGCTACAACAGAATGGCATTAAATATACTGATCCCAAAGATATTGCCAATATCCTGGCAGATCGATTAAGTGCAAACTTCACCCCCTCTCACCCCCTAAAGGGCCCATCTCAATACCAAAAGATTGCCAAATTCTGGTAATCACGGTCACACAGGTAGAAACCGCACTCTCCAAAGCTAAGAATACAGCATCCATGGGACCAGATGACATCCCAGGCTGTGTACTACATGAACTACAAAATGAACTGGCACCTCACCTAAGTGTCATGTTTAATCATAGCCTCACCTCAGGCTTCGTGCCCACTGAGTGGTACACAGCTACAGTTATCCCACTCCGCAAGGGGGGATCCACCTTGGATCCCGGGAACTACCGTCCCATCAGTCTGATGAGCCTGATCTGCAAAGGCATGGAACTTATAAACAAAGACATTGGCAACCTTCAAACAGTGGACCCAACCCAGTTTGGGTTCGTGAAGGGCCGATCTTGTCTCCTGAACCTAACTGGCTTCTTCAAATCAGTCTCCAGGGCTGTGGACGAGGGTAAGGCGGTCTACACATCCTATCTGGATCTTGCCAAGGCCTTCGACACCATCCCCCACTCTGGAATCATAGATAAACTTACTAAGCTGGGCATACATCCCTACGTCACTTGATGGGTTGCCAAATGGCTTACTAACAGAACCCAGTCTGTAAAAGTAGCCGACTCCAAATCCAGCTCCAGACAAGTGACAAGTGGATTACCTCAGGGTTCAGTCCTGGGACCACTCTTGTTTGGCATCTACTTCTCTGAAGTACAGGCCAACACTGAGGGACTCTGGCTAACAAAGTTCACAGATGATTGCAAACTGGGAGCCATTATTGAATCCCTAAATTATATGGATATTCTACAAAAGGGCCTTACAGAAACAGATGCTTGATGCCAGAGCCATGGGCTCATGCTTAATGCCAAGAATTGTATAGTTATCCCCTTTGGGAAAAAACATGTACACATGAATTACCACATAGATGGCAGTACACTAAACACCGAAAGTGTGATGAGAGACTTAAGGACACACGTGGACAGTGGTTTCACCTTTGATAACCACATCATCACAACAGTCAGGAAATCCTTCTATGTGGCACACGTCGTCACTAAGGGTTTTTCATCCAGAAAAAAGGAGGTCATTGTCCCACTATACTCATCCCTCATTAGACCCATTATGGAGTACAACGCCCCATTTGGTATGTACCTCACAAGACATCTGCAACAACTGGAAAGGCCACAAAAATACCTCACTAAAAGAATCACAGACCTAAAGCAGATGCCCTGTTCTGACTGTCTAAAAAAACTCCAGCTATAGTCTGTGGCATATTGTCTACTCAGAGGCGATTTCTGCTTAACATACAAGGCCTTGTCAAACCCTGAGTTGTTGGACATGCTCCACTTAAAGAAATCCCAATCACCCAGAGCCACACGCTCCAGGGATCTAAACCTTGTCATCACAATAAACAAAACATGCTGAAGGGATAGGTTCCTGACCCAGAGACTTCCCATACTCTGGAATTGACTGCCCATACATGTCAAGCAGAGCGCCTCCTTGGCGCTCTTCAAAAAGAACCTTGACGACTGGATGGAAGATAGGAAATTCACCCCAGGGGATCACGTCAGTAGCCCTGCTAGACAGGGGTCCAGGGAAGTAAATATTGTGGGAAGAAATATACAGGGAATTGTTATGGCTAGGCTTGTATAGGCCCTAGGGCCAATAGCCTAGTACCAACCTATGAACCTATAATGTGTTCAAGACTTTCATGGTTCATTCATTAAAGAAGATGTTATACACTTTGTGCATTGGCATTGTGTTCTGACTGCATCCGTAACCTTTCAGTGGTTTCTGCACTTGTTTGGGACTGTTTACGTTGTTGTTATGCTGAACTATCTAAAACAAATGAATTGGAACATTTTAAAAACCCTTCCACTTGATAAAGCCATAGACTACTTTAATTCTACTTTCCTAGATGCTCTAAATTCCCTAGCTCCACCAAGGAAAAAAAGAATAAAAACTATAACTGCCCCGTGGCTCCCTAGTTCTACCAAGGAAAAAAAGAATAAAATATATAACTGCCCCTTGGCTCCCTAGCTCCACCAAGGAAAAAAAGAATAAAAAATATAACTGCCCCTTGGCTCCCTAGCTCCACCAAGGAAAAAAAGAATGAAAACTATAACTGTGCCTTGGCTAACCAAAGAAACAAAGCAAATTATGCAGAGACAAATCCTGGAAGCTTTACCAAAAGAATAAACTTCCTGAAACCCTTCTCCAATATACACAGCTCCGTAACTTTGCCAAAAAACAAATCTTCAAAGACAAAAAATCCTACTACACTAAGCTAAAGTTCAACCATCCCCAAAGCCCTAGGCTTTTTTGGAACTACATAAACTCACTCCTCAACCCAGGCTCCAAAAATAACCCCTGTCCGGACCCAAGTAAATCTGACCTTGATTTAGCCTCACTATTCAACTCTTTCTTTATCAAGTCAATATCCGACCTAACAAAAACTTTTCCCAACAACGACCTCTCTCTCCCCTACATTCCACCTCATCTACATCCCCAAATAATTTCCCCCCATGTTTGAGCTTAAACCTGTCCCCACTAACTGCATAAAAAGATTTCTATCCAAACTTAAACCCTGCTCCAATGCACTTGACAACATCCCCTCTTCCTTTCTTAAGTCTGCTTCTGATGGTATAGCTCTCCCAATTAGTATCCTAATTAACATATCCATAAACGAATCCTATGTCGCTAAACTCTGGCATTCTGCCTTTATTCTTCCTCTCCACAAGGGAGGCAAAAACATTAACATTTCAAACTTCTGCCCTATAACTCTTCCCTCTCCAATCTCCAAAATCCTAGAAAAATGCATCCATCTCCAACTTATGCCTTTTCTGACTAAAAACCAACTTCTTACCCTACCCAACATGGCTTCCGACCAGAACATAGCACCATAACAGCTCTACTCTCATTCTTAGAAACTGTCAATCAAGCCCGAGATTCTGGGAACTTAGTATCCACAGAGCTCCTAGATCTCTCTACAGCATTCAATACTGTTTCACATAAGCACCTTCCAATTCACCTCTCAAACCTAAATATCTGCCAAAACACTCTTTCCTCGTTCTCAAGCTATCTGTCAGATAGATCTCAGGCTGAGAAATGGAAAAAAGGCACCTCAAGGTTGTTCCCTATGCCAAACTACTCGGTGTAACTATAAATGAACACCTCAAGTTCGACATCTATATTCAGCAAAATATAAAGAAAACCCACCAAAAACTAGGTATGCTGTACAGGAATAACCACTTCCTCTGTACTTCTACCAGGCATACTCTGGCCTCCTCTTACCTCCTTCCCTCCCTTCTGTATGGTGCCCTGCTACTAAATAACCTATCCTCTTCCATCACTTCCAAACTTGAAAGTTGTTACACAAAAATTTGTAAATTTGTCACCAAAGCCAGTCATTCCACTCATCACTGTGTTACCCTCCAGTCCCTCAACTGGTTAGAATTCACAAATTACCTGGATTTTCTCCAGCTCACCACAGCACATAGACTAATATTTAATCCAAGCAAATGCCCCACTCTAATTAACATCCTTCCCCCATACACCTCAAATAGAACTCTCAAATCTGAACAAAACTTAATTACTGTCTACAAACCTAAATGTCCTGCTGGATGACTTCTCCTCTCCTTCTCCTTACGTAGGAATGGAACTCTGTCCCTTCCACACTAAGGACAACGTCAAACACAACCAACTTCAAAACTCAGCTTTACACCTATCTCTCCTCCAAATAGAAATGTAACTGCATTCTCCCTACCTAGAAATCTTTAACAAAAGCCCCCGGGAGGGTATCCTCCTGAGTTCCTAAGCACCTTATAGCTGGCTTTAACCTTCTATAGCTAATTCCCATATGATCTCTCACACTCTGTAAATATTGAAAATAACTTTTGACTTTAACTGTGTGAATCTGTTAAAATGTATCTGCGCAATATTGTTCCACTATGGGCAATATTGCTCACACTTTGTATTATTTGAGATGTATTTTTATAGGTTCATAGGTTCATACTAGGCTATCTGCCCTAGGGCATTTATAAGCCTAGCCAGAATGTGTTTGGCTTTCGCCACCCATTTTAAATGAATTTTGCTATGCCCTTTTTCGAGGTTAGTATACTGTGCCTCTGTCTAACAGTGACACAGAAGTGATACCCGGGGTAAACCTACGATCTCCCATCCACTCATCAAGATTCCTCTTGAAGAGAGTCAATGAGGGACTCTGCCTAACCTAGACTGGGAATTTATTCCAGAGTGAAGAGAGCCTCTGGGTTATGAATCTGTCCCTCCAGCATGTCCTATTTATTTCAGTGCTGAGGTTCAAGTCTCTCGAGCGCGTAGCTCGACGGGATTTGGATTTTCTGAGGTGCAGCATGTCCATTAATTCCAGGTTGGACATGGCTTTATATGTCAGGTACAGATCGCCTCTGAGCAGGCGGTATGCCACTGAGTAGAGCTGGAGTTTCTTTAATTGGGCAGCATATGGCATCTGTTTGAGCCCTTTAATCCTCTTGGTGAGGTACTTTTGGGGTCTTTCCAGTTGCTGCAGGTGTCTGGTAAGGTACATCCCAAAAGGGGCATTGTACTCAATTATGGGCCTGATGAGGGATGAGTAAAGAGGCACGATGACCTCCCGTGATCTAGATGTGAATCCCTTCATGATTAGGTGGGCTATATAAAATGTTTTTCTAACCACTTTGGCCACGTGGTTGTCAAATGAGAGATCACTATCAACTTGGGTCCCCAGGTCCCTAATTACTTCTTCTGTACTTAATGGATTACCACCTATGTGGTAATTTGTGGGCACTTTGTTTTTGCCAAAGGGGATGACTATACACTTTTTGGCGTTTAGCTTGTGGCCATGGCTCTGGCACCAGTTGTCTGTTTCTATGAGGCCTTTTTGGAGGATGCTTGTGTCGGCTGGAGAGACGATTATGGCGCCCAGTTTGCAGTCATCTGCGAACTTGGTCAGCCACAGTCCTTCCATGTTGGCCTGTACCTCCAAGAAATATATACCGAACAAGAGAGGTCCCAGGACTGAGCCTTGTGGGACCCCACTTGTAACTGGTTTGGAGTCTGACGTGGCTCCAGCAATTCTAACCATGTGGGTTCTGTCCTTGAGCCAGTTTGCAACCCATCTAGTGACATAGGGGTTTATATTTAAGCTGGTGAGCTTATCTATAATGCCCGAGTGGGGTATTGTATCAAAGGCTTTTGCGAGGTCCAGGTAGGCTGTTTGGACCACCTTCCCCTCGTCAATGGCCTTGGTGACTGTTTCAAAGAAATCAACCAGGTTTAAGAGGCAGGATCTGCCCTTAACAAAGCCAAACTGGGTAGGATCCAGTGTCTGTAGGTCCCCAATATCTTTATTTATGAGGTCCATGATGATCCTTTCCATAGCTTTGCAGACCAAGCTAGTCAGGCTTATGGGGCGATAGTTTCCAGGATCCGTTGAGGCACCACCTGTGTGGAGAGGGACCACTGTTGCTGTACGCCACTCTTTGGGTACATATCCTGTAGTAAGGCTGAGAATGAACAGTAGTTTTATGTTTGGGTTTAGCTCTTCTTGGAGTTCATGTAGGACGCAGCCCGGGACACCGTCTGGTCCCACTGATGCTGTGTTTTTTGCTTTGGAGAGGGCGGCTCATACCTGAGCATCTGAGATGTCAGGGGGGCAGCACTCTGCTGGGATAGATATTTGCCCTTTTGGTGGGGAGGGGGGGGGAGAAGTTTGTGCTGAACCTGTCAGCTAGGATGTTGGCAATGTCTGTGGGTTTGGTGTATTTTTTGTCAATTTGGACTAATTCTGAGCATATCTGGGAATTCCTACCCAGGTTCCTAACATAACTAAAGAAAGCCTTGTGATTATCCTTAGTGTCCTGTGCAATTTTTCTCTCGAAGCTGGCCTTAGACGATTTTATGAGTGCCCATAGTTTTTTGCTAATACTGATCAGAGATGCCTTCCCTTTTTGGGATTTTGCTCTATCATGTAGTAGCTTCCTCCTTCTATTGTATGGTTTGTTTATAGCTGGGGTCCACCAGACAGGATGTCTGCCTTTGGAGGAATGGGTCTTGGTTTTATTTGGGATTGCATGATCCATGCATTCCTGAAGGTGTTCATAGAATGCGTTTATAAAGGATTCTGCGGACTGGGCCATATTTTCTACAGGCCCGGGGGCTTTGAAGGATTCCACCTCGGTTTTGAGGAGTGTGAAATTTGCTTTAGAGAAGTTTTTCACTGTGGTTTTCTGGGCACGGGGTGGGGTCGGGATGTGAATATCCAGTGAGATTAGTTTATGGTCTGATCTTACCAGTGAGGGATACACTTCTGGTCTGGAGCATAGAGTCCCCATGTTGGTGATGATCAGGTCCAGTATGTTTTCCCCTCTTGTGGGAGTGGTAACAAGTTGTTCCATAGCATTTGAGTTTATAAATTCTAGGAACCTTTGGGCTAGGGTGTTGGAGCTAGAGTAATGCTCCCAGTCTATGTTTGGGTAGTTAAAGTCGCCCAATATAATGGTGTTTGGAGAGACCTTCATATTTTCCAGTGTTCTCAGGAAGGCCGAGTGGGGTTCCTGGGGTTTGGGAGGGTGGTCTGTAGCAGGCTATAAACTGGAAGCCAGTTTTATCCACAGTTAGTTGCACATGGATAGTCTCTGATGCTTCGTGCTGTGCCACCAACCTGGAGGTGTGGGTATCTTTGACGAATATTGATACTCCCCCTCCTTTTGTGGTTCGGACCAAGTTTTGGGGCCGAAAAGCATGGTATGAGGTATAACCTGGTAGTGCTGGGGTGCTCTCGGGAGCCTTGAACCAGGTTTCTGTTACTGCACAGGTATCAATGTTCTCCATGCTAAGGAGAGTTTTGAGTGTGTGCATCTTGTGGTTTAGACTTCTGGCATTGAGTAGCATTACTCTTAGCTTCTTATCCCTTGTGATACCTATGGAGGCGGGTTTGTCTTTTGAGCCTTGCCTAAAAAAGGCACTATGGGGGTGGCAAGCGCCTTTGCCAATATCCAAAAGCCCAGGGGTGATAGGTGCAAGCCGTCCCTAGCGAAGCATCGTGGCTTGTTGACCATGTCATCCCAGGCTGACAGGCATTGGATCCCCTTTGAATGAGACCAATACTTAAGCCAATTGTTGAAATTGATCATCTTGTCTTCATATTGTGGCATCATTCTTGGTGAGGGTAAGATGCTACTCAAGGTCCGGGTCATACCAGCCTGGGTTACATGCTCAGAGAGCTCTTCTATGTCTCTTTTCATGTAGTCCAGGGAGGTACATCTCAGATCATTCACACCAGCATGGACAATGACTGAGTCATATTTGTACTTGCCTTAGAGTGACCTGAGTGCTTGTGTTATGTGGCGGATCCTAGCGCCCGACAGGCAACTCACCGTGACCTTCTCCTTGTTCAGCCTAGTGAGTGGGACGTCAGTGTGCCTGACGATAGAGTCACCTATTACAAGTGTATTGTTTAGCCTTAAGGGCTGTGACTGTTTGGCACACTGGATTTGTGAGCTATGTGTTGCACGTGTTTTGTTTTGGGGTAGCGGTTGCTTGGGTGTCTGCTTTGGAGGTCTCTGCTGCTTAGGCAGGTTTTTATTTGGAGCCTCCGAGGATGTTTTTGTGTGTTTATGTGTTTGGTTTGCTGTCGTGGTAGGTCTATGTGAGACTGGAATTGTAGTGAGTGTGGTTTCCTTCTCCTCCTGACTGGTTACGCCAGTACTGAGTTGAGAGAGCTTAGCCTCCAGTTTGGCTATATGGTTGCATCTCTCACATGTGTTGGAATTTGTTGGGAGGAGGAGAGAGTTGTCTGTGTACATGAGGCAGTTGTAACATTGCCTCAAGATTCCCAGATTCACCAGCTGGACCAGAGAGGAGATTGACAACTGACCTTTGGACATACTAGAATAGTATTTGGAATTTCTTTATAATTGTAATTTACTTGTACTTTTATTTTTATTGGACTGCTATCTTTACTGTTATCTGTTTCATGGAGCTTTTCTCCAAGGGCCTCCACTGAAAATGGGCTCTCTAGGCCCAGTAGATTTGCCTGATAAATGAACTGGAAATAACTAACTAACTAAATAAATAAATAAATAAATGTAGGAGCTGATAGGTCTAACTGATCATCTCATCTTGAGTATGCACATCGTATCACAAAACATGCCTAAGCAATAGCACCTTAAGACTAGGGGAAAAGAGAAAAAAGGGAAAGGAATGATGAAGACAAAGGCATGATGTCTAATATCTACTGTTGTGGTAAGTTTCCCACACAAATATATTTCAGAATTTCTGTCCCTTAACTCCTAATGGGTAGTTAATAAACCAACCTATGCATCTAAACGATGTGAGGTGTTCCTGATAAACATTCCCTAAAGGACTTTAGATTTGGGGTTTTCTGGCAAATCAATGAGGAATGAAGTCACTAAATAATGAAAGACATTTGAGTTTCAGACTTCATATCCTCCAGAAAATACATACCAAGTCAAAATCTGTAACTCTAGCAACTTTCTAAGTTTGTACGAGCAATAATTAAAATATGTCTCTATTTTGGCCCCATAATTTTGGCTTTGTCCAGATTTCTTGTGATAAGAAGTTGAGAGGTATGATACTCACCTAAAGCAAGTAACTACAGTTCAGAATTAGGAGTACAAAGGATATATATTTTCCATAAATTAGCTTCCATTACAACTCACTATAGTTTATAATAACTTACTTATAGTTTCACATTCCCTTATTTCTGCCTCCCAAACACACAGCAGCACAAACTGCACAACTCATGAATGCAAAAGTCTTACTGCTTTTAACAGTGCGATGTTAGAAGAAAAGGCATAAGTCCACAGGAAGCAGGGATTTTTCAAAAGCCTAGAAATGCTTACCTCCAGCTTCATGGTCTTCCAGTTCAGACTAACCTTACAGACTATACTGGTAAAGAAGTCAAGAAATTAAAGAACGAATTTCTGCAATTTACTACATAGCAATCTAAGTCCTGGACAGCTTTCAGTGACTAACTTTCACTTCCTGTGCATCTCTGAAATGTGTCCTTACAACTAGAGTGTAACTTGATAAATATTCATAGAATAAAGAGCAAGGAAGTAACAGGAGGGTGTGGCTTATTTAAATATTTCATGAGATAAGCTGGTACAGCCACCTTTTCACTCGGCACTAATTTGTGTTCTACATGATACAGAGCAAACATGGTTCAATACATTTACTTTATCCATCTAGGGTTACCACATGTCCCTCTTTTTGCAAGGCAGTCCTGATTTGGGCAGTTGTGTCTAAAAAAAGGCAAAAATTGCAAACATTTGTAGGAGAAAAAATATTTTCTAACATCTTCCTAAATACAGTAAAAAAGTATCAGACTATGTTTTAAAAGCCTCAGTATGATATAAAAAATGCAAACAAATAAAATTCTGCAACAATCATCCATTATTTTGGTAATAAAGTAACACATGTCTTTTGCACTTGTGATGGTATGCTTTGCCCTGCAAGAAATTATCTTTCAGTAAGAAATGTCCCAGTCTGATCATTCAAAAACGTGGCAACCATACCTCTCAACCTCTTACAGCAAGAAATGTGGACAAAGCAATGCATAAAAGTGGGACAAAGGCACAGCCAGAAGTAGAAATAGTTTTTAAATATTGCTCTTACAAAGTTAGAAAGTTGATAGAATAACAGATTTCACATTAGCATGAATTTTCTGAAGGGTATGAAGTCTAAAACTAAAATGTCTGCCATTATTTTCTAACTTCAATCTTTAATGATTTGCCACTAATTTGACAGAAAACCACAATTTTATGAAAAATGGACCAAAGGTATGAGGCAAAAATCTGGACATTCTACTAAAATCTGTACAGTTGAGAGATATGGTGGCAACCCTCCTCTCAGTCGTCTGTAATCTGTTATACTTAATACTTAAACTTATTATGCTTAATAATACTTACACACTCCCTAGTAATTAGCAGCCCGGGGATCACATCAGTCACCCTGCTAGAAAGGGGTCCATGGAAGTAAATAGCGTAGGAAGAAATAGCCAGGGAAATGTTGTGGCTAGGCTTGTATAGGCCATAGGGCCGATAGCCTAGTACCAACCTATGAACCTATGAACCTGTACTGATTTTTCATGTGTTCTCGACTTGGGTGCCACAGGAAAGTAAGGTAGGTCTGGCTTAAACTAGATTAAAATGTATGATGAGTTCTATATATCATTGTTTATCATTTTGTCATAGGTAGCTTTAAATGAAAGCAAAACAGTTTGTTAGAATGACTGAAAGTACATTTGAATACAGGTACATTTGATTGAAGAGCTATTTCATCAAAACATGTAAAAGTCAATAAGTGGTATTTCTGGTGTCATTTTTGCAGATAGCAGTTGTTGGGAGGCCTAATTTAGAAGATTTTGTGTGGTGTAGCAACACCCACTGTCATATTGTACCACCAAATTTGTAGACGTTTGTGTCTGTGTGTCAGTACTGATTCACTGCGTATGGTGTTTGTTTTTTTTTGCCACAGATGTGTGACCATGGAGTTAGTCAAGGCATTTGACACAATTCCCCACTCAGGTATTATAAATAAATTTACAAAACTGAACATAAATCTCTATGTCACCAGATAACTAGCAAAGTGTCTCACAGACAGGAAACACATGGTCAAAATAGGTGAATCCAGATCAAGCAAGAGGCCAGTTACTACTGGTGTACCACTGGGCTCAGTGCTGGGACCAGTCCTGTTTGGAATATAGTTATCTGAAGTCAAGGCTAATGTGGAGGATCTCTAGATAATGGAGTTTCCTGATGGCTGTGAGTTGGGGACAATCATTGAATCTCCCCAATGATGTAAATATCCTTCGAGAGGGTCTAGATAAAAACAAACAATTGGCGCCAGAACCATGGCCTAGGAGTAAATGTGAAAGGATACATTATCATACCTTTTGGGAAGTCAAATACCCCTGCAAATTATCTTAGTAGCACACTCCTAAGAGTAGAATCAGAGATGAGAGATCTGGGTACATAGATAGATAGTGGCCTATAGTTTGACTGCCACGTGTTCACTGTGGTGAGGAAACCCTTTTGTGTGGCACAACTTGCTATGGTATCCAGATCCAAGGAAATTACCGTCCCATTGTACTCAGCCCTCATCACACCAATAATCAAGTACAGAGCAACATTTGGGAATACCTGACTAGCATTTACAGCAGCTGGAGTGACCTCAGAGGTTCCTGACAAAGAAGATGCAGGGTGTAAATAACATGAACCATGCAGATAGACTAACAGCCTTATCCCTTTACTCTGTCACCTATCAACTATTAAGAGGTGACCTAACCCTGACATACAAGCTACTCATGAATCCAGCCCTGATGGAGCTGCTACACATCTGTAAGTCAAACAACACAGGGGTCACCAGATCTAGGGATCTAAACTTAGTCAGTGACTCAAACAAAACCTAGTGGAGAGACAGATATGTGTCTCAGAGATTGCTCCTTGTTTGAAACAGGCTTCCTATTCACATTAAACAGACCCCTTCCCTGGCCCTCTTCAAATGCAATTTGGATGAATGGATAGGGGATCACAAATTCCCACCTGAGGTAGTGCTTATGTCCCTTATAGATAGGGGCACTCTGTAAGATTCTCAATGCACAGGCACAAATCCATGCCATCCTCTTGCCCTAGGGGCCATATAGTGGGTAAATAAGGTTATATTTTCTAGGTTTGTAAGAACCCTTAAGCCATTAGCCTAGTAATCTCCTATTAACCTTTGAATATATAATTAAGGGAGTATGGGATGTGCAAAGGTGTTTGCCTTCCTGCAAAAATGTTTTTTTGTGGTGTAAACTGGGTTTTCAGTCAAATACACCTACAATCAAATGTACTTTGAGTATTTTTTTTTCGGCTATTTGTACTTCAGTCAAAGCTACTTTTGGCAAAACGAGACACTATTGTATATATATATATATATATATATATATATATACATATATATATATATATATATATATATATACATATATATATATATATATATATATATCTGTGTGTGTGTGTGTGTGTGTGTGTGTGTGTGTGTGTTGTGTGTGCATGTGCGTGTGTTTGTGTGTGTGTGTGTGTGTGTGTGTGTTTTTTATATATATATATATGTATATGCATATATATATATATATATATATATATGTATATGTATATATATATATATATATATATATATATATATATAATATAGATATATATATATAAAATACATATGTAAAATATAAATCTCACACACATATTATGTATTATATCTCTATTATGTCTCTCAACAGCAGGTACAAATATGACTCAGTCATTGTCCACGCTGGTGTAAACGACCTGAGACGTACCTCCTTGGACTACATGAAAAGAGACATTGAGGAGCTCTCTGATTATGTAGCCCAGGCAGGTATGACCCTGACCTTGAGCAGTATCCTACCTTCACCAAGAATGATGCCACAATACAGAGATAAGATGATCAGCTTTAACAATTGGCTTAAACTCTGGTGTCATTCAAAGGGGATCCAATGTCTGTCTGCCTGGGATGACATGCTGGACAAGCCACGCTGCTTCAAGGGACGGCTTGCACCTGTCACCCTGGGATTCGGATATTGGCAAAGGCTCTTGCCACCCCATAGTGCCTTTTTAGGCAAGGCTCAAATTCTAAACCTACCACCCTAGAACACAAAAAGGAAAAAACTAAGGGTAATGCTGCTCAATGCCAGAAGTCTAAATCTCAAAATGCACGCACTCGAGGCCCTTCTCAGTATGGAGAACATCGATGTCTGTGCAGTGACAGAAACCTGGTTCAAGGCTCCTGAGAGCACCCCAGCACTATCAGGTTTTACCTCTTATCATGCGTTCCGGCCCCAAAATCCGGACAATACCAAGAAAGGCGGGGGGGTATCCATATTCATCAAAGACACCCACACCTCAAGACTGGTGGCAACGCACGATGCATCGGAGACCATCCAGGTGCAATTAACCATAGGCAAGACTGCTCTGCAAATGGTAGCATGTTACAGGCCACCCTCACAAACTCAGGAACCTCACATGGCCTTCCTGAAAACACTAGAGGGGATAAATGTATCACCAAACACCATCATACTAGGTGACTTCAATTACCCTAATATAGACTGGGAACACTACTCAAGCCCAAACACCCTAGCCCAAAAGTTCCTGGAATTCATAAACTCAAATGCCATGGAACAACTAGTCACCATCCCCACAAGAGGAGAAAACATACTTGATCTCATCATCACGAACATGGGAGCACAATGTTCAACACCGGAAGTATACCCCTCACTGGTGAGATCAGATCACAAACTAATCTCGCTGGAGGTCCTCATCCCACCCCCACCTGAAATAAAAACACCACAGTAAAGAACTTCTCGAAAGCCGACTTCACACTTCTAAAGACTAGTGTGGTCTCCTTTAAGGCCCCGAGCCGACGGAAAACAGTACTCAAGCCGCTGAATCACTTACAAATGCCTTCTACCAGCACCTGCAGGACTGCATGGATAAGGCAATCCCAAGCAAAACAAAGACTCTTTGTACCAAAGGCAAGCGTCCACTCTGGTGGACCCCAGCCATAAAGAAACTCTACAACAAAAGGAGGAAGCTACTACAAGATAGAGCAAAATCCTTAAAAGGTAAGACACCCTTGATCACTATAAGTAAAAAACTAAGAGCCCTCATAAAATCATCCAAAGCAAATTTTGAGAGAAAAATAGCTAAAGACTCAAAAGACAATCATAAGGCCTTCTTTAGCTATGTTAGAAACCTGGGAGGAAACTCCCAGATATGCTCAGAACTAGTTCAAAATGATGTGAAGATTACTGATCCTACAGACATTGCCAACATACTGGCTGACAGGTTCAGTGCAAACTTCTCCCCAAAAGGAGAGATATCTATACCAAGCGATTGCAGCCCCCAAACATCTCCAACGCCCAAGTGAGAACTGCTCTCTCCAAAGCAAAAACACAGCATCCATGGGACCTGATGGTGTCCCCGGCTGTGTGCTCCACGAACTCAACGAGGAATTAAACCCACAGCTAGGACAGCTGTTTAATCATAGTCTTACCTCTGGATACGTACCCAGGGAGTGGCGCACTGCAACTGTTGTCCCACTTCACAAAGGCGGTGCCTCCACTGACCCTGGAAATTACCGGCCCATTAGCTTGACAAGCCTTATCTGCAAAGCCATGGAGAGGATCATAATGAACCTCATAAATAAAGACATAGGGAATTTGCAGACTTTGGATCCATCCCAGTTTGGCTTTGTCAAAGGCAGATCATGCCTTCTAAACTTGGTTGACTTTTTCGAAACAGTCACCAAAGCCATTGATGAGAGAAAGGCAGTCCATACAGCCTACCTTGATCTGGCGAAGGCCTTTGATACAATACCCCACTCGGGTATCATTGAAAAACTCATCAGCTTAAATGTTAACCCATACATCACAAGATGGGTTGCAAACTGGCTGAGTGACAGAACCCACAGGGTCAGAGTTGCTGGCGCCATGTCAGACTCAAAGCCTGTCACAAGTGGTGTACCACAGGGCTCAGTCCTGGGCCCACTCTTGTTTGGCATCTACTTTTCCGAAGTACAAGCAAACACAGGAGGGTTATGGCTGACAAAGTTTGCAGATGACTGCAAACTGGGCGCCATAGTAGAAAACACATCTGACACAGATATCCTTCAGAAGGGTCTCACAGAAATGGATAACTGGTGCCAGAGCCATGGCCTAAAGTTAAATGCCAAAAAATGCATAGTCATACCCTTCGGGAAAAACCAGGTTACCCCTAGCTACCAAATAGGTGGCAATCCACTGAGTACAGAAGAAGTTATCAGGGACCTGGGGACCCAGGTTGATAGTAGTCTGTCATTCGACACCCATGTAGCTAAAGTAGTTAGGAAGACCTTCTACATTGCCCACCTTATCATGAAGGGATTCTCATCTAGATCAAGGGAGGTCATAGTCTCCCTATACTCATCACTCATCAGACCAATGATTGAGTACAATGCCCCATTCGAATGTATCTGACCCGACACTTGGAACAGCTGGAGAGGCCACAAAGCTTGCTCACCAAAAGGATAAAGGGTCTCAAACATCTGGCCTATGCTGGCCGACTGAAAGAACTCCAGCTCTATCCAGTCGCACCGCTCGCTCAGAGGTGACCTTTGCCTAACATACAAGGCCATGTCAAACCCAGATTTGATGAATATGCTTCACCTCAAAAAATCTAGATCCGTGAGAGCCACAAGGGCTGGAGACTTAAACCTCGACACGGCTATTAATAGGACGTGCTGGAGGGATAGATTCATCACCCAAAGACTCCCTATGCTGTGGAATAAAATCCCAGTATATGTGAGGCAGAGCACCTCGCTGGCCTTGTTCAAGAGAAATCTTGACCAATGGATGGGAGATCGCAGATATACCCCAGGGATTACCTCAGTGTCACTGCTCAACAGAGGCACAGCAAAATAATGGGTATAGTTCCCCATACTAAAGGGGTGGCGTAAGCCACAAAACTATGGGCTAGGCTTGTAAATGCCCTCGGGCAGATAGCCTAGTATGAACCTATGAACCTATGAACCTATATGTGTGTGTGTGCATGCGTGCGTGCGTGTGTGTGTGTGTGTGTGTGTGTGTGTGTGTGTGTGTGTGTGTCTGTGTGTGTCTGTGTGTGTGTGTGTGTGTGTGTGTGTGTATGCAGTTATTCCCATATGCATAGAATTTGGTAGTCAAGAATTCTTCATAAGTAGTAGGGTCATGGAGTTGGAAGGGGATGTTGCATTTAGCCCAGGTCATTAATCAGTTTCAGCAGATTGGCCTTGGCATAATTTGTGATTACCAAGGTACTGGAGGATGCTTCTGTCATCAGTCTTAAAATGAGTGTGACTGGTTTAAGTTCCAGTTGTACCAGGTAGGGCTTTACAATTAATAGAGAGCAGAGCAGTCCCATTTTGGAGAGGACCAGTTCCAGGATTTTATCGAGCCTGGTTGGTGTGTGGACTAACTTGTCCAAAGACTTAGCACTGATGAAGTTCAGAAAATTCGGCATATACATTTTAGATGATATATACAGACTTATGGGCTCATGGGGGGTGATAGAGGGGGTCTTATAGTTAGTCATGAAGTGATAAAGAGTCTTGTTAATGGTCAGTTGGACGTGGAGGAGTTTAAGTTTTTTATCTTAACTAGTCTGAAGGTGAACCTTTTATTTTACAATGATGGAGACACATCATTGCCTTTAGTGCCTTTATCTAGTATGGTATGCATGACCATGTAGTAGGCGTTGAAATGCTACACTGATTGAGTGTTCCCAATGGTCTTGAACCAGGTCGACATTATGATGTATGCATCTGTTTTACAGAGTAAGGAGTGTTTGTATAGAGATCATTTTTTTGTTAAACTAGAGGATTGATTTTTTTTGTTAAGCTTATATTATTCAGTAACACTATTTATTTATTTATTATTTATTTTACATTTGTTGACCGGGCTAGTCTAACTGGATATATGTCCATTTTCAGTAGAGGCCCGGGGAGATAAGCTCCAAGACATAAACAAAGAGATACAACTATAATAACAATAACAAATAGGACAAAAATATTTATACAACAGTAACATATGTAGTACAGCATACAGGTTAGCATAGGATATTCAATGCGGGTAAGAATGATAACAATGTATTTCACAGGTTCAATGCGTTATACAGGTAACGTCAATAGTAAAAAGAAGTTAATTTTGTAGTGATATTGATGAAGTATTTACTTAAACACCAGTATCCACAGAGCATAGAAGTAATGTAATATAGAGAGAGATGATAAAAAAATAGTAATAGGAAGGAATAACAGTAGGTGAGAAGTAATGGATAGGGAAAGGCCAGTCTGAAAAGATAGATGACTAGTCAGATTTGGTACAAGGGCATAGCCAGTGTGTTTTAAGGTAAAGTTTAAGTCGATTTTTGAAGAGTGGTAAAGAGGAGAGTGAGGAGAGGTCACCGGAAAGAAGATTCCAGAATTTTCCAACAGCATTAGAGAAGAGAGAATCCCCAGCTCTGTTGTTAGGTTTAGAGGTATGTACAAGCAGTTTGTATGCTGATCTTAAAGACCTCAGATTTTTATAGGGGGTGATGAGGGTAGATAAAATTGGAGTATTGGAAGGGTTATAAAGAATGTTATAGGCAATGGTTAGTTGGTGGAATTTAGGTTTTGTAGTTCCAGCCATCCTAAATGCTTTAAGTTTATGCAATGGTGGGTTCTATATGGGTTACCTGTGGCAAATCTGGCAATGTTATTGTATGACACTTCCAATTTATTGAAGTTATTCTTGGATAGATTGGTGAAAATCGGTGAGGCATAGAGGAGTGTAGAGATTAGATGTGTGAGCTATTGTAGTTAATCAACACTATGTTATCTGGATTCTGTTCATAGGTTCATAGGTAAGTACTAAACTAGCTAGACCCTGTGGGCCACTGTACGTTTAGCCAGTGTGCATTTTTGTGTGCAAAATAACCTATCCCATTTGCTGATAGACTGGCCTTACCATCCTATGGTTGATAATTATCTTGTTTTCTTATTGATGCTGCTGCTCCATCACATTTGTTGTTGCTGGTTCCTGCTTTCTTATTGCTGCTGCTGCTCCATCACACTTGTTGTTGCTGGTTCCTGCTTTTTACTGCTGCTTCTGCTCCATCACATTTGTTGTTGCTGGTTCCAGGTTTCTCACTGCTGCTGCTGCTCCATCACATTTGTTGTTGCTGGTTCCTCTTTTCTTACTGCTGCTGCTGCTCCATCACATTTGTTGTTGCCGGTTCCTATTTTCATACTGCTGCTGCTGCTCCATCACATTTGTTGTTGCTGGTTCCTGTTTTCTTACTGCTGCTACTGCTCCATCACATTTGTTGTTGCTGGTTCCTGTTTTCTTACTGCTGCTCCATCACATTTGTTGCTGCTGGTTCCTGTTTTCTTATTGCTGCTGGTGCTCCATCAGATTTGTTGTTGCTGGTTCTTGTTTTCTTACTGCTGCTGCTGCTCCATCACATTTGTTGTTGCTAGTTCCTGTTTTCTTATTGCTGCTGCTGCTCCATCACATTTGTTGTTGCTGGTTCATGTTTTCTTATTGCTGCTGCTGCTCCATCACATTTGTTGTTGCTGGTTCATGTTTTCTTATTGCTGCTGCTGCTCCATCACATGTGTTGTTGCTGGTTCCTCTTTTCTTACTGCTGCTGCTCTATCACATTTGTTGTTCCTGGTTCCTGTTTTCTTATTGCTGCTGCTGCTGCATCACATTTGTTGTTGCTGGTTCCTGTTTTTTTTATTGCTGCTGCTGCATCACATTTGTTTTTGCTGGTTCCTGTTTTTTTACTGCTGCTGCTCCATCACATTAGTTGTTGCTAGTTCCTGTTTTCTTACTGTTGCTGCTCCATCACATTTGTTGTTGCTGGTTCCTGTTTTCTTACTGCTGCTGCTGCATCACATTTGTTGTTGCTGGTTCTTCTTTTTCTTATTGCTGCTGCATCACATTTGTTGTTGCTGGTTCTTGTTTTCTTATTGTTGCTGCTGCTCCATCACATTTGTTGTTACTGGTTCCTTTTTTATTGCTGCATCACATTTGTTATTGCTGGTTCCTGTTTTCGTATTGCTGCTGCTGCTCCATCACATTTGTTGATCCTGGTTCCTGTTTTCTTATTGCTGCTGCTGCTCCATCACATTTGTTGTTGCTGGTTCATGTTTTCTTATTGCTGCTGCTGCTCCATCACATTTATTGTTGCTGGTTCCTGTTTTCTTACTGCTGCTGCTGCATCACATTTGTTTTTGCTGGTTCTTGTTTTCTTTCTGCTGCTGCTGCATCACATTTATTTATTTATTTTACATTTGTTGACCGGGCTAGTCTAACTGGATATATGTTCATTTTCAGTAGAGGCCCGGGGAGAAAAGCTCCAAGACACATACAAAATACAATATAGAAAGTTGCAACAGTCCAAGCTTAAAAAACAGCTATTGTTAATAAAAAAATGTTAATAAAAATACAAAATACAATACCCATCATGAGCATAACACAAACAGTAAAAGGTAATGTACAAGAGATTATACTATATACATATATACATATATTTAAATTGCAATAACATGGTCTCTTGGTTCTTTAAGGATAAGTCTATAAAGGTGAAAGTATTCATTAGTGTAAAGGAAGAAAGTTAGTCAGGGTTAGTACAGGAGCATAACCAGTGTGTATTGAGAAATAGTTTTAGATTCTGTTTAAAAAGTGTAAGTGAAGACAGAGTTACGAGTTCAGTGGGTAGTAGATTCCATTGCTTTCCAACAGTATTAGAGAACAGAGAGTCTCCTGCTGAGTTGTTGGATCTGCAAGTATTAATCAGCAGTTTGTTTGAAGAGCATAAATTCTTAAGATTGTTGTGAGGGGTAATGAGGCTAGTGAGTATTGGAGTGTTGGTGGGTTGATACAGGGTCTTATGGGCTATAGCAAGCTGGTGAAAATGAAGCTGGTTTAGAAACTCTAGCCATCCTAGTTGCTTTAGATTAAGACAGTGATGAGTTCTAAAAGGGGAGACATTGGCAAATCTTGCAATAGTATTATATGAGATTGCCAGTTTGTTGAGGTTGTTTTTAGAAAGATTAGTGTATATAGGTGAAGCATAGAGTAGAGTGGAGATTAAGTGAGTTCTGGCTATAGTGGTCCTAGCTACTGGTGTAAGAAAGGGTTTGATTCCATAGAGGGACCCCAATTTTTTGCTGACTAATTTTATTGCACTGTTTATATGAGTATTGAAGTTGAGGTTGTTATCTATTTTTATTCCTAAGAGTTTAGTGGTTGGGTCAGGAGAAATGAGAGCACCATTATTAGATATGAGTGTGCAATTTATAGGGGTGGACTTTTGGGTTGGCATGAAAAGTAAAAGTTTAGTTTTTTGGGGGTTTAGGAGGAGGCAACGGTTTGAGAACTATTGTTCAACTGTATTGAATGCTTTTTGGGTAAGGGACTGTAGTTCAGTTGGAGAAGTGGCTGAACAAATTATAGTAGAGTCATCTGCATATTGAATACAGGTGGCGTGTGGAATTGCTGAGTGAAGGTCATTAATAAAAATGGAAGATAGTAGTGGGCCTAATATGGAGCCCTGAGGAATACCAAGGGAAATGGGAAGGTGAGTAGATAGTTTATTGTGCCAGAGTACAACCTGCTGTCTATTGTCTAGGTAAGATTTGAACCAATTTATGGCTAGAGGTCCGAGTGAAAGGGATTTCAGTATATTTAAAAGGAGTTGGTGATTAACCACATCAAAAGCGTTAGATAAATCAATGAAGACTGCAGAGGAAAGAATATTTTTGTTACGGTTTTTGTTAATACAGTCTGTGAAGGATAGCAGGGCAGTGGTGGTACTGGGGAAAGGTCTAAATCCATGTTGACAGTTGGCAAGTAAGTTGTTTTGGAGTAGGTGGTTAAATAGTTGCTTATGGATGCACTTCTCCATTATTTTTGCAAGAGGAGATAGTAGAGCTATGGGACGAAAATTAGAGAAGTGATTGGAGTTCCCCCCTTTATGTATTGGGATGATATGAGACATTTTCCAGATAGATGGGATAGTCCCTTCACTTATGGTTCTATTTATTAGAATGGAAATGGGATAGGCAATGGCTTTAGCTCCTTTTTGCAGGAATTCTGCTGGGAGTTGGTCAGCTGAGGGGGTGGTAGGTTTTAATTTTTGGAGAAGGGAGCAAATAAGGATGTAGACACTGGTTGTAACTGAAATGATGGGGGTGGGTTTGTAATAGAAGTAGGCAGATTTGAGGTATCAGGTGATAGATGGCTAGCAAGTGTTTGGATGGTGTCTGTGAAGAAAGAATTGAAGGCATTAGCAGTATGTGTGGGATTCGCGGGGTTAGAGCCTTGTGGATTAGGTGTGATAGAGTGACCTGGGTATAGTAGTTTGTTAATGCTAGTCCAAAACTTTTGTGGTTTCTTTTGGTAGGTTTGTTGAAATTGGAAGTAAAAGTTTTTTTGTCTAACAGGATGGCTTTTTTTTGTATTATTTCTAAGTTGCCTAAAGGTTTGGTGATCTGTATGATTCTTAGTAGTAGGCCATTTTGCCCAGGATTTGTTTCTAAGAAGGATTTTTTGCCTAGTAGCATTTGAGAGCCAAGGGGCTGGTTTAGCTTTATTTCTAACAGAGCAAATTGGGGCCATGTGTGTTCTTGTAGGGGGGTTGCTACACATGTGTTCTTATGGGGGTTGTGGGTGTGTGGATTCTTAGGTAGGGTTGTTGCTGGTTCCTGTTTTCTTATTGCTGCTGCTGCATCACATTTGTTGTTGCTGGTTCCTCTTTTCTTACTGCTGCTGCTCCATCACATTTGTTGTTGCTGCTTCCTGTTTTCCTATTGCTGCCAGAGTGATTTGTTCTGCTCTTCTTATAGGGGGTTGTTTCATGTGTGTATTCTTATGGGGGGAGCTATTGCTGTGTGTGTTCTTATAGGGGGGTTGTTGCACATGTGTTCTTATGGGGGTTGTTGGCATGTGGATTCTTAGGTAGGGTTGTTGCTGTGTGTGTTCTTATGAGGGGGTTGTTGCACCTGTGTTCTTATAGGGGGTTGTTGGTGTGTGGGTTATTTTGTGGGGTTGTTCCAGTGTGTGTTCTTATGGGGTTGTTGGTGTGTGTGTTCTTATGGGGGGTTGATGCTGTGTGTGTTTTTATGGGAGATTGTTGCTGTGTATATTGTTATTGGGGTTTTTGGTGAGTGTGTGTGTGTGTGTGTGTGTGTGTGTGTGTGTGTGTGTGTGTGTGTGTGTGTGTGTGTGTGTGTAAAATTCCCCTGTTAAGTATACCTGTTGGCTAGTCAAGCTCAAACCCTGTACTTTAGGTACAAAGAACAAGCACCTAAATTTTCTATGTATACCACCCACTTGTGATTCAAGGAGTTGAGTCCATAGCTCTCAACTGTACACATTTTCACAGAATATTTGGCTTATACTTTTGATATGTTTTTCTTAAAATTTGTGGTTTCCTGGCAAATCAGTGAGAACTGAATTCACTAAATAATGATAGCCCTTTAAGTTTCAGTCTTCCTATCTTTCAGAAAATGCATGGTAACACAAAATACTTTATTCTATCAACTTTCTAAGATTATACAAGCGATGCTTAAAATGTGTCTCCGGTTGTGGTCTTTTGCCCCCCTTACTAAATTTTGGCTCTTTCCAGATTTCTTGTGCTGCGAGAGATTTAGTTGAGTGTCAAGGAGATTTTACAAGGATCTGAGACCTTCAGGGGAAGAGAAGTTTAGTGCTGCTTATGCCAAGTCTGCTTATATTCTTATCAGGTACCAGGTAGTAAACTTCCTTTTGATGCTGAAGGCTGTGGGTTCTAATCCCACAGTATGTAGATTGATTGCTGATACTGTACTGTGTTGTACTTTAAAGAGAGTAGATGCTGCAGTCCTATGGATGTCCTTCTTTGGAAGAGTTATCTAGTAACTATGAACCTCTTATCAGTTTGCCATCCATTCCCTATTCCAATATTACTAGCTTATCATTTTTTAATGTAACATAGGCAATTTATTATTCAATGGCAACAGGCACTTTATTTGTAGATGAAACAATGAAATATAAAGTTGTTTGCTAGCAGCAACCTCTTCATTAGTTACAGATCCCTTTAATGTGAAATTATTTAGATGACTTTTACTTCTGCAGAGATTTTGCATATTTAGTGATATTGTTTTTTTGTAATGACAGACGTTTGAGTGGCCTTTTATGGTTGATATTTTCTGAAATGGGTAGTGTTCTCATTATTGGTTGATACATTTTGTTTCATTGCTTATTAGAAGACTGTTCAAATCTACAAATTTGAAACACATTCTAATAAGTGGTGCTGTATTTACAAGGAATATAACTTAATACAATCATGAAGGTGACTCAAAGAACACATACATATATGCATGGCCCTAAAGATGTGTAAGGAGCTTATGGTTTGAAAACAGCCCAGAGGTAAGCTTAGTCCTCCATTGGCCAGATGCAAAATGATTGTGAGTTTTCATGCCATTTCAATAAATGTGAGTTTCAAGGGCAGAAAAGTTTACTGCTAATGCTAAGTGTGTTTTCATTGTGAGACAGTATTGTTTGTTTAGCAAATGGCTATCAGTGTTTGTGCTATTTTATTTCAATATCTGTAAGCATTGTAGAAGTAAATAAGAAAACAATATGCATGCAGGCAGGTAGGAGCAGTGTTTTAACCATGATCCCGCTCTGGTATTTTGCACTGTTATTTTCTATAAATGATCAGAAGTCAGAATGAAACAACGAAGTGTCAGTTGTAAAAAATAAGTACATTCATTCTGTGTGTGACAATAAAGGAAAGAAAGCTCTTATTATTTTTTTACAACTGGCACATCATTGTTTCTTTCCAATTTCTGATAGTTTATGGTTTTCACTGTTATTTAATAATTAATAATTAATAACTGTCAGGTTGTTGAACATGTCAGTGCAGTTCTGTGGATTGTGGGCCCCAACTAAAGTGACAGCAGTGCCCCCAGGTGCATTCTGGGTAGTCAGTTATGAAGTGATAGTTAACATTTTAATGAAAATGATGATGGTGATAATGATAAAATAAGACAATGTAGGCAAGAAACTTTGCTGTTACTGGCTTTTCAGAAGTTAATACAGTTTCTTCCTAGCCTTAACTCGTTTTTTTCATTAATGCAAGTTGGGCCCAGTTTTGTTACATTTTTAAAATCATGCCAGAATCATTAATTTATTTAAAAGAACAATAAAAAAATGCTGTGATTTTTATTCTGCTTATAAGAAAGTTATTACAGATTTTTGCCTGACTTTAAGTCTTCAGTTAGGTTATTTATTATTATTATTTTTCAAATGTCCCAGTTTTTGTTGCACTTTTTTTTATTTAATTGAACAAATGAAAAAAAATGCAGCAGGTCAGGCTTGAAAGTGGTAAACAGTTTTTGCTCACAGTTCTTACTTAAACTTCAAAACTTCATAGCTTAAGGGATAAAGCCAAAAACGTAATGGATCAGGATAAAGATCAAAGGTCCAGAATCAAGGACAGCTTTTAAATATAACATTGCTCTTATATGTTTTGTTGCTAGAATAACAGGTTTTGCATTAGCTGTCATTTTCTGAAGGATATGAAGTCTATAAGTCTGAAACTCAATTAAAAATCTTCTAAGTCGAGGTTTTGCCTCATTTGCTACCCCATTTTTGATGTCCAATATTGTAGCAATGTCATTGGAGTACAACAGAGGAGCAGTATTGAGAGGGTCTATATTAGAACACCGAATATTCAAAATTGTGAACGCTCTAATGAGTGAAAATGCCGGACCTCGAACTCTTTATTGTGGGGGGCTATACCTACCCCGCTAAATATATATTCCAACTCCAAGATTGCACTACAGTGAGGAAAGGGCAACTATTCCAGTCTTCACTGTACTGCAATCCCAAAAGAAGTACTTCGAGGTCCGACATTTTCGCTCATTAGAGCGTTCGCGATTTTGAACATTTAGTGTTCTAATATAGACCTGTATTGGGACTGGTTCTTTTTAACATCAGTAAAAGTAATACTGCAGAAATGAAGGAAGGAAAATCATGCCTTTTTTGCTGTTGACATAAATGTGTAACAATATTGATGCACAAAAAAGAGTAAAAAAGATGAAAAGGATGTTGGTAAGACTGAAGGCATGGTCTAAAATAAGGCAAATAACTTCACTATATTAAAAGAAAATATTACAACTTGGAGAATTTAGCCCACAAAATGAGTACTCAGATAATATAAAGGTATACAAGTAGTTTGATAAAGCAGTAAAGAAGGCAGGTAGAGTAGTGACATACAGACGTATAGGTAGGTCAGCTGGCAGCCTGGATGTTAAACTAGTAAACTGAACAGGCAAAACAGACTACTGAAAAACAAAATAGAGAAGAAACCACACAGTAGCACAGAACGAAATGATAAAGCGCTTTTCGTTTATTCCAATAAACAAACTTCTTCAGATCAAGAAAAACAAAAAGTCACAGCTTAAATACTCTCTGGGCTAATACTTACAAAGTCAATTAACTACTTAAAGTGAAAGCTGACTTACAAGACACGCCCTATTTGCAAACACAACTAGATTAAAAACTGCTTTTAAAGTAAAAGCTAAAAATCCAAATAGTCAGACTAAAAGTACAACTAGCGTTGTCTATAAAAATGTGTAAATCTAGCCAACTACTAAGCTAGTGAGGCAAAGAGATAATAATTACAAGTGCATAAAAACTCCGCTGGTGTTTGTAAAACTGAGTTAATACAAATACCTATGTTAGTGCGCTAAACTGTGTATGTTGAAGCACAAGTGTGCTGAACATAATTGGTAATAAGTAAAGTATCAAGATAAAACTACAAATTCTCAGCAAAAAATACACATAAGGTCACTGAACCAAGGTGCTCAAAAGCATTAGAATAACTGTGTCGTGCTAGTGTGGAAGGTAACCTGACACAGCCTACCTATTAAGGCTCCTAAGTTTAAGAACACTACTTAAAGAACAGTTCTCATTCAGACCTGGTGAACTGTATGCGTTGAGTTGCCAAAACAGCTCTCGCTCTTCTAACTTAAGTGGGAGAGGAGCACCCCTGAAGTCCTGTGTGATCTGGTCAATAATCAAAAATTTAAACATATGGTTGGGATAAACTGAAATGTGTTTTGCTAGTGCATTATCAAGTTTCTGCTTCCTGATCGCATAAGTATGTTCATAAATGCGTTCACATAGGCGTCGTTCTGTTTTGCCCACGTAGAAAGCTGTACAGGTTTGGCACATAGCTAAGTAGATCACCATTCTTGAATTACAGTTAGCTCTTAGGTTCAACTTGTATTCGTGATCGTGAACTTTAAATCTATTGGATTCCAAGATGTATTGACAAAAATTACACGCCTGGCATTTAAACATGCCAGCTGTCATTGGTTTTTTAATGTTATGTCGTTCAAGGAGGGCTTTGAAGTTTTTTGCCTTTCTATAAACAACCAATGGGTGATTACCAAGTTTTTGGTGTACTGTGTTGTCCTTTTTGAGTAAATCACAATTTTTACGTAGTGCCTGAACACAGTCACTACTATTGAGACTGTATGTTGTTATGAATGTGACACCAAAACATTCAGAAGGATGCCTACTTGTGTGGACATTTACTAAGTCTGTGTTCGAGGATTCAGTGTCATTCATAAGAACCAATTCTCTATTCAAGATTGGTTTATAAGAATGACACTGACGCTTAGACGACACTTCTTCTATAATAGTGTCTAACATTTCATGTGGGTAACCCCGGTGTAAAAACATATTCCTTAGGTGTCCACATTCATTGGCAAAATCACTATCCAATGTGATAATGCGGGCTTCCCTCACTAGCTGACCTTTGACGATCGCCCGCTTCTGATGAAAAGGATGACAACTTGTGTAGTGCAGGAATGAGTGGGAGTACGTTACTTTCCTATATATATTAGCTGTATATTTGTGAAAGCTAGTGTCTTTAGATAGTAAAATGTCCAAGTACGGGATGACTTCAGTATGGAAACTAGCAGTGAATTTCAAAAACTGTGTAGTTGAATTAAAATAGTCCAGTAACGCTTCACCCATGGGCAAGTCACCATCCAGGAGGATAAAAATATCGTCCAAGTAACGGGTGTAAAAAATCACCTGGTCTTTAAATGGGCAGTTAGTGGACACGTGATCGTGTTCCCATTGTGCCATGACTAGATTGGCAACACTGGCCCCACAAGGGGAGCCCATGGCTACTCCAGTTTTTTGCAAATAAAAGTTGTTGTCAAATGTAAAAAAATTGTTAGACAAGACTAGGTCCAACAATTCGTGAACCAGAACCAACTCATTCCCACTACTACCATTAGATCTAAGCACTTGTTCTACCCAGTCCACTGCTATGTCTTGGGGAATGCAGGTGTACAAATCTTTAACAGCAATAGTAAGAAAATTGTACCTTGCGTTGAAATCTAACTTGTTAATTTTACCAAGGAATGACCAAGAATCTTTGCAGATCTGTGGAAAGTTGACCAAGTATGTGCTTCAACATACACAGTTTAGTGCACTAACATAGGTATTTGTATTAACTCAGTTTTACAAACACCAGCGGAGTTTTTATGCACTTGTAATTATTATTTCTTTGCCTCACTAGCTTAGTAGTAGGCTAGATTTACACATTTTTTATAGACAACGTTAGTTGTACTTTTAGTCTGACTATTTGGATTTTTAGCTTGTACTTTAAAAGCAGTTTTTAATCTAGTTGTGTTTGCAAACAGGGCGTGTTTTGTAAGTCAGCTTTCACTTTAAGTAGTTAATTGACTTTGTAAGTATTAGCCCAGAGAGTATTTAAGCTGTGACTTTTTGTTTTTCTTGATCTGAAGAAGTTTGTTTATTGGAATAAACGAAAAGCGCTTTCTCATTTCGTTCTGTGCTACTGTGTGGTTTCTTCTCTATTTTGTTTTTCAGTGGATGTTAAACTAAATAGTGCTTCACTTTAACCTTAAAAACTCCAGAACATCCTCAGGAGCCGAGGACAAAATATGTCTACACTTGAGACTTAGCATTTGTACACATTGGTACATGCAAACTCAAACACACATATCTAATACACAAATACGCAAACATACACATATGTACAGCAAACAAACTTTGAAATCATTTAAGCAACCCTATAACACAAATGGTACCACGGGCTGAAGGAATGAATGCCACTTAAGTAGATGTGATTGAGATTTTGGATGCCAAAATTATTATAAGAACTGCATGCAGGGATGGAGGAAACATCTATTTTACACTGTCAATCATACCCACTAACAGCTTGTACCTGAGGCAGCTCCCCATTCACCCCAGCCTAGGTATGGCACCAGCAGAAGAAAACAATAAATTATTCTCTCTCTCTATATATATATATATATATATATAGAGAGAGAGAGAGAGAGAGAAGGACAGAGAGAGAGAGAGAAAGAGAAATATACAACTACATATATATCTAAACATACTGTGGTGGTTCCAACAGGTGAATGCCCAACAGATAATGGAAACAGCAATGGGTAGAGCTGTTTTAAGGAGCCGGTGCTAAAATATGGCTTATATAACCAAAAATACACCGAGGTACCACACAATAACGTCTTTAATAACACAAAAAATAAAGAACAGTGGTGAGCACTTTCGCAAAACTAATTGCTTCATCAGACTAATGAAGCAATTAGTTTTGCAAAAGCGCTCAACACTGTTCTTTATTTTTTGTGTTATTAAAGACGCTATTGTGTGGTACCTAGGTGTATTTTTGGTTACATATAGTTCTGGTTTTGTGCACCTGGGTTTTACCTGAAGCCGTTTCTCTCTTTATACACTAAAATATGGCTTCACTGGAATATCTGGTAGGTGGACAATTGTTATATGGGAGAGGATGCTTAAGCAAAGAAACAGACTGGTCCCTTTAAACTATGAAATCAGATGCCAACCTGAGTCTTATTAAGAATGGGGTGAATAAGAATGGGAGAAGTGGCTGAACAGAGAGTCAAGATGAGTCTGGAGACAGAAAGAGGCTGGAGCAGATGGGTCCAAGAAGGCAGTCCAGTGCAATGTCCTTGATAAATAAATCCACAAACGAACACCACCACATAAATCAGTTCTCGACGGAGTGGCATAAAATGGTGAAAGCAAACTGCTTAAAAACGAACAAACCTCAAGTAGCAACAAGAGATGCAGAATCCAGTCAAAATAGCGTACAAAACACTTAAATACACGCTTTCATCTCACGACTACGTCAGAATACTGAGTAGTCGTGAGATGAAAGCGTGTATTTAAGTGTTTTGTACGCTATTTTGACTGGATTCTGCATCTCTTGTTGCTACTTGAGGTTTGTTCGTTTTTAAGCAGTTTGCTTTCACCATTTTCTGCCACTCCGTCGAGCAATGTCCTTGATTACCAGGGGAACAAGGCTCCTTACACAGTAATTTACCTTTTTTTTCTTTATTATTCAAGACGGCATGTTTTCTTGATTTAGATAAGGGACCATACAGTTTATGAATTGGGGTTCTGTCCCAGTCGGACTTTCCCAGTCAACAAATGTCAATAAATAAATAAATAAATAATAAAAAGACACATTCAAATAAAAGAAAAGCATGCACACATTTTAATAATTTGATGCCTGTATAAGGGACACGTTTCTTTCTTTCCTACTCCTTAATAACTTGATCCCAATGAACCAATCAAAACAGAATTATATTAAATACATAGACTACCATTAAGTATCGCATTCTATTTTCTTTATTTCTATTTATAAGTTATAAAAATAAGAAATAAGCATATTCTAATACTCTCTCTCTCTATATATATAAACACATCATCGTATGATCTGAACTAAATAAATACTACACTATAAATAAATTACAGCCTTAAAAAGTCTGCAGTTCATCATTCTGCTCAAAATTCTTCAATATTCTAAGCTTGTACAAGTCTCCTAATATAATAGTCTATATTTTTTCTTATTCAAGATAGCATATTTTCTTCTTTAGATAAGGACCATATACCTTATCAATTCAAATAAAAGAAAACCATGCACCCCTATTAATATCTGAATACGTGTATAAGGGATATATTTTTCTTTCTTTCTTTTTCTCTTTCTTTCTTTCTTTCTTTCTTTCTTTCTTTCTTTCTTTCTCTTTTCTTCTTTTTTTTCTTTCTATCTTTCTTTCTTTCTGTCTGTCTTTCTTTCTTTCTGTCTTTCTTTCTTTATCTTCCTTTCTTTCTTTCTTTCTTTTTCTTCCTTTCTTTCTTTCTGTCTTTTCTTCCTTTCTTTCTTTCTCTTTTCTTCTTTTTTTTCTTTCTATCTTTCTTTCTTTCTGTCTGTCTTTCTTTCTTTCTGTCTTTCTTTCTTTATCTTCCTTTCTTTCTTTCTTTCTTTCTTTCTTTTTCTTCCTTTCTTTCTTTCTGTCTTTCTTTCTTTCTCTCTTTCTTTCTTTCTTTCATTCTGTCTTTCTTTCTTTCTTTTTCTTCCTTCCTTTCTTTCTTTCTTTCTTTCTTTATTTCTTTCTTTCTTTCTTTCTGTCTTTTCTTCTTTCTCTTTCTTTTTTTCTTTCTTTCTTTCTTTCTGTCTTTCTTTCTCTTTCTTTTTCTTTCTTTCTTTCATTCATTCTTTCTTTCGTTCTTTCTTTTTTCTTTCCTACACCTTAAATTACTTAATTGTGTAGCAAGCCTGTATTTCCAGGGTAATAAAGTTTGCTCTATACAAAATCACCTACAATGTCAAATGGCCATATATAAAATCCAAGCAGTTTTACAAGCAATAACATACCTAATATTTAACAGCCTTAGTTTTATTTACCGATGTGAAATGCTTAGTTTTAATCATTTATAGATCATCATCATCATCATCTTCTTTCGGCTGTTCCCGTTAGGGGTCGCCACAGCAGATCACCTGTTTCCATTTCTTCCTGTCCTCTGCATCTTGCTCTGTCACACCAACCACCTGCATGTCCTCTCTCACCACATCCATAAACCTTATCTTAGGCCTTCCTCTCTTCCTGTTACCTGGTAGCTTCATCCTTAGCATTTTCTCCCAATATGCTCAGCATCCCTCCTCAGCACATGTCCAGACCAATGTAATCGTGCCTCTCTGGCTTTGTCTCCAAACCTTCCAACCTGGGCTGACCTCTAATATACTTATTCCTAATCCTGTCCACCCTTGTCACACCTAGTGCAAATTTTAACATCTTTAATTCTGCCACATCCAGCTCAAACCCCTGCCTTTTTGTCAAAGCCACTGTCTCCAACCCATATAACATAGCTGGTCTCACTACCCTCTTGTAGACCTTCCCTTTCACTCTTACAGGTACTCGTCTGTCACAAATCACTCCTGACACTGTTCTCCACCCACTCCATCCTGCCTGTACTCCCTTCTTCACACTCACCGTTACTCTGAACTATTGACCCCAAGTATTTAAACTCATCCACCTTCGCCACCTCTACTCCTTGCATCCTCACCATTCATCTATCCTCCCTCTCATTCAGACAAATATATTCTGTCTTAGTCCTGCTGACATTCATTCATTCCTCTTCTCTCTAGAGCATATCTCCATCTCTCCAGGGTCTCCTCCACTTGTTCCCTACTCTCACTACAGATCACAATGTCATCTGCAAACATCATAGTCCACGGGGACTCCTGTCTGATCTCATCTGTCAACCTGTCCATCACCATTGCAAATAAGAAAGGGCTGAGAGCTGATCCTTGATGTAACCCCACCTCCACCTTAAACGCATCCGTCACTCCCACCATAGATAATAAACATAATTATTTCAAGATGAATATCCCTTTAATGCTTATCTATCTCTCATATCTCCTTGGTTATGTTTCTATCTTCCAAAATATTGATCAATTGTTTTATGTCTTTGAAAGCCACATTTATAAGTTGGGCTAACTGTTTCCACAGATAAGGTCCTAGTGCTTATTAATAGCATTATATATGATTTTTGTTAGTTTCAAAGTAGCAATTAATCTGTTTAAAGCAGGAGTACCTTGCAGTTCACTATTTATATATGTAAGTATTTCTGTCTTTTGTACTCTCCTAGCCTGGTACAAACTCTGGTTAGACTACTCTGTTTGCAAACAATCTCAGTGAGAATACCAAACTCATTAAAATCTTCATGGTAGAAATGTGAAGAAAATGTTATGTGGGGGTGGCCTTAATGATGTGTCTGCTTATGTGTAACAATACATTTTTATGAAAAGGCTATCCATAGATTGATGTGCAAAAGGAATCATCAACTAATTCAGTTACATTCAGATTAAGGAAAACCATTACAATTACAAATAAATCATACTTAGCTGTGAATCCAATCCTGTAACAGTCCCAGTTAAGACATTTAATCATTTCTTTTAATTTCATACTGAACCCTCCCACATAAGCCATCAATCTTCTAAAAAATCAATATCACATTTACATGGCTTTTAAATTAATATTAATGGGCAGATACAGGGGTGCTGCACTTATGAGTGTGTCATCCTTCTGATGAGACATTAAATTCAGGTGAATGCCAAAGATCCTATGACACCTGTTGAAAAGGATAGGGGTTATTTATTGATTGTCACAACTTGTATACATTACTTATATATTATACATTATTTACAAATGTTTACATTGTTAATTTACAATACAATACAGTCCCACATACTTTAATCATCCCCCACCCTTTTTCCACAACTAAAAATGTGTCTTTTTTTAAAATTTCAGATGATATCCAGTTCCCATTAAATTGCATTTAATTCAGTCTCTTATTCCATATTGTCTATAAAATATAGAACAGTTTTGTCTACTTTTTTCCACCCCTTTTCATTTTCTATTACCATATTACCCATATTCTAGCATATTCATATATTTGACACTTTTAAAACCTTTCATTATCTTATTTTCACATATTTTCTCTCACAATTCTTTCACTCTCAAGCAATTCAAAAACATATTCTGTTTCAACTTCCGTATAATAATTATACACCTTCTCTTGTATTCTTAAGGTGTATTAGCTTTAACAGGCAATTTACTTATGACCAATCTCCACATAAAATCATTACATTCATAAATTTTTTCTACATCATGCAAGTCTTATTTTAATTGCATTTCTTATTTTTTTAATTTTCTAAATGCTTCCATGGGTAAATATAATAATGTTCGTTCATTATATTTAAATAACATTCTTTTCCATTTTGTCCTACATATTTTATATTCGATTTCTATAAAAGATTTTACTCTGATACTCTATCTTCATTTACATGATTTTTCCATCTTTTCCCTGACCTTATTCTTTCCAAAAAATTTGTATATTTATCTTTCATTATGATATCTGTTAAATTCTCATTTACTTCTTTTAATCCTACCAAAGTTTTATAAAGGTTCAAGGAAGATGCATGAACAATTTGGTTAATTAACCCTAATCCTCTAACATATAAAATTACTCTTCTAATGGGATTTAACCTAGATTCCCATATAAATGAGAATACAATAGACAATAACTGTTTTCATACCTAGATGGGATCATCGGGCAGCCATGGTGGTGCAGCGGTTAGCATTGCCACCTCACAGCGTTCTCCGGTTCAAGCATTGGCTGGGGTGCCTTCTGTGAGGTGTCTGCATGTCCTCCCTGTGGTCGCGTGGGTTTTCTCTGTGTGCTCCAGTTTCCTCCCACATCCTAAAGACATGCTGTAGGTGAATTGGATACTCTAAATTGAACCTAGGCATGAGTGCATGCATGTGTGCGCTTTCCATTTAAGGTTGGGTGCTGGGCTGGCAACTTGACACTGTAAAACTCCACTGCCAATCATGAGCAGACAGGTGGTCTTCTGTGGCGCCCCCTAAATGGGAAAAAGCCAAAAGAAGAAGAAGATACCTAGATGGGATCATGTATACACTTGCTCAATAAGCAATTTTACCCAAAATAATAGACTTTATTAAATATAATTTTTTCTTATATGACAGTTTATATGATTTCCAAAACATAAATATCTCTCTCAATTTCTGTATAAATTTCTCCCACGGTTTGTCTCTATGCATAGCTTTTCTAAATATTATCCCTAAAATATCTATAACCTCATCATTAAACTGAATACCTTCTATATTATCCATTAACCCAATCCCTTTACTTTTGTCTTTATTTCTACATAAACCAAACCTCTTTAAACACTGATTTAATTTTCTGATTCATAGGTTCATAGGTTCTTACTAGGCTATCTGTCCTAGGGCATTTATAAGCCTAGCCAGAATGTGTTTGGCTTTCGCCACCCATTTTAAATTTATTTTGCTATGCCCTTTTTCGAGGTTAGTATACTGTGCCTCTGTCTAACAGTGACACAGAAGTGATACCCGGGGTAAACCTACGATCTCCCATCCACTCATCAAGATTCCTCTTGAAGAGAGTCAATGAGGGACTCTGCCTAACCTGGACTGGGATTTTATTCCAGAGTGAAGGGAGCCTCTGGGTTATGAATCTGTCCCTCCAGCATGTCCTATTTATTTCAGTGCTGAGGTTCAAGACTCTCGAGCGCGTAGCTCAATGGGATTTGGATTTCCTGAGGTGCAGCATGTCCATTAATTCAGGGTTGGACATGGCTTTATACGTCAGGCACAGATCGCCTCTGAACAGGCGGTATGCCACTGAGTAGAGCTGAAGTTTCTTTAACCGGGCAGCATATGGCATCTGTTTGAGCCCTTTGATCCTCTTGGTGAGGTACTTTTGGGGTCTTTCCAGTTGCTGCAGGTGTCTGGTAAGGTACATCCCAAAAGGGGCATTGTACTCAATTATGGGCCTGATGAGGGATGAGTAAAGAGGCATGATGACCTCCCCTGATTTAGATGTGAATCCCTTCATGATTAGGTGGGCTATATAAAATGTTTTTCTAACTACTTTGGCCACGTGGTTGTCAAATGAGAGATTGCTATCAACTTGGGTCCCCAGGTCCCTAATTACTTCTTCTGTACTTAATGGATTACCACCTATGTGGTAATTTGTGGGCATTTTGTTTTTGCCAAAGGGGATGACTATACACTTTTTGGCATTTAGTTTGAGGCCATGGCTCTGGCACCAGTTGTCTGTTTCTATGAGGCCCTTTTGGAGGATGCTTGTGTCGGCTGGAGAGTCGATTATGGTGTCCAGTTTGCAGTCATCTGCGAACTTGGTCAGCCACAGTCCTTCCGTGTTGGCCTGTACCTCCGAGAAATATATACCGAACAAGAGAGGTCCCAGGACTGAGCCTTGTGGGACACCACTTGTAACTGGTTTGGAGTCTGACATGGCTCCAGCAATTCTAACCATGTGGGTTCTGTCCTTGAGCCAGTTTGCAATCCATCTAGTGACATAGGGGTTTATATTTAAGCTGGTGAGCTTATCTATAATGCCCGAGTGGGGTATTGTATCGAAGGCTTTTGCGAGGTCCAGGTAGGCTGTGTGGACCATCTTCCCTTCGTCAATGGCCTTGGTGACTGTTTCAAAGAAATCAACCAGGTTTAAGAGGCAGGATCTGCCCTTAACAAAGCCGAACTGGGTAGGATTCAGTGTTTGTAGGTCCCCAATATCTTTATTTATGAGGTCCATGATGATCCTTTCCATAGCTTTGCAGACCAAGCTAGTCAGGCTTATGGGGCGATAGTTTCCAGGATCCGTTGAGGCACCACCTTTATGGAGAGGGACCACTGTTGCTGTACGCCACTCTTTGGGCACATATCCTGTAGTAAGGCTGAGATTGAACAGTAGTTTTATGTTTGGGTTTAGCTCTTCTTGGAGTTCATGTAGGACACCATCTGGTCCCACTGATGCTGTGTTTTTTGCTTTGGAGAGGGCGGCTCTTACCTGAGCATCTGAGATGTCAGGGGGGCAGCACTCTGCTGGGATAGATATTTGCCCTTTTGGTGGGGAGGGGGGGGGGGGAGTTTGCGCTGAACCTGTCAGCTAGGATGTTGGCAATGTCTGTGGGTTCGGTGTATTTTTTGTCATTTTGGACTAATTCTGAGCATATCTGGGAATTACCACCCAGGTTCCTAACATAACTAAAGAAAGCCAATTTTTCTCTCGAAGCTGGCCTTAGACAATTTTTTTTTTCAAATGTTTCTTTTATTTTTCATAATAGAAAACAATGCATACAGAAAAATAGAAAACATTGCAATTATGAACATTAAAGTAAAACGTTGAATTATCACAAGATGTTGTGGGTATAAAGACAATTTAGCAGTGGTGCATAAAAAGAAAGAAAAAAGGAAAGGAAAGCATTGTAATCAATCTAACCAAAAACACTTATATACAATATTTACAAAATAATATGCTACCAATCCAATATTAAGGGGAGGAGGAAAGATAAAATTAATTGAGTTGACAGTGGATCTCCATTTATTAACAGGTATAAGGATACGTATTGCACTAAATGCATGAATAGGGAATTATTCGCTCAGGATTAAATCCATAAGATGTTTCCATAATTTGCTAAAATAGGCTCTCTTCTTGGGACCCTTTATAATGAATTTATGGGCTGAAATGTGTTTGTAAGCCATCTCTTTGAAACCTTTCCAACAAAGTCTGGTGCGATCCATCCAGTTGTTTGTGATGTATAGTTTAATAAGTGAACAAAGAATAATTAAAATGTGGAGTTGTAGTTTAGACAACTTAGAGGTAGGAATATGTAGAATGGCTGTTTCCCATGAAAGTGTGGAGTTATAGTAACCCATTTTTTGCAGACAGACTTTTAGAGAGCACCAGAGTTTGTGAGAGTGGTTGCAGTACCACATAATGTGTAGCAGATCAGCTCTCGGATAGGGGCAACAAGTGCATGAGGGGGATAGGTTGGGGTTAAATTTATTAAGTGTTACAGGAGTGTAGTAAGAGTTATTGTTCAGCATCAGTTGGGTATATAAGAGTTTTTTGAAGAGGGAGAGTTCTAAAGTAGATTTTATGGCTGTGAGTTTTTGATCCTCTGTAATAGGGGAGCCAAGGTTATTCCAATAGTTGGAGAAAAGACAATTTGATTTGTATAGCAGGGTATTCAATAGTTTGTAAGAGGATGAAATTGTTTTTTTAGGGCTCGAGATTGCAGAAATGATTTCACCTAATTTGTTGACTTCCTGAATATTGGGGGAGAGATTGAAAGGTTGTGCAAGTATAATCTCTCTTAATTGTCGGAGAATAACTGTGTATTTGTTATTGGTCCCATGGATTAACCGTAGCTCGGCAAGGGTTTTAGACCTATATTTGAGGATATCCCATATATTAAGATCCTTGATGAGATGAAATTCGGTGAGGTCAAACATTTCATTATTGATCTTGAGATTTGGATTATGATGTAATGGTTGGAGAAGGGGTAAGATATTTTCAAGGTTGATGTCTTTAATCCATTTTTGGAAAAGCCTGATTTTATGTTTCAGGGAATGAGCTAGTTTACAGTTGGTCATGGAAGTAGTGGATAGAAAGGGGATAACCTGTGGGTTAATTTTGTTAGAGATAATATGGTGATGCCAAATTTTCAACCAGGATGGATAGTGGGTATGGGTTTTACTGTTAAAATTTGAGATAGACCAGACTCTGTTAGAGCAGATGATCTTGTAATACAATTGAAGGTTTGGGAGGCCTAGCCCACCTTTCTCCTTAGGGTAGATTAACTTAGAGTAAGAGATCCTGACTGACTTAGGGAACCAGATGAACTTGGCTAGATCTTTGTTAATTCTGGAGAAAAAATTATTAGGGACTAACATATCAGAAGCATTGAATTGATATAGGAGTCTGGGAAGGACATTCATTTTCACTATTGCTACTTTGGATAAGAACGCTAAATTCAGAAGTTTCCATCTTTGTAGATCTTGATGTATACTAGACCATGTTTTTAGTAGGTTATTTTGGAGCATAGAAGCTTGGTTATGTTCAAAGTGAATACCTAGATTATTAAGGTTATATGTTATTTGGAAAGAAGACTCAGGAAAATAGAAAGATTTATGGGCATTAGGGTTGATTGGGAAAATATGTGATTTTTTGTTATTAATTTGGTATTCTGAGGCAATAGAGAAGTTCCTGACGGCATTTAAAATTTTGGGTAGATCTGAATTGGGAAATTGAAAGTATAGATTTAGGTCATCGGCGAAAGCCGATAATGCAACTTGAGTATTTAGGATTTTAGGAATAGAGTGGTGTGTGTTTTGGGTGATATATAAAAAAAGGGCTCAATAAAAATGTTAAAAAGAAAGGGTGAAAGTGGGCACCCCTGCCTTGTTCCATTGGTGATCAGTATTGGACTGGATCTCTGTTTGTTTATGTATAGGTATATGTGTGAGTTTGTATAGAGTATTCTGATCATATCAGAGAAGGTTTTAGGTACATTAAAATGAGACAGGATAGCAAACAAAAAGTCCCAATTAACTCTGTCAAAAGCTTTGGATGCATCCAGAGTTAAGGCGTATATCGGGTTTTTATCTTTTTTTGTAAATTGTATTAGGGAATCCAAGGTTAAGGTATTGTCCCATGTGTGTCTATTGCTCATAAAACCAGCTTGGTCAGGGGATATTAAGGATGGGAGTATCTTTTGGAGTCTATTAGCTAGAATAGCAGCAAAAATTTTAATGTCAACGTTTATTAACGAGATTGGTCTATAATTGTGTGGGTCTGCTTTATCTTGTTTGTTTTTTAATAACAAGATAGTTTTTGAGTTGTTCCAATGGAGGTCAGTAATACCCTTCTTTATAATAAAGTTGAAGACTTTCAATAGAATAGAGGAGATTTTTGAGCTAAAAGCTTTGAAGAAGTTAGTGGTAAAGCCATCAGGGCCCGGAGATTTGCCTACTTTAAGGTTATTTATGATGTTTTGGCTTTCTAGAATGTCGAGCGGGGCAGATGAGAGGGAGACTTGCTTTGCTTTAAGAGTGGGAAAATTGATGGAGTTGAGAAAAAACTCCATCTGTGGTTTAAGAGTGTTGCGTTCATTTCTACTATAAATATCTGAATATAGTTCATAAAATAGATGGATTATTTCAGAATCTGATTTGCAAATTTTACCCTGGTAATGGAGAGTGGAGATTCTAGGAGCACCATTATTGTTTTTTAGTATTCTTGCCAAAGTTCTTGAGGGAATTTGTGCCCATTCAGAATATGTTGCTATAAATTTTTGTTCCTGCAAGGAGTAGTTATGTGAGTGGAGTTCAAATAAATCTTTACGTGTTGTGTTGATCAGTTCGTCAGTTTTTGGGTCTGGGAATAGTCTCTGTTTTTTTTCTAAAGAAGAAAGTTTTAAGGACAAATTATTTTCTTTTTTATGTTGAGTTTTTTAAGAAAGGAAGCTTTATTAATCAAAAAACCTCTCATTTCAGCTTTGCAAGCTGCCCATTGGACGTCTGGAGGAATTTGGGACTTTTTAAGATTGATGTCCAGATCCGATAGCATGTTATTAATTTTATTTAGTATATCTTTGTTGTTTAGTAAATTATTGTTAAGGGTCCAGTTAGCAAAGGTAAATGTAGGGGTAGTAAATCTAATTTTGAGGGAGATTTTTGCATGATCTGAAAGAAATCGGGGTTCAATATTGAAAGTATTTTTAAATTTAGATAGAGGGTCTGAGATTAGAAAGAAGTCTAGACGTGACCAGGATTTGTGGCAATTAGAATAGAAAGTATATAAATTCTCTTTGGTCAAGATATTACTAAAAGTAATAGTGTCAATAAGATTAAAATTTGAGATAAGTTCCACTAGGGCTATAGAAGCTTGGAAGTTATAAGAGGAAGAGTTGCTGGTGCGGTCTAAGCTAGGATTTATTACAGCATTCCAGTCCCCACCTACTATGAACAAGTAGTTTGGAAATGAGTTTAGTATATTATAAATTTCTAAAATAAAGGTTTGTTGTTGAGAACATGGTCCATATAAATTCAAAAAAAAGAACTGGTTTGGAGGAGTCTGGGAGCATAGAAGTGAAGTAACACCATCTACCATTTATATCAGATTTAAACTCATTAATAGCTTCCTGGAATTGTTTCTTAATTATAATGGCCACACCCTTCGAATTTGAGCTATCACCTGCACTTATTATAGACCTAATCCATTTTCTGTTGTTTTCTTTCTCCCAATCATCTTTAGACAGGTGTGTTTCCTGAAGAAAACAGATACTAGCCTGGGATTTAAAAACAAGGTGGAGTAGCAATTTTTTTTTTGCAGTATTTTGTAAGCCTTTGATATTCCAAGAGTCAACAGACCAACTCATGCAGGTTAACACTAAACAGGGTATATGGAAACTTTATATATTTGGAACCTTATTATTAGATATGAAAAGATTAATGAGTGTTGAAAAGAATCTGCACTATAATTGCAGTAGAAAAGGGAGTTGGAGAACCACATCAGACCTGTGCCTGTAAAAAGTTTAAATGTAAAGGAAAAGGTAGCAGAGTACTCCTTATGGCTCACCCCGGTGCCTACCCACCCAAACCCCTTAAGTGAAGAAGTACAAAACCAAAGAAAAAATAAACCTAACAATTCTATACATATGTACAAAGAAAATCTCATCCAAAAGATCATCAAACTAGATCCCTACTACAGTGCACATAAAGCATCCATACATGAAAAGTAATCCTACTAGTATGTCAAATAGCTATGACACGATGTAAATAAACATATAGATACAAGCCTGTTCGCTTAATCTTAATGCGTATGAAAAATGAGGATCTATGGATTCCATGTAAAACAGACTTTATACAATTAATAACAACTCTTATGGAATCACAAACATAACAGGTACACTGTAGGATTGGTACACCACTAAAACCTCATGAAGCTTATCATATACAAAAACATGTTACTAGTGTATATAACAGTATAACAGAAGTTGTAGAAGTTTAAGGAGCTGAACAATATAGATATTTGTGATGTAGTTGGGCAAAAAATTATTTACATTGATCAGGCTCTGATAATAACAGAACTGATTTAAATCTATGAATCTTGTTACATTACTGTACCCCTCCCTCCCATCTGAGTTAAACATTTACTCGGTATAAGGACTTCTGATTGAGATTTGAGTGATCTTTGTATCCCCTTCTCAGCTGTTTTCTGCATGTTTAATTATAACATTAAATTACTTTTACAGCCTTATGTCTGATTCTGTGGCCACCTTGCCCCTGTTGGCATCTTACACATGAATATTCCTTTAATTCCCATCTCTGAATACATATTTACATATCTGTAGTCTTCTGCCATTTCAGTAAAACAGGAAGACAGTGTTGTAATATGTGTAAGTGCTATCACACTGGCTACTTTAGATGTTTGTGACCAATTAGTGATTACTATAGTTGATCAGACTTTGCTATAATCATGCTTTTATCTAATCAATCTTTCTGCAGCATCCTGCTGCAGTTATACTAAACAGCTCGTCATGACAACTGTTAGGTTGCTAACTGCATTGTATTTGCTTAGCGTGTGTTTGTTTATTTGTTTAAGCATTTTAAACACATAATTTATACATCTTGGAGAAAGGGAGGTTAAACAGACCAAAACAATCCCCGCTCAGCGTAACTAGAGTGCCCCTAATGCAAAAAATGCTTTTTACGTTAAAATGTGTAAGCAGGACCCATATTTTGTATGCAGGGACAGTATGCTACGTAAAGCGCTGTAAGCGCAATTAGTAGAGGTCGAACCTAATGAGTGTGCACTCCTGAGAGTCCCCAGCAACAGATATCCTACTGGGAACCTCGTGTTGTAGATAAGTTCCTTGCTTGACACGTGGATCTGCTTTAGGAAGGAAAAAAATGTTTTAAACATTTTAAACAACTTTAACCCTGCTAAACAAACTTTATTGAAGCTGGATTAGTGAGCGGAGTTGTCAATGAAGCATCCGGTGAGTAAACTGAATTTATATGAAGTACATCTGCTGAAACGCTTGTATTAGTAATTTATAAATGTTCAGGAACCTTGTTGAATACTTTAAGGAAGGCTTCTCTTGCTTCGCTTTGGGAGGTTGCAGTATATTTAATGTCATTTTGGAAGAAGATCAGCGTGTTTGGGAAGCGCATTTGGAATCTGATATTCCTTCTGATAAGGTCAGAGCAAAACAGAGCTAGTTTTTGTCTGTTCTCCTTAATAGAAATGGGTAGATCTTGAGAGAAGGTTAATTTGTGATTGTTCCACATGAAATTTTTGTGTTTTTTCGCTGAATATAGAATCTTTTGAGCAATCTGAAAGTTAAGTAACTTTGTGTAGATTTGGCGAGGTGCTGAGGCGTCTTGACGTTTATGTAGCGCACGGTGGGCTCTCTCAATTATTACATTATTTTCACCTTCTGAGTGGAGAAGTGATTCAAATATTTGCTTTGTAACAATAAGAAAGCCTTGACTATCATAGTTCTCTGGAAGACCTCTTATTAAGATATTATTACGTCTGCTTCTAGCCTCGAGATCTGTTAGTTTTGACTGTAGATCTGATATAGAAGCTGTTTTGGCACACAAATCATCAGATAAGGACTGTATTTGAAATTCATTAGATTGTATTTTTTGTTCAAGTGTGTCTACTCTGTCAACAATTTGATTGATGGATTTTCCTAAAGTAGAAAGTTGTTCCGAGAAACTTTGTATGGCAGAATGAATGGGTTGGAGGGCCTGTTTCAGCTCATCCATGTTAAAGCTGGAATCTTCTTTGGTATTAATATTGCTTTTAATAGGCTCCACATTTTGTTTGTTTGTTCTCTGTCTCTTTGAAAGACCCTCTTTTTCAGGTGAAAATATTGCTGAGGATTTGGCTTTTGTTGTTTGAATATCCATTGTAGTAGAATCATTTGTCATTTTTATCTGTTTAGCCATGTGGAGTTAGGAGTATATCAAGTAGAAGCAGGCCCCCTGGATCTCTTGTGGAAAATAACACCATGGAAGAGCCAGAAAAGTTGAAAGGCTGTTTTGAGTTTTGCCAACTGCAAAGGTAATGAAAGTTCCAAAGATATGAAGGTAAAGTATTTCTTTTCGAGGTATGTAGAATCCTAGAGAATGTAATTGAGGTAGGGAGCTCCGTGCATAAGCTGTACACTAGACGACCACCATTTTGGAAATACCTTAGACAATTTTATGTGTGCCCATAGTTTTTTGCTAATACTGATCAGTGATGCCTTCCCTTTTTGGGATTTTGCTCTATCATTTAGTAGCTTCCTCCTTCTATTGTATAGTTTGTTTATGGCTGGGGTCCACCAGACAGGACGTCTGCCTTTGGAGGATTGGGTCTTGGTTTTATTTGGGATCGCATGATCCATGCATTCCTGAAGGTGTTCATAGAAAGCGTTTATAAAGGATTCTGCGGTCTGGGCCGTATTTTCCACAGGCCCGGGGGCTTTGAAGGATTCCACCTCAGTTTTGAGGAGTGTGAAATTTGCTTTAGAGAAGTTTTTCACTGTGGTTTTCTGGGCAGGGGGTGGGGTCAGGATGTGAATATCCAGTGAGATTAGTTTATGGTCTGATCTTACCAGTGAGGGATACACTTCTGGTCTGGAGCATAAAGTCCCCATGTTGGTGATGATCAGGTCCAGTATGTTTTCCCCTCTTGTGGGAGTGGTAACAAGTTGTTCCATAGCATTTGAGTTTATAAATTCTAGGAACCTTTGGGCTAGGGTGTTGGAGCTAGAGTAATGCTCCCAGTCTATGTTTGGGTAGTTGAAGTCGCCCAATATAATGGTGTTTGGAGAGACCTTCATATTTTCCAGTGTTCTCAGGAAGGCCGAATGGGGTTCCTGGGTTTGGGAGGGTGGTCTGTAGCAGGCTATAAACTGGAAGGCAGTTTTACCCACTGTTAGTTGCACATGGATAGTCTCTGATGCTTCGTGCTTTGCCACCAACCTGGAGGTGTGGGTATCTTTGATGAATATCGATACTCCCCCTCCTTTTGTGGTTCGGTCCAAGTTTTGGGGCCGAAAAGCATGGTATGAGGTATAACCTGGTAGTGCTGGGGTGCTCTCGGGAGCCCTGAATCAGGTTTCTGTTACTGCACAGATATCGATGTTCTCCATGCTAAGGAGAGTTTTGAGTGCGTGCATCTTGAGGTTTAGACTTCTGGCATTGAGTAGCATTACTCTTAGTTTCTTATCCCTTGTGATACCTATGGAGGTGGGTTTGTCTTTTGAGCCTTGCCTAAAAAAAGCACTATGGGGGTAGCAAGAGCCTTTGCCAATATCCAAAAGCCCAGGGGTGACAGGTGCAAGCCGTCCCTAGCGAAGCATCATGGCTTGTCGAGCATATCATCCCAAGCTGACAGGCATTGGATCCCCTTTGAATGACACCAGTACTTAAGCCAATTGAAATTGATCATCTTGTCTTCATATTGTGGCATCATTCTTGGTGAGGGTAAGATGCTACTCAAGGTCAGGGTCATACCGGCCTGGGCTACATGCTCAGAGAGCTCCTTTATGTCTCTTTTCATGTAGTCCAGGGAGGTACATCTCAGGTCATTCACACCAGCATGGACAATGACTGAGTCATATTTGTACTTGCCTTGGAGTGACCTGAGTGCTTGTGTTAAGTGGCGGATCCTAGCACCTGAAAGGCTGCTCACCGTGACCCTCTCCTTGTTCAGCCTGGTGAGCGGGACGTCAGTGTGCCTGACGATAGAGTCACCTATTACAAGTGTATCAGGTGTGTTGTTTAGTCTTAAGGGCTGTGACTGTTTGGCACACTGGCTTTGTGAGATATGTGTTGCACGTGTTTTGTTTTCGGGTAGCGGCTGCTTGGGTGTCTGCTTTGGCGGTCTCTGCTGCTTCGGCAGATCATTATTTAGAGCCTCCGAGTATGTTTTTGTGTGATTATGTGTTTGGTTTGCTGTCGTGGTAGGTCTATGTGAGACTGGAATTGTAGTGAGTGTGGTTTCCTTCTCCTCCTGACTGGTTATGCCAGTACTGAGTTGAGAGAGCTTAGTCTCCAGTTTGGCTATATGGTTGCATCTCTCACATGTGTTGGAATTTGTTGGGAGGATGAGAGGGTTGTCTGTGTACATGAGGCAGTTGTAACATTGCCTCAAGATTCCCAGATTCACCAGCTGGACTGGAGAGAAGATTGACAACTGACCTTTGGACATGCTAGAATAATATTTGGAATTCCTTAATAATTGAAAACCAGGGCCAGTGGGGAGTGAGGGTGTAGTGCTTTTAATTTTTAGTGCTGACTTATATAATTGCTTTAGTGAGCAAGTGCCAGGTAACTTAAGTGCAATGTGTTACAGGTAACTTAAATGCAAAAACGACAAACAGTAACTTTCTTTCAAGTGAAACAAGGAAATAAGTACAGTAAGCAATGCAGATATCACTAGTGATCCACAGAAGCGCTGAGAAGCCGCGTATTAGGTGGAATTAGCGTTCCAGGGAAATAACAAGCAAACAAACAACAAGCATATAAACAAAGCTAGATTCAGCAGGCCTGGATCTAGTCTATGCTACAGCAAACAAGGTGTACCAATTTCAGTAAGATACAGTTCAAATATTCAGGCACTATAAACCTTTAACCAGAAATTCCCAGCTCAGAAGGGCAGAGTCCAGCCTCTTCTCCCACAAGAGTGCAGACCACAAACCTTCTTAATGTAAAATAACTGGCCTGAAGCCCAAGTGCTTAAACCAGAACTAATACACTTTAAGAATAACAGACACTGGGCTCTCAATCAGCAGTTCCCAACTTAGAAGGATGAAAGCTACCTGTCCTGCCACCACAGTGCATGCCACAAACCTTTCCTGCTTCCATCCACTCCTTATCCTTAGTAACTAAAACTATATCATCTGCATAAGTAAAAATTATTGGCATTTGTTTTTCTTCTATTATTTTATATCTTGCCATTTTCAACACTGTATCTTATTAACAACCACATTCATAACTTATGCAAATAAAATGCTACTTGCCGGGCATTCTTGCTTTATCCCACACTCAATTTTTATTCTTCACTAAAACATCAATTAAATACCACTCCCACATTTTTATTATCATACACTGCCATCATTATTTTTATTATTTTGTTGCTTATGTTATAATATCTTATATCCCATAAGCTGTCATATTGTATTCTATTAAATGCTTTATGTGTTCTACCATAATGTTAGTGTCCACATTTTAATTATATCATCTATAACTTTTCTCAATATCCATAACAGATTTTCGATTCCTTTTCATTTATTACAAACATATCATATAATCAAACAATTTATTTACACTATTCCTAGTCTTTTTTCTCTTATTCTCATAAATATCTAATAATCTGTATTATTCAGCACTACTGGTTTCTAATTTCTGATATCCTCTTCTTCTCTTTTTTTTCCATATAAATTTCATGACTGCAGTACACATTTCTTTTTCTACTGTTCCTTTTTCTAACCATTCATTTAAAACTTTCACAAAATAAACTTTTTTGCCATTTTTCCATGTTACAATATATGTAATACCCAATGCTATCCATCCCTGTAGCTTTTTCCATATTTAATTCTTTTAAAATTTCATTAAGTTCTTTTACAATTATATTTTACAATCTTTTTATCCTCTTTACTCAATTTTTTAACTTTGCATTTATGCCTTTCTTTTATCTCATTATTTTTAAATGTATTCTCTATATACTTCCTTATTACTTCAAATATTATTTCTTGTGCATTCACTTTTTCTCCATTATTATTCTTAAATTCCCTTATTATTTTCTCATTTTCTCTTGCTATTTATTTAAATATAGAGTCACCTCTTCTTTTTTTATCCCTTGTTAGAAATACCTTTGCTTATATTTCATCTTCTTGATCTTCTCCTGAGTCACTTCATATATCTTCTTCTCCTTTTCAAAAAAATGTCTTATTTTTAACACCTCTCTAAACACTTCCTGTCTCAGATGCCTATATTTTAGTTTTTCATTCTTTCACCTCACAGATTGACATTCCAAAAATCACTTCTTGTATTTTTCTTTAAAATTTAGCCACCAACTCATCCAATTTTCATACAAAATGTCATATCTATGTGACAAAGGGAAATACTGCCAGCCCAGCTAGTTGGAATTTTGTAAATAATTCTATGTCATTTGTGAATATTAATATGATTTATATAGAAATTTAACAAAAGGAGATACTACCAGCCCAGCTATCTGGAATTTTGTAAGTGGTTATGTGTCAGTTGTGAATGCCAACATGATTCATGTAAAATGCCTGTGCTACAACTGTGTTAAAACTGCATGTTATGTACTGAGCTAAAATGTAACCACAGCATGCCCTGCTGGCTTAGAACAGAAATGTATATAAACTATTGCAATCGTGAATGTATATATTCTAACAGTGGAAACAAGAACATAGAGGGTTAACTTGGAAAACTTCAAGAAAATAAATTGAAATTAAGTTGTTTTACAATTGTGCTATAAAAGTTATCTTTCAGTTTCAGTGCAGTAGCAGACACAATGTCTAGACCTGGAAGTTTTTTGTATTGTCTTGAAAGAGAAGTAATTACTAGATTTGATATGTAGAAGTGTTTTACTTGCTTTTTGACTTCCAGGATCTGCAAACATCTGAGAGATTTGCATTTTTCACAGGGAGATGCTAAAAATGCTTGCACTTTCTTACAATGGGGTTTGCTTGGGAATTAAAGTCAGGTGACGAAAAGTGATGTTATCCAAGCTATACCAGCAGTAATATTTGATATTAATTTAAGAACTTTCTGGGGGGGGGGCATTTTGTATTTTCTCTTTGACCTAACAACAACAGCTGGAAAAATCCACTCACCATCTTCTGCACTTGCCTTGCTGTAAGTAAGTTTTTAGGGCATAGTAACCTTTTTAGATTCAGAAAGAAATATAGCAAAGTATAGCTTAGATGTTTTCTATCCTACAGTGTTGTTTTAAATAGTTCCTGTGATTCTGAACTCTGATGTAACTGATTACTTATTGTGTATTGTCTTGTTCTTTTATTATTTATTATTAAATATACTTGAACCTTTTAATCATGACTGGTCTGTTTAGAGATATTTAGGCTCTTACAGTACTTGCATATGTATTTGGTGACACTGTACAGGCCCCTCCTAAATAGCTTTGCTCTTGGTAAGACTACCAGTTGGCTTAGTAGTAAGATTACACAGTAGGATTGGACACCCTTTGTTAAGGGCCTTAAAGTAGCTGATAAGTAGTGGCTGGTGGCAGTAAATACTACCTTATTGTCTGGGCAGAAGGGGGCATAGCTAGTACACCTGTGCCAGCCTTTTCCAGGTGTGTGTGTATTTGTATATGAATGACATCTCAAGGAGTGTGTGTGTGTGTGTGTGTGTGTGTGTGTGTGTATGTGTGTGTGTCTGTCAGCTACTTGAAAGGACACAAAGCACCGAATGGATAAAGAGGGTACTGGAGATCTTGGTTTGGCCACTCGGCTGAGATCTCAACCCTATAGCTGTGCCAGTAGGCAGTCTTACTGGGGATCTGGAGAAACCAACCACAGACTGACTGTGATCTCTGTGTGCTCTTAAGGGAAATTGCATATTATTGTATGTGTACTTGTCATCCTTCCATTGTGTACTTCCTCCACTGTTGCCAGAGATGAGGAGTGAGGCTCCTTGATTACTGGGCCAGTGTAGGGGCATCTCATATTAATTAGTTGGCACTGGTGGGATATCCACATCACATATTAATTGGCTTGTAGTGGTGGAATATCCACATATTAGGATTCAGTGGTGTGAATACTGAATTTCTGCAGCCAGTAAACAGTGGTCACTGAAGTTGTTTGTATTGTCAATCAGCCACACAGTGAACATTAAGAGTTTCATGTCATAACTGGTTTTTTTTTGGTAACTTAGTTTAGTGAGGAAGAGCAAACAAGCATGTCAGCAGAGGAGTATGGCAAGCCAATAAGAAGCCAGTTGGCTGAGAAGTTTCAGGCTAAAGGACTGGTACATGCTAACCTGAATAAAGCAGAAATGATTGCAGCTTAGTCTCAGCTGCATCACAGAATCAGGAGGGTAATCAGACTGGCCTTAGGAATGTACAACTCTCAGAAAATGGAGAAGTTAAACCTTTCCACAGAGGACTTAAAAATCCATTTGGAGTTAAAGAGACTTGAACTGGAGGCCCAACATTTGGAACTAGAATCAGCAGAGAGACTGCAGCAGGAGAAATAAATGGAATTAGAAGTAGCAGAGATACTGCAATATCTAGAAGCTGAAGAGAATGAGAGGCAGAGGTAACATGAGAAGGAGATGCTGACTCTTTGCCAGGATCATGGAGGTAAAAGGGAAGGGAGTAACCGAACTCCAGAAGCAAAAAGGGCAGTAAATTTCTTCCACAGTTTACAGAGGGGGTAATTTTGATAGTGTCATTCATATGTTTGAAAGGGTATGTAAACAGTATAATGATTTCCAAGGACTCTGGGTACAGTTCCAAAAACCTTTACTCCATGATAAAGCTGTAACTGCAATTTCTAAATTGTCTTATACTGATTGCTTGATTATAATACTGTAAAAAACTGTCTTTTAGAATATTTTAAGTCAACACCTGAAGCTTATAGAAGAAAGTTTCATGAGCACAGATGCAAGGCAGATGAAAGTGTGTGTGAATATATTGTTTAACTAAGCACTTATTTTCATAGGTTAGTGAGTGGATGTCAACACTTTTGAAGGCCTGGCAGACCTTTTGGTGAGGGAACAAGGACTTAGCACCTTGCCTGAGGTCATGAGAATCTGGTTAGCAGATAGACAATGCAATACTGCAGATGAGCTGGGGAAGAAGAGAGGCCTATATCTAGCAAGCAAGGCATCACTGCACAGGAAAGGGACACCCAGTGTTGTTCATGGGTCTAAGGGAGCCCATGGTGGGCAGCCCAGACTGCCCCACCAGAGTCCGCCAGTAGCAGGGTGAGACACTAGTCCAGGTACACATCCAGGACCAAGGATTAAATGTTTTAAATGCAACCAGTGGGGCCATGTAGCATACAGATGTCCACAGAAGAAAGCTGGGGAACAAAAGGTGTGAGAGCCAGTAAGTGGGAATGACAGAATGCCAGCAGTAAGTTGTCTTGAGACAACAAGGGTACCAAACTTTCACAAGAGATTATATCCTATCTTAGTAAGTGAAAAAGAGGCTATTGCTAAGAGAGACACAGCCTCTGACTTAACCATTGTAAAATCTGCAATGGTTAAAGAGGAGCGCTACTTGCCTGGGATATCTACTCCAGTCAGAGCTTTAGTGGGGGCCCCCATTCCAAATACCATTGGGTAATGTTCACCTTGACTTGGAGGGTGGAAAAGGAAGACAGCAAGTAGGTGTGTTTGAGGATATCCATGCCCTGATACGGAATGATTCTTATAATGCAGAACCTTGTGTGCATGCAGTTACATGCAGTCAGGCTTGGAGACAAACATGTGGGACTGATTGCCTGGGGGAGACCCAGACAGACTGCACACTTGCAGCCAGAAGTGGTGATGTGGTTACTTCAGGGAAGGAGCTAACCTATAGCAGTGACTCTGAAGGTGAACCACAGCTAGTTGTGGGTACCGATGTTCTCTTGGACAGAGTGACTGCAAGGGTAGAAATAAGTAGTAGTACCCAGGCTGAGAGTTAGGCACTGCTGTAAGAGGATGCCAGACTTCCTGTGGAAGGGGAGCTGGGAAGGGTTACAAAGAGAGAGTTGAGACAGGCTCAGCTCTCAGACCCTACATTATAAGGTCTGAGGGAGGTAGCCAGTGAGGCAGCTGATTCTCAATGGAAAGGGTAATCTATATACTGGGACAAAGGGTTAATGTATAGAGAGTGAACCCCTGAGGGAGGGCTAGAGGGTGAGAGAATACAGCAGTTGGTAGTGTTCAGAGCCTACTGTCTGGCACTTCTAGCCATAGTCAATGATATTCCCTTTGCGGGTCATATGGGAATGAAGCACACAAAGAGATGCATTAGGCAGAAGTTTTATTGGCCTGTGATTTCCAGAGATGTAACAGGGTACTGCAGGACCTGTGAGAAGTGCCAAAAGGTAGACAAGGCAGGAGACAAGGTGAAAGCTCCTTTGATGCCTTTGCCTGTGACTGAGGAGCCATTTCAGAGAGTAGCTATGAATGTTGTGGGGCCTCTGAGTACTCCAAGTTCCACAGGGAAAAAGTATACCCTAGTGGAATTAAATTATGCTATCAGATATGCCGAGGCATTTTCTCTAGCCTCCATTCATGCAGAAAATGTTGCAAATGCCTTGTTAGAGATTTTCAGCAGGGTAGGTTTCCCAAAAGAAATACTGACTTACAGAGGTGCCAATTTCATGTCAGACCTGCTGGCTTTTCTGTGGAGGCACTGTAAGGTGAAGCATCTAAAGACCACTACCTACCATTCCCAGACTAATGGTCCTGTTGAGAGGTTAAACTCTACACTCAAGATGATGCTACAGGCATTTGCAGACTAGTTCAGGAAAAAGTGGGACAAATATTTGTCCCATGTGTTGTTTGTTTACAGGGAGGTACCACAGAAATCCACAGGTGTTTCACCCTTCGAGTTGCTGTATGGGCATAGGGTGAGGGGACTTCTAAATTTGATTTTAGATGAGTCTGAGGATGAGTGTGAATCCCACAAGGAGCCTGTTGTGGCATATGTCCTAAACCTCAGGACAAGGCTCATGGAACTCACAGGTTTGTTGCAGGAGAACCTGGCAGAAGCCCAACAGCAGAAAAAAAGTCTGGTATGACAGAAATGCTGGAGATAGAGAGTATGCTGTAGGGCACCAGATTATGTATTTCATTCCTGTCAGACACATCAAGCTACAGACAACTTGGGAGGGTCCCTTCAAGGTGGTAAGGAAGGTCAGTGATGTTAACTACATGGTAGAACTGCTAGGCAGGAGGCAGGGCAACAAACTGTACAATGCTAACATGATGGAACCTTACCATGATAGAGAGGCCGTTGTGCTAAGTATTTGCTGTAGGAGTCAGGAGGAGTCTGAGAGGGATTCATGGCTACAGGGTGACAGTCAGCCAAATCCCAAATTACTATGGTGGAACCAAGGACTGCAGACATATGGTAGGACCGTACAGCACTATACTGTGGTCAGCAATACCAAGGCAACTGGAATCTTAAGACAGAGAATGGGGTAAGGTATTCCCAGATAGGCCCAACCTTCTCAAGTAACATTTCTCAAGGGTCACTTGAAAAACTAGCTTGAGTTTTCGGGAGGAAGAAGTGTGACAGAGGGAAATACTGCCAGCCTGGCTAGCTGGAATTTTGTAAATAATTTTATATCATTTGTGAATATTAATATGACTTATATAGAAATGTAACAGATGGAGATACTACCACCCCAGCAATCTGGAATTTTTTAAATAATTATATGTCATTTGAGAATATTAATATGATATATATAGAAGTGTGACAACAGGAGATACTGCCAGCCCAGCTGTCTGGAATTTTGTAAGTGGATATGTGTCAGATGTGAATGCCAACATGCTTTATGTAAGATGCTTGTACTACAGCTGTGTTGGAACTGCATGTTATGTACTGAGCTAAAATGTAACCACAGCATGACCTGCTGACTTAGAACAGAAATGTATATAAAGTATTGTAATCATGTGAATGCATATATTTTAACAGTGGAAACTGGAACATAGAGGGTTAACTTGCAAAACTTCAAGAAAATAAGTTGAAATTAAATTGTTTTATCATTGTGCTATAAAGGTTATCTTTCAGTTTCAGTGCAGTAGCAAACACAATGTCTACAGCTGGATGTTTTTGTACGGTCTTGAAAGAGAAGTAATTACTAGGTTTGAGATGTAGAAGTGTTTTATTGTTTTATGACTTCCAGGATCTGCAAACATCTGGGAGATATGTATTTTATACAGAGAGTTGCTAAAAATGCTTGTACCTTCTGACAATGGGGGTAGCTTGGGAACTAATGTCAGGTGAAAAAAATGATGTCATCCAAGGTAACTCAGCAGTAATATTTGATATTAATTTAAGAACTCTCTGAAAGGGGGGGGTGTACTTTGTCTTTGAAATAACATCAGTGGGAAACATCCACTCACCGTCTTCTTCACTTGCCTTGCTGTAAGTTTTTAGGGCATAGTGACTTTTTAGATTTAGATAGAAGTATAGCAAAGTATAGCTTAGATGTTTACTTTATTTATCTGAGACTGTCCTACAATGTTGTTTTAAATATTTCCTGTGATTCCGAACTCTTATGTAACTGATTACTTACTGAGTATTACCTTGTTCTTTTTTATTTATTACTAAATATACTTAAACCTTTTAATCTTGGCTGGTCTGTTTAGAGATATTTAGGCTGTTACAGTACTTGCATATGTATTTGGTGACACTGTACAGGCCACTCCTAAATAGCCTTGCTCTTGGTCAGACTACCATTTGGATTAATAGTAAGATTACACAGTAGGACTGGACATCCTTTGTTAAGGGCCTTAAAGTAGGTGATAAGTAGTGGCTGTTGGCAGTGGAAACTACCTTATAGTCTCTGCAGAAGGGGGCATAGCTAGTAAACCTGTGCCAGCCTTTTCCAGGTGTGTGTGTGTGTGTGTGTGTGTGTGTGTGTGTGTGTGTGTGTGTGTGTGTGTGTGTTTGTATATAAATGAAATCTCAAGGAGTGTATGTATGCCAACTACTTGGACAGGAACACAAAGCACCGATTGGATAGAGGGGGTACTGGAGATCTTAGTTTGGCCACTCGGCTGAGATCTCAACCCTATAGCTATGCCAGTGAGGAGTCTTACTGGGGATCTGGAGAAAGAGGGAGAAACTAATCCCAGACTCACTGTGATCTCTGTGTGCTCTAAAGGGAAATTGCATATTACTGTATGTGTACTTGTCATCCTCCCATTGTGTACTTCCTCCACTGCTACCAGTGGTGAGGAATGAGGCTCCTTGATTACTTGGCCAGGGTAAAGGCATCACATATGAATTGGTTGGCAGTAGTGGGATATCCACATCACATATTAATTGGCTTTTAGTTGTGGAATATCCACATATTAGGATTCAGTGGAGTGGATACTGAATTCCTGTAGCCTGTAAACAGTGGTCACTGAAAGTGTTTATACTCTCAATCATCCACACAGTGAACATTCAGAGTTTCAAGTCATAATTGTTTTTTTTTTTTTTTGGTAGCTTAGTTCAGTGAGGGAGCAGGCAAGCATGTCAGCAGAGGAGTATGGCAAGCTGACAAAGAGTCAGTTGGCTGAGATGTGCCAGGCTAAAGGACTGGTGCATGCCAACCTGACTAAAGCAGAAATTATTGCAGCTTAGGCACAACTGCATCACAGAATAGAAACCAGGAGAACAATCAGACTGGGCTTGGGAATGTACAACTCTCAAAAGACTGACAATTAAACTTTTCCACATCGGACTTAAAAATCCATTTGGAGTTAAAGAGACTTGAACTGGAGGTCATACATTTTTAAATAGAATCAGCAGAGAGACTGCGGCAGGAGGAACAAATTGAATTAGAAGCAGCAGAGATACTGAGATATCTAGAAGCTGAAGAGAATGTGAGGCAGAGGTAACATGAGAAGGAGATGCTGACTCTTTTCCTGGGTCATGGAGGTAATAGGGAAGGGAGTAACCAAACTCCAGTAGCAAAAGGGTCAGTAAATTTCCTTCTACAATTTACAGAGGGGGATCATTTTGATAATGTCATTCATATGTTTGAAAGGGTATGTAAACAGTATAATATTCAGCAAGGACTCTGGGTACAGTTCCTGACCCCCTTACTCCATGATAAAGCTGTAACTGCTATTTCTAAATCGTCTGATACTGATTGCTTTAATTATAATACTGTAAAAAAATGTCTTTTAGAATATTTTAGGTCAACACCTGAAGCTTATAGAAAAAAGTTTCATGAGAATAAATGCAAGGCAGATGAAAGTGTGTGTGAATATATTGTTGAACTAAGCACTTATTTTCTTAGGTGGGTGAGTGGATGTCAGGTCATCACATTTGAAGGGCTGGCAGATCTTTTGGTGAGGGAACAAGCCCTTAGCACTTTGCCTGAGGTCATGAGAATCTGGTTATCAGACAGACAATGCAATACTGCAGATCAGCTGTGGAAGAGGAGAGACATATATCTAGGAAGCAGGGCATCACTGCACTGGAAAGGGACTCCCAGTGCTGTTCATGGGTCTAAGGGAACCCATGGTGAGCAGCCCAGACTGCCCCATGGAAGTCCGCCAGTAGCAGGGGAAGACACTAGTACAGATACACGTCCAGTGCCAAGGATTAAATGATTTAAATGCAACCAGTGGGGCCATGTAGCATATAGATGGACACAGATGCAAGCTGGGGATCAAAAGTTGGGAGAGCCAGTAAGTGAGAATGACAGAATGCGAGCAGTAAGTTGTCTTGAAACAACAAGGGTACCAAACTTCCACAAGAGGTTATATTCTATCTTAGTAAATGGGAAAGAGGCCATTGCTAAGAGAGGCACAGCCTCTGACCTAACCAATGGGAAGTCTGCAATGGTTAAAGAGGAGTACTACTTGCTTGGGAAGTCTACTCCAGTCAGAGCTTTAGGGGGAGGACCCCATTCCAAATACCTTTGTGTAATGTTCACCATGACTTGGAGGGTGTAAAAGGAGCACAGCAAGTAGGTGTGTTTGAAGATATCCATGCAAATGTCCTGACAGGGAATGATTCTTATAATGCAGAACAGTGTGTGCATGCAGTTACATGCAGTCAGGCTTGGAGACAAGCATGTGGGTCTGATTGCCTAGGAGAGACGCAGACAGACTGCACACTTGCAGCCAGGACCGGTGAAGTGGTTACTTCTGGGAAGGAGCTACCATGTAGCAATGAGTCTGAAGGTGAGCCACAGCTGCTTGTGGGTACTGATGTTCTCTGGACAGAGTGACTGCAAGGGTAGAAGTGAGTAGTAGCACTCAGGCTGAGAGTTAGGCACCACTGTCAGAGGATGCCAGACTTCCTGTGGAAGGGGAGCTGGGAAGGGTTACAAAGAGAGAGTTGAGTCAGGCTCAGCTCTCTGACCCTACATTATAAGGTCTGAGGGAGGTAGCCAGTGAGGCACCTGATTATCAATGGAAAGGGTAATCTGTATACTGGGACAAAGGGTTACTGTATAGAGAGTGAACCCCTGAGAGAGGGCTAGAAGGTGAGAGAATACAGCAGTTGGCAGTTCTCAGAGCCTACTATCTGGCACTTCTAGCCATAGTCAATAATATTCCCTTTGCAGGTCATATGGGAATGAAGAATACAAAGAGATGCATTAGGCAGAAGTTTTATTGACCTGGGATTTCCAGAGATGTAACAGGGTACTGCAGGACCTGTGCGAAGTGCCAAAAGGTAGACAAGGCAGGAGACAAGGTGAAAGCTCATTTGATGCCTTTGCCTGTGATTGAGGAACCATTCAGAGAGTAGCTATGAATGTTGTGTGGCCTCTGAGTACCCCAAGTTCCACAGGGAAAAATTATGCTATCAGATACCCTGAGGCTTTTTCTGTATCCTCCATTCATGCAGAAAATGTTGCAAATGCCTTGTAAGAGATTTTCAGCAGGGTAGGTTTCTGAAAAGAAATACTGACTGACAGAGGTGCCAATTTCATGTCTGACCTGCTGGCTTTTCTGTGGAGGCACTGTAAGGTGAAGCATCTAAAGACCACTCCCTACCATCCCTAGGCTAATGGCCCTGTTGAGATGTTAAACTCTACACTCAAGATGTTGCTACAGGCATTTGTAGACTAGTTCAGGAAGAAGTGGGACAAATATTTGTCCCATCTGCTGTTTGTTTACAGGGAGGTATCACAGAAATCTACAGTTTTTTCACCATTCTATTTGCTGTATGGGCATAGGGTAAGGGGACTTCTAGATTTGATTTGAGATGAGTCTGAGGATGAGTGTGAATCCCACAAGGAGTCTGTTGTGGCATATGTCCTAAACCTCAGGACAAGGCTCATGGAACTCACGGGTTTGGCCCAGGAGAACCTGGCAGTAGCCCAACCGCAGGGAAAAAAGTCTGGTATGACAGGAATGCCGGAGATAGAGAGTATGCTGTAGGGCACCAGATTATGTCTTTCATTCCTGTCAGACACATCAAGCTACAGACAGCTTGGGAGGGTCCCTTCAAGGTGGAAAGGAAGGTCAGTGATGTTAACTACATGATAGAACTGCTAGGCAGGAGGCAACAAACTGTATAATGTTAACATGATGAAACCTTACCACGATAGAGAGGCCCTTGTGCTAATTATTTGCTGTATGAGTCAGGAGGAGTCTGAGAGTGATTCATGGCTACAGGGTGCCAATCAGCCAAATCCCAAACTACTATGGTGGAACCATGAACTGCAGACATATGGTAGGACCATACAGCACTATACTGTGGTCAGCAATACCAAGGCAACTGGAATCTTAAGACAGGGAATGGGGTATGGTATTCCCAGATAGGCCCAACCTTCTCAAGTAACATTTCTCAAGGGTCACTTGAAAAACTAGCTTGAGTTTTTTGAGAGGAAGAAGTGTGACAGAGGGAAATACTGCCAGCCTGGCTAGCTGGATTTTTGTAAATAATTCTATGTCATTTGTGAATATTAATATGATTTATATAGAAGTGTAACAGATGGAGATACTATCAGCCCAGCAATTTGGAATTTTTTAAATAATTATAAGTCATTTGAGAATATTAATATGATATTTATAGAAGTGTGACAGAAGGAGATACTGCCAGCCCAGCTGTCTGGAATTTTGTAAGTGGATATGTGTCAGATGTGAATGCCAACATGCTTTATGTAAGATGCTTGTACTACAACTGTGTTAGAACTGCATGTTATGTACTGAGCTAAAATGTAACCACAACATGCCCTGCTGACTTAGAACAGAAATGTATATAAACTATTGTAATCATGTGAATGTATATATTTTTAACAATGGAAACTGGAACGTAGAGGATTAACTTGCAAAACTTCAAGAAAATAAGTTGAAATTAAATTGTTTTATGATTGTGCTATAAAAGTTATCTTTCAATTTCAGTGCAGTAGCAAACACAATGTCTACAGCTGGAAGTTGTTTGTACTGTCTTGAAAGAGAAGTAATTACTAGGTTTGAGATGTAGAAGTGTTTTATTGTTTTATGACTTCCAGGATCTGCGAACATCTGGGAGATATATATTTTATACAGAGAGGTGCTAAAAATGCTTGTACTTTCTGACAATGGGGGTAGCTTGGGAACTAATGTCAGGTGAAAAAAATGATGTCATCCAAGTTAACCCAGCAGCAATATTTGATATTAATTTAAGAAATCTCTGAGGGGGGGGGGGCATTTTGTATTTTGTCTTTGAAATAACATCAGTGGGAAACATCCACTCACCTCACTTGCTTTGCTGTAAGTTTTTAGGGCATAGTGACTTTTTTAGATTCAGATAGAAGTATAGCAAAGTATAGCTTAGATGTTTTCTTTATTTATCTGAGACTGTCCTACAATGTTGTTTTAAATATTTCTTGTGGTTCTGAACTCTTATGTAACTGATAACTTACTGAGTATTGTCTTGTTCCTTTATTATTTATTACTAAATATACTTAAACCTTTTAATATTGTCTGGTCTGTTTAGAGATATTTAGACTCTTACAGTACTTGCATATGTATTTGGTGACACTGTACAGGCCACTCCTAAATAGCCTTGCTCTTGGTCAGACTACCATTTGGATTAATAGTAAGATTACACAGTAGGATTGGACACCCTTTGTTAAGGGCCTTAAAGTAGGTGATAAGTAGTGGCTGATGGCAGTGGAAACTACCTTATAGTCTGGGCAGAAGGGGGTGTAGCTAGTAACCCTGTGCCAGCCATTTTCAGGTGTGTGTGTGTGTGTGTGTGTGTGTGTGTGTGTGTGTGTGTGTGTGTGTGTGTGTGTGTGTGTGTTTGTGTGTGTGTGTGTGTTTGTATATAAATGAAATCTCAAGGAGTGTTTGTGTGTCAGCTACTTGGACAGGAACACAAAGCACCGATTGGATAGAGAGGGTACTGGAGATCTTAGTTTGGCCACTCGGCTGAGAACTCAACCCTATAGCTGTGCCAGTGGGCAGTCTTACTGGGGATCTGGACAAAGAGGGAGAAACCAGTCCCAGACTGACTGTGATCTCTGTGTGCTTTTAAGGGAAATTGCATATTACTGTATGTGTACTTGTCATCCTCCCATTGTGTACTTCTTCCACTGTTACCAGTGGTGAGGAATGAGGCTCCTTGATTACTGTACTAGTGTAGGGGCATCACATATTAATTGGTTGACAATGGTGGGATATCCACATCACATATTAATTGGCTTTTTGTGGTAAAATATCCACATATTAGGATTCAGTGATGTGGATACTGAATTCCTGTAGCCTGTAAACAGCGGTCACTGAAAGTGTTTATACTCTCAGTCAGCCACATAGTGAACATTCAGAGTTTCATGTCATAACTGTTTTTTTTTTTTTTTGTAGCTTAGTTCAGTGAGGGAGCAGGCAAGCATGTCAGCAGAGGAGTATGGCAAGCTGACAAAGAGTCAGTTGGCTGAGATGTGCCAGGCTAAAGGACTGGTGCATGCCAACCTGACAAAAGCAGATATTATTGCAGCTTAGTCACAGCTGCATCACAGACCCTGGAAACTACCGCCCCATAAGCTTGACTAGCCTGGTCTGCAAAGCTATGGAAAGAATCATTATGGAACTCATAAACGGAGACATAGGGGACCTACAGACGCTTGACCCCACCCAGTTCAGCTTTGTAAAGGGCAGATCCTGCCTTTTAAACCTGGTTGACTTTTTTGAAACAGTCACTAGAGCCATTGATGAGGGCAAAGCAGTCCATACAGCATACCTGGACTTGGCTAATGCCTTCGACCCAGTACCACACTCAGGCATCATAGATAAGCTAAACAGCTTAAAAGTAAACCCTTATGTCACTAGATGGGTTGCAAACTGGCTAAAGGACAGAACCCATAAAGTTAAAATCGCTGGAGCAATGTCAGACTCAAAGCCAGTCACAAGTGGTGTCCCACAGGGATCTGTCCTGGGACCCCTCTTGTTCGGCATTTATTTCTCAGATGTTAAAGCAAACATGGGAGGGTTGTGGCTGACAAAGTTCGCAGATGACTGCAAACTTGGCGCCATAGTCGATACACCAGCAGATACACACATCCTACAAAAAGGCCTCACTGAAACGGACAACTGGTGCCGTAGTCACGGCCTTAAACTAAATGCCAAAAAATGTATAGTCATCCCTTTTGGAAAAAACAAAGTACCCACAAATTATTACATAGACAGCAACCCACTGAGTACAGAAAAAGTAATCAGAGACCTAGGGACCCAAGTAGACAGCGACCTCTCATTTGACACCCACGTTGCCAAAGTGGTTAGAAAAACATTCTACCTTGCACACCTCATCATGAAGGGTTTCACATCCATATCCAAGGATGTCATTGTACCTCTATATTCCTCCCTCATCAGACCCATGATTGAGTACAATGCCCCATTTGGTATGTACCTCACCCGGCACTTGCAACAGCTGGAGAGACCACAAAAGTACCTCACCAAAAGGATCAAGGGTCTCCAACATATGTCTTATTCTGCCAGACTAAAGAAACTTCAGCTCTATTCAGTAGCATACCGCCTGCTCAGAGGTGATCTCTGCCTGACGTACAAGGCCATGTCCAATCAGGATCTGATGAACATGCTCCACCTCAAAAAATCCAAATCCATCAGGACCACGAGAGCTAAAGACTTAAACCTCGGCACAAGTATGAATAGGACATGCTGGAGGGATAGATTCATAACCCAGAGGCTTCCCATGCTTTGGAACAGGATCCCAGTTCGTATTAGGCAGAGCACCTCACTGACTCTCTTCAAGAGAAATCTTGATGAGTGGATGGGAGATCGTAAGTTTACCCCAGGGGTCACATCTGTGTCACTGCTAGACAGGGGCACAGTAAACTAATTCTATTATATAAGGAGACCTTCACTGTGTCACTACTAGACAGAGGCACAGTATTCTAGATTTATTTTGTACATTTTTGTACCATTTCATGGGGTGGCAAAAGCCACATCACTATGGCTAGGCTTACAAATGCCCCAGGGCAGATAGCCTAGTACTATACTATGAAACTATGAAACTATGAATAGCAACCAGGAGGACAATCAGAGAGGCCTTGGGAATGTACAACTCTCACAAAACTGACAATTAAACCTTTCCACATAGGACTTAAAAATCCATTTGGAGTTAAGGTGACTTGAACTGGAGGCCATACATTTTTAAATAGAATCAGCAGAGAGACTGAAGAAGGATAAACAAATAGAATTAGAAACAGAAGAGACACTGAGATATCTAGAAGCTGAAGAGAATGCGAGGCAGAGGTAACATGAGTAGGAGATGCTGACTCTTTGCCAGGATCATGGAGGGAATAGGGAAGGGAGTAACCGAACTCCAGAAGCAAAAAGGTCAGTAAATTTCTTCTACAATTTACAGAGGGGGATAATTTTGATAATGTCATTCATATGTTTGAAAGGGTATGTAAACAGTATAATATTCAGCAAGGACTCTGGGTACAGTTCCTGACCCCTTTACTCCATGATAAAGCTGTAGCTGCTATTTCTAAATTGTCTGATACTGATTGCTTAAATTATAATACTGTAAAAAACTGTCTTTTAGAATATTTTAGGTCAACACATGTAGCTTATAGAAAAAAGTTTCATGAGCATAGATGCAAGGCAGATGAAAGTGTTTGTGAATATATTGTTGAACTAAGCACTTATTTTCTTAGGTGGGTGAGTGGATGTCAAGTCATCACTTTTGAAGGGCTGGCAGACCTTTTGGTGAGGGAACAAGACCTTAGCACTTTGCCTGAGATCATGAGAATCTGATTATCAGATAGACAATGCAATACTGCAGATCAGCTGTGGAAGAGGAGAGACATATATCTAGGAAGCAGGGCATCACTGCACTGGAAAGGGACACCCAGTGCTGTTCATGGGTTTAAGGGAACCCATGGTGAGCAGCCCAGACTGCCCCATGGGAGTCCATCAGTAGCAGGGGGAGACACTAGTCCAGGTACACATCCAGTGCCAAGGGTTAAATGTTTTAAATGCAACCAGTGGGGCCATGTAGCATATAGATGGACATGGATGCAAGCTGGGGATCAAAAGTTGGGAGAGCCAGTAAGTGAGAATGATAGAATGCCACCAGTAAGTTGTCTTGAAACAACAAGGGTACCAAACGTCCACAAGAGACTATATTCTATCTTAGCAAATGGGAAAGAGGCCATTGCTAAGAGAGGCACAGCCTCTGACCTAACCATTGTGAAGTCTGTAATGGTTAACAAGGAGTACTACTTGCCTGGGAAGTCTACTCCAGTCAGAGCTTTAGGGGGAGGACCCCATTCCAAATACCTTTGTGTAATGTTCACCATGACTTGGAGGGTGTAAAAGGAGCACAGCAAGTAGGTGTGTTTGAAGATATCCATGCGAATGTCCTGATTGGGAATGATTCAGATAATGCAGAACAGTGTGTGCATGCAGTTACATGCAGTCAGGCTTGGAGACAAGCATGTGGGTCTGATTGCCTGGGGGAGACCCAGACAGACTGCACACTTGCAGCCAGGACTGGTGAAGTGATTACTTCTGGGAAGGAGCTACCATGTAGCAGTGAGTCTGAGATTACAGTATAGTGGGGATTGGGGAACTTGCCCTTTCCTCACTGTAGTGTAACCTTAGAGCTGACAGGCGGCTTGCCTCCCTGCGGAAAATATGTTTTAGATTTATTTTTCTATCGGTTGTTATTCAATATCTTGAATTTTTGATATATGGACGTACACCCATATACACACACAGATCTATATAGACAGATACGTGTGTGTGTGTGTGTGTGTGTGTGTGTGTGTGTGTGTGTGTGTGTGTGTGTGTGTGTGTGTGTGTGTGTGTGAGTGTGTGGTGTGTATCATACCTCTCAACCATACCGAATGCCTCAGTAAATGCCAGTTTTGAGCGCAAAATATTGTGGTGTCATGAATTCCTGAGTGGCCCCTTTAATTTCTGAATTTCCAATTTTTTTAAGTTTTTTTTTAATTTTGTTCCTGATGTCACCATTGACATCAGCTTCGTCAGGCAGAGAATACTGAGCCATTCGTTATATTCAATTTAACTTGCTGCAAGCTGCAGCAGTCAGACCAGTCTGCATTTGCTTCTTCCCCCAGGTAAGGCAAAGGAAAAAAAAAAAAGACTGTGACTGGGGCTTTATTCTTATGTGCATGCTTACTTAACTGGGGCTTTACTTAATGTGCAAATAGACTTGCCTTGAGAAGTCTGTGTGAGATTGCATCTTTGCATTGTTTTCTCCTGGCTTGTGTGTGTGAGAAACTTGCCAGCAACACGGCAGCAGTAAACTTGCTATTCTGTTAAGGAGAGAAGAAATACCACAGCCGTTGCTTTTTACTTTAAAGCAGTTCTGTTAAAGAGAGAATCACTGTTAAGGAGGAAACATGGCAGCAGTTTGTTTTACTTAATTCTGTTGAAGCTTGTGTGAGTGAGATACTTGCCAGCAACAGGGCAGCAGTAAACTTGCTTTTTACTTGTGTGTGTGAGAAACTTGTCAGCAACAGGGCAGCAGTAAACTTGCTTTTTATGGCAGCAGTTGCTTTTACTTAATTCTGTTGAAGCATAATAGTTGCTTTGAAGATGGCAGCAGTTCATAGGTTGGTTGGTACTAGGCTATCGGCCCTAGGGCCTGTACAAGCCTAGCCATAACAATTCCCTGTCTATTGCTTCCCACAATATTTACTTCCCTGGACCGCTGTCTAGCAGGGTGACTGACGTGATCCTCGGGGTAAATTTCCTATCTCCCATCCAGTCATCAAGGTTCCTTTTGAAGAGGACCAAGGAAGTGCTCTGCTTGATATGTTTGGGCAGTCTATTTCAGAGTATGGGGAGTCTCTGGGTCAGGAACCTATCCCTCCAGCATGTTTTGTTCATTGTGATGACAAGGTTTAGATCCCTGGAGCGTGTGGCTTTGAGGGATTGGGATTTCTTTAAGTATAGCATGTCCAACAGCTCTGGGTTTGACAAGACCTTGTGTGTTAAGCAGAGATCGCCTCTGAGTAGTGATAATATGTTCAATGGCCTTGCAGATCAGGCTCATCAGACTGATGGGATGGTAGTTCCCAGGATCCAAGGTGGATCCGTCCTTGTGGAGTGGGATAACTGTAGCTGTGAGCCACTCAGTGGGCATGAAGCCTGAGGTGAGGCGATGATTAAACATGACACTTAGGTGAGGTGCCAGTTCATTTTGTGGTTCATGTAGTACACAGCCCGAGATGTCATCTTTTCCTATGGATGCTGTATGTTTAGCTTTGGAGAGTGCGGTTTTTACCTGTGTGGCCATGATTACTGGAATTTGACAATCTTTCAGTATTGAGATGGGCCCTTTAAGGGGTGAGAGGGGGTGAAGTTGGCACTGAATTGATCTGCCAGGAATTTGACAATGTCCTTGGGATCAGTATATTTAATACCATTCTGTAGTAGCTCCCAGCAGATGTGAGCATTGCCATTTAAATTCTTGACATAACTATAGAATGCCTTGTGGTTGTCTTTGGAATCATTGGGAATTTTATTTTCGTAACAAGCTTTGAAAGATTTTATGAGGGATTTCAGCTTCTTACTGAAGCTGGTAAGGGAGTTTTTTGCATCCTGGGATTTTCCTCTTTTCTGCAACAGTTTCTTCCTTCTGTTGTATAGTTTGTTTATGACAGCGGACCACCATATTGGCTTCCTTTTTTTGGAGGAGAGTGTCTTGGTTCTGTTTGGGATGGCATGATTCATGCATGAGTGGATGTGCTCATACAGTGCTTTAGTGTAGGATTCAGCAGTCGAACTTTCAGTTCCCGTCTGCATGGGTGTCATGAAGCTTGTCACTTTTGACTTGAGTTGCATGAAGTTGGCCTTGGAGAAGTTTTTTATGAATGTTTCCTTACTGGGGATTGGGGGTGGGATGTGGATGTCAAAGTTGATTAGCTTATGGTCAGACCCAACCAACAAGGGGGTGACCACAGGTGTGGAGCATCAATTTCCCATGTTGGTTATGACTATGGATTAGTTGATCCAGGGCATTGGAATTTATGAATTCCAAGAACCGTTGGGCAAAGGTGTTGATACACAAGTAGTTTTCCCAGTTAATGGCAGGGTAGTTGAAATCACCCAGCATTAGGGTGTTTGGTTGTATCTTAATATTTTCCAGTATGTTTAGAAAGGTGAAGTGAGAATCTTGGGGCATGGTGGGGCATCTGTAGCAAGCTACAATTTGGATTGCTGTCTTAACTAGTGTTAGTTGCACCTGGAGAATTTTGGATGCATTGTGTTGAGCAACTAGCCTGGCGGTGTGACTATCCTTGGCAAATATGGACACTCCTCCATCTTTATTGTTTTGTTTTACTTCTGTTGAAGGTGTGTATCGGCAGCAGTAAACTTGCTTTTTACTTAAATTTTGTTAAACATGACAGCAGTTGTTTTGGAATGGTTTCTGGTGTGTGTGTGTGTGTGTGTGTGTGTGTGTGTGTGTGTGTGTGTGTGTGTGTGTGTGTGTGTGTGTGTGTGTGTGTCTGTAAAATGCCCCAGTTAGGTATAACTGGTGGTTAGGGTTACTCAGACTCAAACCCTGTACCTTAGGTATAAGGAGCAAGAGCCTAAATTCTCTATCCATACCTCCACCACCACTAGCAATTCAAGGCTTTACAGAATGTCTGGAATGTTTGGCTCATACTTTTGGTCTGTTCCTCTTACAATTTGTGGTTTTCTGGCAAATAAGTGAGAATTGAATTCACTAAATAATGATAGCCATTTAAGTTACAGTCTTCCTATCTTTCAGGAAATGCATGGTAACAAACACATTTTATTCTAGCAACTTTTCTAAGATTATGTAAGCAATGTTTAAAATGTGTCCCTGGTTTTGGGCTTTTGCCCCCCCCCCCCAATAAATTTTGGCTTTTTCCAGATTTCTTGAATACTTGCTTTTGATGCAGAAGGCTGTGGGTTCTACTCCCACAGTATGTAGAAGGATTGCTGATACTGTACTATGTTGCACTTTTAAAGGGGGTGGATGCTGTAGTCCTGATAATGTCCTCTTTGGTAGAAATACCTAGTAACTATGAACCTGTTATCAGTTTGCCATTCATTCCTTATTGTAATATTCTAACTTATCATTTTTTTAATCTAACATAGGCAATTTATTCTTCAAGGGCAACAGGCACTTTATTTGTAGATGAAACAATGAAATATGAAGTTGTTTGCTAGTAGCAACCTCTTCATTAGTTACAGATCTCTTTAATGTGGAATTATTTAGATGACATTTACTTCTGTAGAGACTGTGCATATTTATTGATATTGGTGGATTGTAGAAGTTTGAGTAGACTTTTATGATGGAAATGTTCTGAACTCGGCAGTTTTGTCATTATTGGTTCAAGCAATTTGTTTCATTGCTTACTGGAAAAATGTTCAAAACAATACATTTAAAACATGCTCTAACAAGTGTGATGTATTATTCAGAGAATATAATTTAATACAGTCAGGAAGGTGCATCAAAGAACACATATGTTTTCTGTACAAGGGGCCTGTGATTTGAAAACAGCCCAAAGGTAATCTTTATCTACCACTGGCCAGATGCATTTTTGGGTTTCTGTGCTGTTTCAATGAATGTAAGTTTCAAGGGCAGAGAAGTTTTAATGCTAAGTCTAGTTTCATTGTGAGACTGTATTGCTTTGTTTAACAGATGTCTATTAGTGTTTGTGCTCTAAAATGTAAAATAAAAGTTTTAAATGAATTCCAAATAATCATTGTAGAAGTAAAGCAATATGCACATTACAGTGTTTATGGTAAATGGGATCTAATAGCCATGTAATGGGACATTTGAATGGCTGCATGGGGGAAGGCTGTATATGGGGGGGAGGCATTTGACCATGATTTTGTGAGGGGGAAAGGGCAGCAAACTCAGACAACCCTTGGCGGCACAAACTCTAGCTATGCCACTGATCAGCAGGCCATAGATAATGACTTTTGGAGGTCCTAGTAAACTATAATATTCTTTTGCTAAGATTAGAATATTGCCTACCCATTAAATGCCTTACTTTTACCACATAATCCACATACTGCAAGTCACAAAAAACAAAATATAAGGTCCATCATCTTCTCCCTTCCTAGTGAACATCATTGCTACACATTTAAAAAAAATGGTTATCATTTACTACAGGGTCTGGGACCATATTTTGGTTGTCTGTTCTTCAGTTTGCATTTGAAAGTTGGCATCCCACAATTCCATTGGAGTGGGTGGGGTTACATAATTATGTATGTAAACTTTATGTTAATCAGCATACAGATTTGTACCTATTTTCCATGGGCCTTTTACCTGATTTTTGACGTTTCCAGGTTGAGAGGTATAGTGTGTGTGTGTGTGTGTGTGTGTGTGTGTGTGTGTGTGTGTGTGTGTTTGTGTGTGTGTGTGTGTGTGTGTGTGTGTGTGTGTGTGTGTGTGTGTGTGTGTGTGTGTGTGTGTGTGTGTGTGTGTGCGTGTGTGTGTGCATGTATGTGTCTGTGTACCTGTGTGTGCTTGTGTAAAATATACTTAGTTTTCAGCAGAAGCTTTATAAAAAATAACTGAAAGGCTTTACTAAGTATAATCCTTATTAAAACAGAAGATAGAAAAGAGAGTAGCTCTTAAGTACCACAATGGAATCTGCAGAATCCAAGTCAGTAAAGTGATTGGCTTATAGCTAATTATTAGGCATCAGTCCAGGAGACCATTGAGGAGGCTAGCCCAATTTACAAATTCCCCCAGACCACTGTCTGATTATGTGACTTTCTCCAGCATCAAAGTATGACCCACAGACAGTTGTTCATTAACAGCTGACAACTTTAATCCTTTCACTAACTGCCAGACAGGAGTCTCAAACAAACAAACAAACAAACAATAGAAAGATACATACATTTAAGATTATGTGATTTTAAACTATAAGGTTGAAGGCTCCAAAGACATACTTGGAAGTATCTTTTCATATAAAAGGGTGGTATGTTATAGTAAAAGCCGTTCTGAAGAGGGAGTAGCATGCAAAAACAATGAGAGAATGTAAAAATGCAACGGCTAAAAATAAGGTAATATTTATGCTCCATAAAAGAAAACTGAAATAAGCTATTTTATTTCTTCTTTATTTACCAGGTGAGCACCACTAAGCTATTGGCCCTTTTCAAGAGAGACCAGTGCTAATACTTATAATACTAGACTAAATTTAGAGATGGGTGTCAGGAAACTTCCACTCTACTCTTTTCAGTAAATGCTTGGGATCTTTTAAATCTCCCAACTCAAGCAGACTGACCTTGGTTTAACATCTCATATGAAGGATGACACACTCAGTAGTATTGGCAATTCATTTACCTAGTGTGGGAATAAAACTCACAGCCTTCTGCACAAAAGACAATTGTCTACCACTGCCACTGATACTGTTAAACAGGGCATTTATCTTATCCAAAGGGTAGGGAAATTAGTAGACTAGGTTAAACAAGTATTATCTGCCACATTTCCATGATCAGCAGTGGTTGACGGAATAGCTATACACCTGTGTCTGTTACAATGTTCCTCAGGGAACTCACTGTATGGGTGTACTTCAGCTGTTACAAAGAACAATGTGGCCTTGACTTTTCTTATCATTCTGTATACAAAATAAACAGGACTCCTCACACATTTTAAACTGAACCTGTTTGTATCTTTGTGATACCTAGTAAAACTAAAATTCTTTTGGTAGAAGACATACCTCTTAACTGTCCAGATGTTTGCAAAATGTCCAGATTTTTGTCCATGTTTTTAGTCTGTTGCCCATAAGATTGTGTTTTTCAGGCAAATCACTGGCAAGTCATTGAGGACTGAAGTTAGAAAATAATGGCAGATTATATGAGTTTCAGACTTCAAATCCTTCAGAAAATTCATGCTAATATAAAACCTGTTATTCTATGACCTTTCTAAGTTTACAAGAGCAATATTTAAAACATGTCCCTATTTTTGGGCTTTTATCCCCCATTACTTGTGGCTTTGTCCAGATGACTTGCTCTAAGTGGATGAGGGGTATGGTAGAAGACCTGAAATTGAATACAGAACTATTAAAAATCACAAGGCAGTGTACACAGTCTGAGTGTAACAAACTGCAGGATATTGAAAGAAAATGTAGAAGTATATAACTTAATTTGCTCTTTGCTCTACATCATATAAAAGAAAAAAATGTGCTGGGCTAGAAAAACTATCACAAGAAAATGGAAAACTTCTTCAGAATCAAAATGTGAAGACTTTCTTATCCCTTTAAAAGAAACAGCAATTAAAGGAATTGCAACAAAAGAGAGAATAATTTATTTAAACAGTTTGAAGAATAATCCTTTGTCAAAGGTTTTGGCCCTTATTGAATCATCTTTTTCATCTAATTAATCATTTTAGACTATTATTAAGCTTTCATATATCTGTCTTCTTTTATTTATTAATTCCCTGGTCTCAGGTTTAATGTATATATTGTAAAAAGTTACACTTCAAATATTTACAGTTCAATATTTTTTTAAAGGCTTTAATTATATTCATATACTATATAACATTTTAATTTTTATCATATTTATAATTAGTTTCGAAAATTTTAATAAAATATTTTAAGAAAAAAATATTGCTGACTGAAAACATGGCTGTATTAGCATATCATATGAAATATTTAAATAAGCCACACCCTCCTTCTTCCTTCCGACTTTATCTTATGAATATTTATCAGGTTACACTCAGGGTATAAGAAAACATTTTTAGTTACACAGAAAGTGAGTGGTAATCGCTAAAAGTTTTCCAAAACACCATTGGTTGTTATGCAGAAAATTGCAGAGCTACTTTAATTCCTCGATTTACTTGCCAGTGTAATTTGTGAGATTAAAGCCTGAAATGCGGGACCATGAAGCTGGAGGTAAGCATTCTAGGCTGATGAGAAAACTCGCTTTTCGTGGATTGATGTTCTTTGTTGTAATTCCTGTAAAAGACAGTAAGGTTTGTACTTACGAGAAATGCAGTTTGTGGTGCTTTGTGTTTGGGTTGGAGGCAGGAATATGGGAACACAAAGCTATAGATAAGGAACTCTGAGCTATAGTGAGTTGCAGAAGAAACTAGTTCATGTAAAATAAATATCCTTTGCACTCTTAATCTTGAACTCTAACTTACAACTTGTTTCCATGTTTCTGAACACTGCAATATGTGTTGCAGGGGACAGAACCAGGTTTGTGAAGCTGGGAATAAGAAATGCAGACAACATGAGGGTAGTAAGAATTGCTTTTCTGTACATAATTAGATCTTCAGCTTGATTTAAAGAAGTACTTTAGAGTTTTGCAGAAATGAGCATTTATCAACGACAAGTGTTGGCTTGCAGGTTACTAGTAATTTAGTATTATAAAGTAATAGAATGTGATGCTTTGATAATTTTAGTAATTTATTTATTTATTTTTCTTAAGTGGGGCAGAGCACTGATCCAAATGGACCATTTTCAGATTAAGCCGTGGAGCACTGTCTGGTTAACTGATTTATCAGTGACAGTTAGACGGAAGATGACACAGGAAGCAGTTCATAGTGTACATCCTCTGCACTAACTGCCAGACCATTTTTGTTTTCAGTGCTGAGTTTATTCTCGTTAAGTTGCAAATGTCATAGAGGAAGAAGTAAGGATATATAAATAAATTGTCCATGACAGAATGTTTTAAAAGAACTGCAGAATCTGATTAGCTTTTTCCTTTATTTGCCCCTTGTAAGCTGGTGGCCCTTTTGGGTGAACAGATACTTTCCACTTGGCCTACCGATAGTTTTGGGTTTACTACCAGTCTGCTAAGAACTCTGAGGGTCCTGTCAGAACACTCTTGAAAAGAGAGGCAAAGATTTTTCTTGTCTTCATCAGAGAAGCACAAGGGTGAGAAGTGTGAAATAATAGCTGGTTATTCGTGTGCTCCTTCACAGACATTAAATGTGTAGCACTCATTCTAAGGCTCGAGGGAGCTTTGTTAAAGTAGTTCTTTAGAAAATGTTAGTCAGGGCTACCCTCCATGGTTTAGATGCATGGGCTGGGATATTATTTGTGTAGTAGGAATAAGACAGAAGTGATGAAATCAATCCATTGGATGAGATGTTAAACTGAGGCTTCATTTGCCTAAGATGATGGTAGCTCAGGTGGATTCAAAAATTCCCTTGACGCTTATTGAAGGGAGTAGGGGAAGTTCTTTGGTGTCCTGGCCAAATTTCTGTTAGTCTATACAGATACTACCTCCGGTTATCCCTGTGGTTGGGAGGGTGGCCTAATGATAAGGTGTTTGCCGTACAAACACAAGGTGCAAGGTTCAAGTCTCCCAAGGGATAATTGGCTAGGCTTAAAATGGCTCGCAAGGGCAGTTAGCCTAGTACTGATCTCTAAACCTATGAACTTGCCTAGTGAGACCAACCTGGTCAACAAAGTATAAAAATAAATGAATAAATAATTAAAATCAAAAGTACTGCTGTGAATAGCTCGCCATAACATTCGATATTAGAATGCTTTGCCTTCCTTCTCCCTTTTCTTACAGTTTGGGATTTTTTTTCAGTGTCCTAGTGCTTGTGTTTGTTTTGTGATACATGAGTATTTGAAATGAGATGATATGGTAACCTTGTCAGCTCCTGTATATAGTGACCGACGACAGCTGAAGGCTGTAGCAACAAGATTCATTTTTTTGTATACTGAGAGTGAAGTTAAGGGAAGGCTGTGATGGTAAGAATATGCCTTTGCATACTGAGGGTTTATGAATATAGAGAAGCATCATCTTTGTGACCATCCTGTGACAGTGGTGGTACCAGAATGACCCATTGTTATACACTACTGTTGCGGACAGAGGATTGGGAAAGTCAAATGACATTTATGCATGCTGACAATAATAGTACATTGATAATCAGGCCTTGTCTGTGAAACATTAAGGAACTGCCACTGCTGTTGGAAGGTCAGACACTGCTCCTGTCAGGTGACTGACATCTTAGATAGCCAATTAGTGCATGGCAAAGGTAAGGTGGTTGGCCGTATGTGTGTGTGTGTGTGTGTGTGTGTGTGTGTGTGTGTGTGTGTGTGTGTGTGTGTGTGTGTGTGTGTGTGTGTGTGTGATAATAGAGAAATCTACTGTTATTGTAGCTGTGTAAGAATCTCGGCCTATTTTCTCAGTATCAAAGGTCAGTTTGCTAGCTGCTGAATCACTGATGCTCCATTATTGTATAAACTCTGCAAATAAAATATACTGTTGCATGTTTAGGGCTTTACTGTACAAACTAGGAGCAGTGCCATGCTAACGTTAAAGAAGAGCATTGGTTGGACATTATTGCATATACCTGGGCTAGTTAACCATGCATACAAGGGAAAGAGTTCAGGTAGAATGATTACTGTAGAAACCTGAGGCAGTGATACCCACAGATTAAAAGGTGTATGGATGGGGAGATTATCATAGAAATGGGGGACAATGGCACACAAGGGTTAAAGGAGAGTGTGTAAATCGGGTCATTGTAGACGTCTGTGGCAGTGGCACATGCCACGAAGAGAATGTGGGTAGAAACTGATACAGGCAGACAAAATGGGTATATGATAGAGGATTATTGTAAAACCAGTGGCATTTATATATATATATATATATATATATATATGTATATATATATATATATATATATATATATATATATATATATATATATATATATTTGTAGAGGTTATCGCAGAAATTTGAAACATCATCATCATCAGCCCCCTTTTTCCTATTTATTTATTTATTTTACATGGGGTCGGGGTATTGTGTTAACTGTCGCCAACTCTCTTAATTCAGTGCAGTGCCACACTTCTGCCTTCATCAACATTCATGCCTGATTGTCGCAGATCTTCTTTCACACAATCCATCCACCTCTTTGTTGGATGTCCTCACTTCCTCTTACCTTCTTCCTGTCTGTCCCAAATCTTCTTCACCAGATTGTCTTCTGCTTATCTACACATGCCCAAACCACCGTAATCTGTTCTCTTTGATCTTTTCTGCAATTGGAGCTACTTTGGCTTCTGCTCTTATGACCTAATTTCTTTGTCTGTCCCACAGTGTGCATCCTACCACCCAACTCAGGCACTTCATTTCCATCACCTCTAGCTTCTTCAACTGTTCTGCCTTTGCTGCCCAGGTTTCTGTACCATACAGTAGTACTGGTCACACCACTGTCTTGTACCCCTTACTTTTCAGCTTCTTTGGCATTCTTCTGTCATAGACTACACTTAACTCTTTATGCCAGTTGGCTACAGCCTGTCTGATTCTAGCTTTGACCTCTTCATTCAGACTTCCCTTCTCCTTAACCACCCCTCCCAGATACTTGAATCTGATTACCTGTTCCACTGTCTTCCTTTCTATCTGTTCTCAGCTTCTGATTTCCTGAATTTGCTGCCATCACCAGTGTCTTATCTGTGCTTAATTTCATCCCATGTGCCTTCAGATTTGCATTCCATTCTCCTATCCTTTGCTGAAGTTCTAGCTCAGAGTCTGCCTGTAATGCCACATCGTCTGCATACAGCAACTTTGTTGATATGTCCCTTCTGATCTGTTTACTAATGTAGTCCATCACCAGTATGAACAGCAGTGGGCTCAGAGCTGAACCCTGGTGTACACCCACTCCCACTGGGAACCATTATGTGAGGCTGAACAGTTTGTATTTGAGTCATTGGGTCCTTGTACATAGCCTGCACTAATTCTACCAATGTTTCTGGGACTTCAAACCACCACAGTACTGACCAGCTTTCTTGGGACCTTGTCGCATGCTTTTTCCAAGTCTAGGAATGCCCAGTTGGACTCTCTCCTCATATCTGGCTTCTTGTTAAGTATCTATCTCACTGCAAACATGGGTCAATTGTGCTGCATCCTGATCTGATTCCAAACTGCTCATCTTCCATCTTACACTCTACTGCTCTTCAAATCCATTTATCAATCACTCTCTCCAGAATTTTCATGCAATGTGATAGGAGTTTGATGCCTCTGTACTGCCCACAGTTATTGGTGTTCCCTTTGTTGTTGTACACTGGCATGAGTATGTTTATTCACCAGTCATCTGAGATATGCCTTTCTCTCCACACTGCTATTAGTACCCTCAGGAGCCATTTCTCCCCTGTCTCACCCAGCATCTTTATCACATCTGCTGTGACCTCATCTGAGCCTGCTGCTTTTCCTGACTTCATTTCCTTGGTGCTATTCTTAGTTCTTCTAGGTTGGACTCCTCTTCCTCTCTCATCATAGGCTGTTTCTGGGGCAATACAGCTTCTGTGCAATTTTCTTCATACAGATGCTGCTGGAAATACTTCTTCCATCTGCTTTGATGCCCTGTGGACTGGTGAGCAGGTTGTTGATGGCATCCATTATGAAAGGTGTCTGACTATCTTCTTTATCTTTCTGTCTTTGCCTTGTAACCTGATATAGTTTCTTTGTGCCACTTACCAAGTCACTTTCCAGAAGTTGGTACAGTGCCTCTGATGCCCCATTCTTTGCTATTGTAACTTCTTTCTTAGCTTCTTTGTTAGCCAGGCAGTCGTCCTTCCTAGCCTGGTCAGTCTTTTCTACCTCCTACTTCTTCCTGCACTCCTTTCTTTTGATGACTTCCTGGACTTCTGTATTCCACCGAGGTGATCTCTGCCTATCATACAAAGCTATGTCAAACCCAGAGCTGTTGGACATGCTACACCTAAAGAAAGCCCTCCGAGCTACATGGTCTAGGGACCTAAACCTTGTCACCACAATAAACAGAACATGCTGGAGGGATAGATTCCTGTCCCAGAGACTTCCCATACTCTGGAACAAGCTAACTATCTATGTCAAGCAGCATTCCTCATTAGCACTCTTCAAGAGAAATCTTGATGAGTGGATGGGAAATAGGAAATTCACCCCAGGGATCACTTTTGTGGCTCTGTTCAACAGGGGCACAGGAAAGTAACTCTCATGGGTGGTGAAAGCCAGGGAACTTGTTGGCTAGGCTCATATAGGCCCTCTGGCCGATAGCCTAGTACCTACCTATGAGCCTATGAACCACCAGCTTTCCTTATGTACTTATTTCCATAACTGGCTCGGTCACATATCTTTTCTATAGTCCTAACCCATGCTGTTTTTAGGTGCTGCCATTCTTTTTCGACTACACCTATTTCCTCCTCTTCTTGGGGCACAAGAAATTTGAAACATTAACACAGAATTTAAAGGGGGTATAGATAGGTGATTACTGTTAAAAAATGGGGCACTGAAAACCTCAGAATACATAGGACTGTGGGATGGTGGTCTGTTTTAGAAGCCAAGGGCTGTGACAGACATAAAAAGACTTTATGGTTAGGGTGATTATAGAAATCTGTCACAGGTAAACAAACTGTAGGGGAGTGTGGGAGGGTTTAGTACGAAACCAGGGCAGTAACAAACTGACAGAATGAATGTGCGTGGGGGTTATTGTAAAAAGCTATGGCACTGTCTCGCATGTAATATCAAGGAGTAAGATAAGATATTAATGTAAAAACTTCAGGAAGGAGTAAGTACATACATATTAAATGGGAGAATATGGAGGCAAGTATTGTGGAAAATGGAGGCAGTGACCCATGCAGACTTCATGGGAATTTGGACAGGGCCTGATTGCAGAAATGTAGGGTGGTAAAATGCATATAGTGTTCTATCTTATTTTATTATTTTTGTTTTATTTGTTTTGCTTTGAAAATCAGGATAGTCTAGCCAGGTACATCCAATTCATTGTAGAATCTCAGGGAGAAAGGCTGTATTATATAAAAAGCATCTGATGCATAACCTAAAATATAAAAAATGTGTCAATTATATGGGTCATTAATATATTATTCAGAGTTCTGTTTGTATGATAGAAACAAAACATAGAAATAGAACCGATGGCATCTCTTTCTTCCTCTGTAAATCCTATGTTAACCTAGAGGTAATTAATGTTAGAATCCACATATGATTATGTCATGGATGTATTACAGCAGACATAAGTAAGTAGAATTCATGTAAAGTATGCCTCACCATTGTGTACCTCGTCAGCCTGTCTCTCAAAACTTTGATCAGTTTATCAATCTACTACAGAAGTGATTACCCAGCAACCAAGACTCCATAGATTTCCTAGACCACAAAAAAAAAAAAAAATAATGTTTTACGGTTTTGCTAGATGAGATTATGTCACATAAGTAATTAATGAAATTATCGTCTCATAACAGCCACCTATCCAATAGGAAGTCACTCCTGGACCCACTTGCTACCAGTATATTCCTAATAAAATCTCATCCAGAACTCCATCACCATCCATAAGTGACCCACCTTCCATCTTACCAGTTTAATGAACATAATCTACTCAGAGGCGATCTCTGCTTAATATACAAGGCCATGTAAAACCCTGAGCTGTTGGACATGCTCCACTTAAAGAAATCCCAATCCCTAAGAGCCACATGCTCCGGGGATCTAAACCTTATCACCACAATGAACAAAACATACTGGAGGGATAGGTTCCTGACCCAGAGACTCCCCATACTCTGGAATAGACTGCCCATACATGTCAAGCAGAGAGCCTCATTGGGCCTCTTCAAAAGGAACCTTGATGATTGGATGGGAGATAGGAAATTCACCCCGGGGATCATGTCAGTCGCACTGCTAGAGAGGGGCCCAGAGAAGTAAATATTGTGGGAAGAAATTTCCAGGGAATTGTTATGGCTAGGCTTGCATAGTCCTTAGGGCCGATAGCGTAGTACCAACCTATAAACCTATAAACATCCTCCAGAAATGAAAACCTTTAGATACAAAGCCAAATACAGACATAAGACTCTAAAACAGGTAGCACACCCACCTTTGGTGCTAGAAGATCAGAAGGCCATGGGTTCGGTTTCCACCCCAGGTGTTCAGATTCATTTTCCAGTACTGACACTGTAGTGCTGCAATGGGGGGGGGGGTGCTACCCACTTGAGTATATCATCCTTCGGATGAAATGTTAAACCAAAGTCCTATTTGCTTAAGTTGGTGGATGTAAAAGATCCCATGGTATTTATCTATGATTAGGGAGCTTTATTTTTATCAAGTCATAATTTAGTATTTACACATTATGTATCATTTCTTTTTAATATAATATCATCAATTTCTTATACTTTAACATGCAACAAAATGAGCATCTTTCTTTTTTGTTACACTTCACCCTCCCCTTTTTCCTCAACTGTAACCTTGCTCTTTACTCAGCTATACAATCCCATCATTTGTTATAGAATAATTCCTGACCCCGACATTGCCTAAAATTCTATAGTGCACCCGTCAAAGTCTTATCCACTTTCTCATTGCTTTTTTCTAAATGCTTACACTCTCCTGTATAACACCATGTTTGTACTTATTTCCTAAAAACTGTCATATGTATATTCTTCTTGAAAATGTTCCCAAAATGTCATTCTCCTTACATGGTATTAAGCATGCACCATGGTTTCTTATTTGTTGCTATTTTTACATAGTCTTTGTTTCTGCTGCTTTTGTATCATTTGTCTCTTTATAGCAAATTTGACCAAAATTAACCTACACATAAAGTCACTAGTGTCTTCCACTTTTTTGCCCTTTTTATAAACATATTTTTTATTCTCTAGCAAATGTTTCTGCAGTTGAACATAACATTTCTGCATTACCGCTTCATTCTAATGTTTTCTGCTCATCTCTAGAACCTCTATTTTCAATCTCAGTAATATGATTTTATCTTTATATTTGTCCATTTCTTTATTTGTAGCACCTTGTTTAACCACTATGTTTTATACTTATTCTACAAATTTCTCCTAATATGTTGCATGTTCCTTGCTCCATCATCAACAGCATCCAAAACAAATTTAAAGATGATGAAAAAAAAACTGAATTGATTAACTCTAACCCACCCTCTTATCTGTTACAGAATAACACCATTCACCTAATTGGGTTCAACTTTGAACTGCATATAACTCAGCTTCCCTGATATGTACTTGTGAACCATGTATACATTTTTAAAGGATTTGCTAAAGATTTTCACATCACAGTCCTACTTCTAACTTTTTCCACAGCTTCATTCTCACTTCCTGCTGCCCAGCCCTAACACTCAACACACTAATCTCCTGATATCTCCCCTAATTCTTGTCACTCCAAAACCCTTGCTTTTCTCTACTTTAATCCAGCCTCCTGTAATGTGTCTTGCAGTACCTAAATACTTTCCTTCATCCATTTGTTATTCTTCGTGATAATCACCAAGTCATCAGCATATGTCACTCCCAACTCACTTCACTTACTTTCCTGCAGCTCTGAGCTACCCCTGCATTCATTACTAAACTAAATAATACCCCGCTTATAGAACAACCTTGCTTCTCCCCTTTCTGCACTTTCATTTTTTTCTTATCAATCAATTTTTTATCACCCTATTCCATGTATGTTCATGTACTGTTTTAAAGCTTTTATAAATTTGTCACTCAGATTGCAACTGTTTAATACCCCCCACATTTCCTCATGCTTTACAATATCATATGCTTTCTCTACATCACACACCACTACCTTAATTTTCCCTTTCTCACACTGCAAAATTTTTCCTTACTTTTATGTAGTCCATTATGTACTGTTTATCCCATGACGTTAGATAATCTCATCTATGTAATTTTCACAAGTGTTCTGTAATCTGTTTCATAATGTTACAGGTCGACAGTTCTTAACATCTTCTCTTCCTCTTTTCCTCCTAAAAATAAATTTCATAGTACTCCCATACACTTTCACTTTCCATCCCCTAATTTAGATTCACAAACAAAAGCTTTTTCTCTTTTCCTAATTTCTTTTAAAAGTCATATCCTAAGCCATCCCTGCCTGGACAGCTGCTTTCTTTAGCTAAAATTAATATATTGTCTAATTCTTTTGTTATTATCTTTGCCTCCAGTTCTTAATTTTCTTTGTCTGTCTTTGCCACCTGCCATCTCCTCCTTTTTCCTCCTTTTTTCTCTGTCATACATAGGTTCATAGGTTCATAGGTTCATAGGTTCATACTAGGCTATCTGCCCTAGAGCATTTATAAGCCTAGCCAGAATGTGTTTGGCTTTCGCCACCCATTTTAAATTAATTTTGCTATGCCCTTTTTTGAGGTTAGTATACTGTGCCTCTGTCTAACAGTGACACAGAAGTGATTCCCGGGGTAAACCTACAATCTCCCATCCACTCATCAAGATTCCTCTTGAAGAGAGTCAATGAGGGACTCTGCCTAACCTGGACTGGGATTTTATTCCAGAGTGAAGGGAGCCTCTGGGTTATGAATCTGTCCCTCCAGCATGTCCTATTTATTTCAGTGCTGAGGTTCAAGTCTCGAGCGTAGCTCGATGGGATTTGGATTTTCTGAGGTGCAGCATGTCCATTAATTCCGGGTTGGACATGGCTTTATATGTCAGGCACAGATCGCCTCTGAGCAGGTGGTATGCCACTGAGTAGAGCTGGAGTTTATTTAACCAGGCAGCATATGGCATCTGTTTGAGCCCTTTGATCCTCTTGGTGAGGTACTTTTGGGGTCTTTCCAATTACTGCAGGTGTCTGGTAAGGTACATCCCAAAAGGGGCATTGTACTCAATTATGGGCCTGATGAGGGATGAGTAAGGAGGCACGATGACCTCCCCTGATCTAGATGTGAATCCCTTCATGATTAGGTGGGCTATATAAAATGTTTTTCTAACCACTTTGGCCATGTGGTTGTCAAATGAGAGATTGCTATCAACTTGGGTACCCAGGTCCCTAATTACTTCTTCCGTACTTAATGGATTACCACCTATGTGATAATTTGTGGGCACTTTGTTTTTGCCAAAGGGGATGACTATACACTTTTTGGCGTTTAGCTTGAGGTCATGGCTCTGGCACCAGTTGTCTGTTTCTATGAGGCCCTTTTGTAGGATGCTTGTGTCGGCTGGAGAGTCGATTATGGCACCCAGTTTGCAGTCATCTGCAAACTTGGTCAGCCACAGTCCTTCCGTGTTAGCCTGTACCTCCGAGAAATATATACCGAACAAGAGAGGTCTCAGGACTGAGCCTTGTGGGATGCCACTTGTAACTGGTTTGGAGTCTGACATGGTTCCAGCAATTCTAACCATGTGGGTTCTGTCCTTGAGCCAGTTTGCAACCCATCTAGTGACATATGGGTTTATATTTAAGCTGGTGAGCTTATCTATAATGCCCGAGTGGGGTATTGTATCGAAGGTTTTTGCAAGGTCCAGGTAGGCTGTGTGGACCACCTTCCCCTCGTCAATGGCCTTGGTGATTGTTTCAAAGAAATCAACCAGGTTTAAGAGGCAGGATCTGCCCTTAACAAAGCCGAACTGGGTAGGATCCAGTGTCTGTAGGTCCCCAATATCTTTATTTATGAGGTCCATGATGATCCTTTCCATAGCTTTGCAGACCAAGCTAGTCAGGCTTATGGGGCAATAGTTTCCAGGATCCATTGAGGCACCACCTTTGTGGGGAGGGACCACTGTTGCTGTACGCCACTCTTTGGGTACATATCCTGTAGTAAGGCTGAGATTGAACAGTAGTTTTATGTTTGGGTTTAGTTCTTCTTGGAGTTCATGTAGGACGCAGCCCGGGACACCGTCTGGTCCCGTTAATGCTGTGTTTTTTGCTTTGGAGAGGGCGGCTCTTACCTGAGCATCTGAGATGTCATGGGGCAGCACTCTGCTGGGATAGATATTTTCCCTTTTGGTGGGGAAGGGGGGAGAAGTTTGCACTGAACCTGTCAGCTAGGATGTTGGCAATGTCTGTGGGTTTGGTGTATTTTTTGTCATTTTGGACTAATTCTGAGCATATCTGGGAATTCCCACCCAGGTTCCTAACATAACTAAAGAAAGCCTTGTGATTATCCTTAGTGTCCTGTGCAATATTTCTCTCGAAGCTGGCCTTAGACGATTTTATGAGTGCCCGTAGTTTTTTGCTAATACTGATCAGAGATGTCTTCCCTTTTTGGGATTTTGCTCTATCATGCAGTAGCTTCCTCCTTCTATTGTATAGTTTGTTTATGGCTGGGGTCCACCAGACAGGACGCCTAACCTTGGAGGATTGGGTCTTGGTATTATTTGGGATTGCATGATCCATGCATTCCTGAAGGTGTTCATAGAATGCGTTTATAAAGGATTCTGCGGTCTGGGCCGTATTTTCCACAGGCCCGGGGGCTTTGAAGGATTTCACCTCGGTTTTGAGGAGTGTGAAATTTTCTTTAGAGAAGTTTTTCACTGTGGTTTTCTGGGCAGGGGCTGGGGTCGGGATGTGAATATCTAGTGAGATTAGTTTATGGTCTGATCTTACCAGTGAGGGATACACTTCTGGTCTGGAGCATAGAGTCCCCATGTTGGTGATGATCAGGTCCAGCATGTTTTCCCCTCTTGTGGGAGTGGCAACAAGTTGTTCCATAGCATTTGAGTTTATAAATTCTAGGAACCTTTGGGCTAGGGTGTTGGAGCTAGAGTAATACTCCCAGTTATGTTAGGGTAGTTGAAGTCGCCCAATATAATGGTGTTTGGAGAGACCTTCATATTTTCCAGTGTTCTCAGGAAGGCCGAGTGGGGTTCCTGGGTTTGGGAGGGTGGTCTGTAGCAGGCTATAAACTGGAAGGCAGTTTTACCCACTGTTAGTTGCACATGGATAGTCTCTGATGCTTCATGCTGTGCCACCAACCTGGAGGTGTGGGTATCTTTGACGAATATTGATACTCCCCCTCCTTTTGTGGTTTGGTCCAAATTTTGGGGCCGAAAAACATGGTATGAGGTATAACCTGGTAGTGCTGGGGTGCTCTCGGGAGCCTTGAACCAGGTTTCTGTTACTGCACAGATATCGATGTTCTCCATGCTAAGGAGAGTTTCGAGTGCATGAATCTTGAGGTTTAGACTTCTGGCGTTGAGTAGCATTACTCTTAGTTTCTTATCCCTTGTGATACCTATGGAGGTGGGTTTGTCTTTTGAGCCTTGCCTGAAAAAGGCACTATGGGGGTGGCAAAAGCCTTTGCCAATATCCGAAAGCCCAGGGGTGACAGGTGCAAGCCGTCCCTAGCGAAGCATTGTGGCTCGTCGAGCATGTCATCCCAGGCAGACAGGCATTGGATCCCCTTTGAATGACACCAATACTTAAGCCAGTTGTTGAAATTGATCATCTTGTCTTCATATTGTGGCATCATTCTTGGTGAGGGTAAGATGCTGCTCAAGGTCAGGGTCATACCGGCCTGGGCTACATGCTTAGAGAGCTCCTCTATGTCTCTTTTCATGTAGTCCAGGGAGGTACGTCTCAGGTCATTCACACCAGCATGGACGATGACTGAGTCATATTTGTACTTACCTTGGAGTGACCTGAGTGCTTGTGTTATGTGGCGGATCCTAGCACCCGACAGGCAGCTCACCGTGACCTTCTCCTTGTTCAGCCTGGTGAGCGGGACGTCAGTGTGCCTGACGATAGAGTCACCTATTACAAGTGTATCAGGTGTGTTGTTTAGCCTTAAGGGCTGTGACTGTTCGGCACACTGGCTTTGTGAGCTATGTGTTGCATGTGTTTTGTTTTGGGGTAGCGGTTGCTTGGGTGTCTGCTTTGGAGGTCTCTGCTGCTTAGGTAGATTTTTATTTAGAGCCTCCGAGTATGTTTTTGTGTGTTTATGTGTTTGGTTTGCTATCATGGTAGGTCTTTGTTAGACTAGAATTGTAGTGAGTGTGGTTTCCTTCTCCTCCTGACTGGTTACGCCAGTACTGAGTTGAGAGAGCTTATCCTCCAGTTTGGCTATATGGTTGCATCTCTCACATGTGTTGGAATTTGTTGGGAGGAGGAGAGGGTTGTCTGTGTACATGAGGCAGTTATAACATTGCCTCAAGATTCCCAGATTCACCAGCTGGACCGGAGAGGAGATTGACAACTGACCTTTGGACATGCTAGAATAGTATTGGGAATTCCTTTATAATTGAAAAAAGGGCCAATGGGGAACAAAGTACTTAAGGGGAGTTTGTGAGGGTGTAGTGCTTTTAATTTTTTAGTGCTGACTTATATAATTGCTTTAGTGAGCAAGTGCCAGGCTTTAGAGTTGGAATAGGGTGTTTATTATGAGAACTAGATCAGTTGTAAGGGAAAAAGTGAAGAGCAGACTTTGTGGAGCCGAGAATGGTTTAAACCCAATGATGCTGCACTATGCGCAAAATCATGCAAAGCCGCGCTAAAACAGGTTTTATACAGGGGGACTTGAAATAGCTAGAAAATGGCCCAAAACAGCCAATAGACTACCAGATTCTTGTGCTGGGAACACTCCTCCAGGGATAGATAGGCTGCTCCAAGCTCCCCACTGCCACTGGTGAACAAGGAAGCCTCCCTTTATCCAAGAAAGGAAATGGGCAACACATGAACTTTCCAAAAGTGCAGAATACAGCAAAGCCTGTATTTGGACTACTCTAGGTCAGGAAAGATGGGAAACAAGGATATATATTTTTTCTTTTTTTCAATAAACAGCAGGAAAGTGCAATAAATATGTAACACAGGCTAGCACACTTGAGTGTGTAGCCTCAACAGGTAAATGCAACAAACAGGGCAAACTTTAAAAGTGCAGGTGCAAAAACAACTTTAAACAGTTTAAAACAGTTCAAGAAGCAGAATTACTTGCAGTTTAGCTAGATCGGACAGTCGCCCAGGTAGTAGCAGGAAAAAAACACTTTTATCAGTTTAGCAGTCGCTCTTTTAGCCTCTCTGCTGCTAGCACCACTCTGCAGGACCACAAGGAGCTTGGCTGAGTAGTAACAAGCGCAAAAAACGCGCCAAAGCTGGTTTTATACAGGGGGACCTGAAAGTGCTAGAAATTGGCCCAAAACGGCCAGTAGACTACCAGATTCTTGTGCTGGGAACACTCCTCCAGGGATAGATAGGCTGCTCTAAGCTCCCCACTGCCACTGGTGAACAAAGAAGCCTCCCTTTATCCAAGAAAGGAAATGGGCAACACAGGAACTTTCCAAAAGTCCAGAATACAGCAAAGCCTGTATTTGGACTACTCTAGGTCAGGAAAGATGGGAAACAAGGATAATTTTTTTTTGCAACAAACAGCAGGAAAGTGCAATAAATATGTAACACAGGCTAGCGCACTTGAGTGTGTAGCCTGAACAGGTAAATGCAACAAAAAGGGCAAACTTTAAAAGTGCAGGTGCAAAAACAACTTTAAACAGTTACAAAGCAGAAATACTTGCAGTTTAGCTAGATCTGACAGTCTCCCTTACTTCCCTTTTTGTCATCATAAAAACTTTCCTATTTGTTTGTATCACCCTCCATTCTGTCCCGTTCCTGCAAAAGTAGCCTCAGACTTTCATGATACTCCACAAATGTATACATATTTTTTATTTCATTATTACTGTAATACATTTCCTGTCAATTTCTTAACCCATTTGCATTCTTTAATATAATTGCCTCTCCCAAAATCATGGCCCCATATAGTCAGAAAATTCCACTTTCCTTTTCCTTTTTCATTTCCTGCAAAATTCATAAGGGATACCAGCAACAACCTGTTCACCAGTCTACAGAACCTCAAAGGCAGATGGAGGGAGTGCTTCTAGAAACTTCTGAATGAAGAAAATACCACAGATGCTGTAATACCCTCGACACAGCCTGAGCCCACCATAGAGGAAGTAAAAAAAACACTAAGAAAACTGAAGTCAGGGAAAGCAGCTGATGCTCAGATGGGGTTACTGCAGATAGGATCAAGGTGTTGGGTGAGATAGGGAGAAATGGCTCCTGAGGGTACTCATAGCAGTATGGAGATAGAGGCATATCCCAGATCACTGGAGAATAAGCGTACTAGTGCCAGTGTACAAGAACAAAGGGCACATTCACAACTGTGAGCAGTATGGATGTATCAAACTCCTGTCACACCACATGAAAAGATCGGGTGATTGATAAGCAAATACGTTGAGTAATAGAAAATAAGATTGGAAATGAGCAGTTTGGATTCAGTTCAGAATACAGGACAACAGACCAAATGTTTGCAGTGAGACAGATAGCAGAGAAGAATCTTGAGATGAGCAAAGAGCCCAACTGGGCATTCCCAGACTTTGAGAAAGCATTTGACAAAGTCCCAAGAAAGCTGATTTAGACAGCTTTATGATGGTTCAAAATCCCAGAAACATTGGGTCCTTGTACATAGCCTGCAGTAATTCTGCCAATGACTCAAGTACGAACAGTGTTCAGTCTCACAGACGGGATCCTAGTGGAGGTGGGTGTGTACCAGGTTTTATTTATGAGCCCACTGCTGTTCATACTGGTGATGGACTACATTAGCAAGCAGGTCAGAGGGGGCAGAGCAATAAAATTACTGCATGCAGACAATACTGCCAGACTTTGAGCAAGAACTTCAGCCAAGGATAGCGGAAAGTAATGCAAAACTGAAAGCATGTGGGATGAAGCTGAGTAGAGATAAAACAGTTGTAATGGCAGCTAGTGCGGAAATGAGACAAAGCTGAGAACTGAGATAAAAGGGAAAATAGTGGAACAGGTTAACAGCGTCACATGTCTGGGAGGGGTGGTTGAGGAGAAGGGAAATCCTAAATGAGGAGGTCAAAGCTAGAATGAGAGGAGCTGCAGCTAGCTGGCACAGAATGTCAGGGGTAGTGTATGACAGAATAATGACAAAGAAGCTGAAAAGTAAGGTTTACAAAACAGTGGTGTGACCCCTACTACTGTATGGTTCAGAAATCTGGGCAGTAAGGTAGAGCAGTTGAGGAAGGTAGAGGTAATGGAGATGAAGTGCCTGATATGGGTGGTAGGATACACAAAATGAGACATATGAAGAAATAAGGATATCAGAGCATAAACCAAAATAGCTCCAATTTATTTATCCTTTATTGACCAGGTTAGTCCTGCTAGGCTAATAGCCTCTTTTAAAGGGAGACTGGAGGTGGTACTTACACTACTATAGGAAATTTGGCCAGGCATGAGGGAACTTCCCTTACTCGTTACAGCAGTCAAGTCCGTACGTCTGGTGAGTGTGTGTATACATTTTGTTTCCATTGCAGTGGCAGCTGGGAGAATGGTTCACAATACGGCAGCTAGGGAAATGGGATTTCAGGCGATTGCCGACTCCGTTGTGATGTATGAAAAGAGTTTAGAGAGTATATTTGGGAAAATACAAATGGCAGAAAATATTATGGAAGATACGGAGGAGCTGCTCCAATGAAATTTGTTTAATAGTACAAGAGGAGAGGAAAGGTTGCAAGAGGAAGATGTGGTTACAACCCTCCAGATGGATGGTTGCTGGATGATTTATTAATGGACTTAATGGAGGAAAATGAACCAGAGAGTGGAAAAGATTTATTGCGGGGAGATTTCATGGAGAATATTCAAAAAGAAGACGTGGAAGAAATAAATAAGAAAACATTTGCAGAAGCAATGAAAGAGAAGAGTGAGAGAAGGTAAAAGAGACGGTAAGAAGACAGACGAAACAAAAAAAGTGAAGAGAAGGAGATAGACAGGTACGAATTATGAGACACGGTGACTGTGCCTTTAGGAATCAATGCACAAGAGATAACAGTGTTTATTTTGATGAAAAAGAGACATATTGTGACATTTCTTTCTTTATTCTGAGACTGCTGCAGGACTACAAATGTTTTTGGGGAATATGATAAAAGAAAAGATGTATCCATGGAATAATTATATCATTAAGACTTTTTATTGTGAAACAGAAAAGAAAGTGCATGTACAGTTTTAAACAGAAACTGCAAAAAAATATTTATGAAAGAACTTTTGCAAAGAAGTTTAAAACATTTCAAAAGTATTAGATAACAGAGGACTGTGGACTGAGGGAATGGGATTGTAATGCTATTTTTAAAACAGAGAATGATAGAATTGTACATATTCCAAGTGTGATATATGTTGAAGAAAATATAGCTGTTGTAAAGTATTGGGGACAACCAAAAGATGTTTTTTTTTTTTTTGAGAAAGAAGGACATTTTGTGGGCAATTGTGATAAAAAGAGATGATTTTCATGTGGGGAGTTTGAACATGATGCAAAAAAAAGTGAAATGAAATGCTACCACTGTAAACAGACAGGGCATTTATGGGTGGACAGTATAAAAGAAGAAAACAATATGTATAGAAGAAAATGTGATAACGAAAAAAGTACAGAACTACTACAACAAGAAAAGCAGTAAGATGACTGTGTAGAAACATTAAATAATGTTATACAAAATACAGATTAAAAAAATAAAGTGAAGAAGGTCAATTAGAAATTGAATCAGAAGTTACTGATGGGAGACATTGACTGTAAGGTAGCTAAAAATAAAAATTATATTGGAAAAAGACTGAAGGATAGAAAACGGAAATTTCAAGGACTAGGACTAAAAGCAAAAAAGAAAGGAAGTGGATAAAAATACATAATTTCATGTAGACAAAGAAGAGAAACAAAATCTTAGAATTGTATCAGTTAATGTGACTATTATAAAAAGTTTTTTTGTAAGAAGAATTGGAGTATTAGTGTAATAAATGTGAAGTAGATATTATAACATTAGAAATTATTAGAGGTTTAACAAAGTAAGAAATATTGCAAACTGAAGATTTATGGAGAATAAGTATAATTTGGAAATGGGAGGAGAAACTTGTTCACGGATAGCAGTACTATGTAGTACAACAATTTCAGTATTAGATTTTACTTTAGTAACGCTATGGAGACAACTAGTAGTAGACTTAAGATGGGAAAATAAAGTTTATACACATATCAGTATATGCATATGTAACATATTAAGAGAGAGAGAGAGGCTGTTTAAAGACATACTGCATTATAAAATATTAAATATGGATATTGTATTCATGCAGTGGGTAGTGTTGTTGCCTTACAGCAAGAGGTTCCCCAGTTTGATTCTCTGGTGGGGTGCCTTTTGTGCAGAGTCTGCATGCCCTCCCTGTGTTCTCGTGGATTTCGTCTGGGTACTGCAGCTTCTTCCCACATTCCAAAGACATGCACTAGGTGACTTGGACATTCTAAATCGGCCATAGTTGTGAGTGTGCATGTGAGTGTGTTGTGTGGAAGAACAACAGTGGCAGGGCTAGCCACCTGGTAGCGTAAACCTTGGCTGTAGATGATTGTCAGTCTTGAAGTGACACCCTGACCACATGTGTGAAAATGGGAAAGGGGTAATGGATGGATGGATATTATAGTTACAGGTGATTTTATTTGGGATTTAGGGACTAAAAAGAGAAAGATAGCCCAGATAAGGGAAAAATGAGGGAGCTTATGAAATATGGAAATTTAGTGTGAGGGAATATAAATACAAACACATATAGGAGAGGAAATGTTAAAATAGAGATTGATTGTTTCAAAAAGTATATAAATAGTTGTAGAAGAAGCAAAGAACATTTTCAGATTATATGACAAGAATAAAATGTAGTGCATTGAGAATTGTTAGGGAGCAATGGCTGAACAATTTAAAACAACTAAAAGGAATTAATACTATATGGAGTAGCTATAGATTATCTTATACATACCTCTCAACCTCTTAGAGCAAAAAATCTGGACAAAGCCTAAAATGATGGGGGTACAAATAGGAACAGATTTTAAATATTGCTCTTGCAAACCTAAAAAGTTGACAAAATAATAGGTTTGCATTAGCATGAATTTCCTGAAGGATATGGAGTCTTAAACTCAAATGTTTGTCATTATTTAATGACTTCAGTCCTCAGCTATTTGCCAGAAAAGTACAGATTTTATGGAGGAACACACCAAAAATATGAGGCAAAAATCTGGACATTCTGTGAAAATCTGTACAATTGAGAGGTAAATACAAAAAAGTTAATCTGATTAATTTTGTATGGATGTGAAAATAGCATATGTGGCTGGTATATATACATACATATATATATATATATATATATATATGGGTCTACTTTGTACGAAGTTTCAGTACTTCGAAACTTACTTCGTTGAGCTCAGTTATTCGAAGTACCAAAACTTAAAAAATGAAGTATGGAGATTACAATACAGTGCAGAATGCAAATATTCCCTTTTCCTCACTGTAGTGCGATCTCAGAGTTGGTATACCTCCACATGGGGGGTGTAGGGGGGGCGTGCCCCCTGGCAAAACATGTTTTCTATGTTTTTTTCTTTTTTAGTTAGCCGATCCGGCGACTAGGCTTCAGCGAATGTGCACTTTCATTGAAATGCACTTTTGCTGAAGTGGGCATCTACTTTGTTCAATGTAATGTATTTTCAGTCAAACAAAGTGTATGTGTATATATATATATATATATATATATATATATATATATATATATATATATGATACCCCAAAGCATTTGGAAAAACATTTTGTTGAATTGATGTTTGGATTCATTTGGGGATCTAGATTAAACCAGATTTAAATGAAGAGTATTATAATGTTGTTTTGGCTCTGTTGAATTCTATAGTATATGGAACATCGTTGAATTTATATAGGGTGTTAAGGTAGATAAACAGAAAGAAAGCACATTGGTATTAAGATTATTTAAGACAATCTATAACAGATGATGGAATCTAATAAAATTGTGTAAGGCGATACAAAAACAAATGATGAAAAATGATTGTGTGAACCCATGGGGACATCTGTTAGAAGAAAAAATTAAAGCTATAAAACAAAGACACAAATGGTGGATGAAGAAGGTGGAATGCCAATATTTTCATGTAGGCTACAAATTAATAGATTGCCAGTAAAAGGAAATACGCTTTAGAAAAAGTAAATGAAAGGATATATTTTTGTGGAGAATAAGAAACTGAAGAACATATGTTTTGACATGTACAGTAAGGAATATGTTAAACATTTGGATAAGAAAGTGTTTTGCATTATATGGATGATATGAAATGAAAAACATACCAAGCAGAAACTTTGGAATGCGGAGAATATGAAGTTCACTCCTTGAAATATGTTATGGAGCTAGTTCAGTAATAAAAATCAAACTTTAAAATACGTGCTAGAAAAAAGAATAAAATAGTAGGTAGTCCACAGTTGAGTTAAAAATGGAATATCCTTTATTGAAACACACAAATAAGCAACTAGGATCGATTGTGTATTTCAATAAAGGAAATTCCATTTTTAACTTAACTGTGGACTACCTACTATTTTATTATTTTTTCTCTAGTTTGTATTTTAAAGTTCGATTTTTATTAGTGAGCATAACATATTTCAAAGAATGAACTTCACACCCTCCACACTGTAAAGTTTATGCTAGGTTTGTTTGTGACCCAGTATAGGTTGCATACTGGGTTTTCTGAGACTTTGTTGAATACCATGGATTTTTCTTTTTGTTGTTGATGATATGGAATGAAAGCTTGAATGAGATTGTTTAATGGAAATTGGATGATACCAACTATAATCTGAACAATTAAGTGGTATTTGTGGAAAAAGGAGTGGAGTTCCATATAGATATGAAACAAAAATTTGAAAGGGATAAAGAATGAAGATCTAATATAAAGTCATGTCAATATGTATGTAATAACGGGTTCTTACTCTTTTTGATAGATGTTGTGGGATCTTTTACATCCACTTGAGCTACCACCAACTCAAGCAGATGAGACCTTGGTTTAAAGTCTCAAACAAAAGACAGCTCACTTGGGACTGCATCACCCTTTTATGCTGCATTGCAGTGTCAGCACTTGCTCTATCTTGTGTGGAAATAGAAGCCACAGCCTTCTGCACAGCAGGTGCATGTGCTACCTGTTGTGCCACTGACATTTTTACACAATTGAGTGGTCAAAGACAACAGATGATGGTGGTTCAGTCATATGGTTAAAAAGCAGAAGATAATTTGGTGTAGAAGATTTAGGTCAGATAGGAAAAAGGCAAGAGGAAATGAGGGCACTTATGATGATGATTTCCTGCAACCTTTCTCATAATAATACGTTATCAATTTGTGTTCTTCTACATATGCTTCTGTAAGTAAACTGCCTTTCTTTGGCTTACCTTAACTTAGCCGATCTCATCACATCCCTTCACATTCGTATATCCTGAGCTATTTTCCCAACTCTTTTCTTTATGTTACAGTTAAAATCTCGAACTGTTCATACATCCGTATTTACCATCACATGTTTTATATTTCCTGTCATGACATAAACATGTATCACAATGAGCCTGATCACCTCTCCTCTACCTGTCACATCTGCAGCAACTGCACTACCTTTCCTGGAATAACTGTTGTCATATCTAGCAGGTTAAAACTCCCTTATTTCTTCAGGACTACATTTCTTCATTAAGAATCATTACCTGAACTCCACACTACCCCCCAAAAAAGGCCTTACATTTGTTTTTTTGTGTCTGTAATACCAACCTTACATCCTACAACCACATAATACCTGCATTTACTTCCTTGTTACATTCATACACTAATATTCTCCTAACAACATTTCTTACTCTGTTAACATTCACTCTCACTATGGAAAAAATATCCTTTCCTATCTTTGCAGCTTTATTGACCCTGCTAATATCGACTTTCTAGTTCCTATTGAATTCACCCCTTCTTTCTTTATGCAATCCCCTCCTTCTACATCTTTTTGTACCATTTCATTTATGTGTAGAAATGTCATGTAAATGTCTCCCTTCCTGTTCCTCCACTTCACTTTCTGTACCCTTTCATCCATACTCAGTCCTTCTTCATCTTCTGCATTATTTATTTCCAGTTTGATGACTGGGGAAGTTCACTGGGCCAATTACCACATAATGTTTCTTGTCTCTCATCTTTGTTCCTCAATTGCCCATTTCCCCATTTTCACTATGAACCATAATATTTATTGCCGTGTCTTTTTTTGCAAAATTTCCTCCTGCTGTAATAACACTGAACTGACAAACCAAAAATGGTCCATTTCATTACATTTTGCCCTACAATTTTTCACTTTATGCCCTTTTTCCTCATATTGTGCACATCTTTTCTTTAGACATTCTTGAATTAAATGATTGTCTTCCCCAGGAAAAAAAAAATTTTTGACTTCCCCAATATTGCATTTCCCCTTCGTCCGACATAATTAATGCAACCCACAGCTCTCATACCCCAAACTTTTCTGCCATCAGATTATTTTTATTTCATGTACAGCATGTTCAAAATATTGTCTTAAGTCTGTTTCTTCAATACCAACAATTGTAAACTCCACAGTCATTTCTTTTGTGTTAATGTTCTTGCATGAAAAAACAGAATTTTTCGAGGTTTACAAAAAGCCTTAGCATCACAGTCTTACAAATGTTTCCACTAGTGCATAGTGTTCAGATGTTATTTCACAAAAGGCTTCACTTCCTAAACATATCACAGAACTGTTGTATTTAATAGTGAAGCCTAAATGCACAAGTGTTCCCAACAATATCCTTATGTGTAGGAGTCTCTTTCCTTTGTAATATTCTCAGACTGGTCTCCTCCTTTCTCTTGTTGTCGGCACTGTTGTTAAATGATTAAATGGCTGCTAAGAGCTCACAGCCTGAGCATATGGACACCTCTGCTCTGTGCTCTTCATTTGCTGCTTCTCTCCAGCTCCAAGAACAACTAAATCATTCGAATCCACAATGTTTTACTGCATCAGTCACCTCAGTAGCTTCTCCATTACTGTGACGGCCTACTTCTGTACTTTAAATCATCAGCATCACCAAAAACAGTCTCAGTTTTAACATCAGCAGATTCCAGCAGAGAATGACTCTCAAAAATACTCATTTTCAGTCTCAGCAGATTCCTATACACATTTGTTTATAATATCACTCCAGAAAACCATGGATTCATCATCTGGTTCATCTTCCTTGATCACCCGCAACATTTTTCAGTCGCCAGACCTCCTTCCTCCATCATCATAACTTTGATTGCATTCACTCCCATACCTGCACTCTGTGACATTTCCATTTCTTCAGAACAATTCTCCTTCATGCTGGGAGTGTGATCCTCGGTCTTTCCTGTGGTTACAGCCCTCTGTCACCATAAGGAAGAAAAGTATTAGGAATGTTCCCTTGTGCCCTGGCAAAATATCTCCTCATCTGTATCATACTACCTTGGTCTGCCTTGAAAACAGACGGTTGGCCTAGTGGCACTAACCCAGCTAACAAAAGCTTAAGAAAATTTCCACAGTCACATCAGTTGACTGAACATTTATCTGACCACTGATAGTTAACTGACCCTTTACCTGACCACTGATAGCAGTTGACTGACCTTTTACCTGACCACTGACAGCAGTTGACTGACCGTTTACCTGACCACGGATAATAACAGTTGACTGACTCTTTACCTGGCCACTGATAACAATAACACCACCAACTTTCTCTAATAAATATTTATTCTTCTTCAGAAATAACACTCATGTACCATCACTAGTTATAAGAAAGATGGGTCTAATGCACAGATGACTGAATAACTAGTCTTCCTGTTAAAACTTAGGAATGAAGCATGGAAACTCTGGAAAGCAGACCCAGTACAATCCTTAAGAAATGGATTATTCTTCCAGAGAAACAAACAAAATCAGGAGACATAAAGAACAGTACTTTTGTAATAAGCAAGCCACTCATATCAGCAATCCATGGCAAATCTGGAAAGAGGGTAAATCTGTTATTGTCCACTTACATAAAGATTTGTGTATCACATGTAAATCCCAGCTATCCTATGGGTCAGTATCTCCTCCCCAGCTGATGTCCTTCTTGAATTTTAAAAGGTCATTTCTATGTCCACTCAAACACTTCCTAAACTATCTTTTTCCTTCAAATATCTGAGCTACCAAAATTTTGTTTCAAAAAATCACAAACTGAGATACTAGAAAACTCCTTTACCCCTACAGAACCCACCTAGATCAGACCAGACTTAGATTCATAGGTTCATACATAGGTATTAGGCTATTGGTCTTAGGGCCTGTATAAGCCTAGCCAAAAAGGTACTCTGGCGTTTGTCACCCAAGAAAATTATTTTTCTGTTCCCCTGTCAAGCAGAGCCAAAGAAGTGATCCCCGGGGTGGATTTCCTATTTCCCATCCAATCATCAAGATTTTTCTTGAAGAGTGCTAATGAGGAGCTCTGTTTGACATAGATAGGTAGTCTGTTCCAGAGTATGGGAAGTCTCCGGGACAGGAATCTATCCCTCCAGCATGTTCTGTTTATTGTGGTGACAAGGTTTAGGTCCCTAGAGTGTGTAGCTCAGAGGGATTGGAATTTCTTTAAGTGGAGCATGTCCAACAGCTTTGGGTTTGACATAGCTTTGTATGTCAGGCAGAGATCCCTCTGAGTAGGCGATATGCGATGGAGTAAAGCTGGAGTTTTTTGAGACAGTCTGCGTAGGGCATCTGTTTGAGGCCAGTAATCCTTTTTGTGAGGTATTTCTTTGGCCTTTCCAGTTGTTGTAGATGTCTTATGAGGTACATACCAAAAGGGGCGTTGTACTCTATAATTGGTCTAATGAGTGATGAGTAGAGGGGAACAATAACCTCTTTTTTCCTGGATGATAAACCTTTTGTGATGAGGTGTGCCACGTAGAAGGATTTCCTGACCACTGTGGCAATGTGATTATCAAAGGAGAGACTACTATCCACCTGTGTCCCAAGGTCTCATCACACTTTCGGTGTTAAGTAGACTACCGCCTATGTGGTAGTTCATGGGTACAGAGTTTTGACCAAAGGGGATGACAGTGCACTTTTTGACATTGAGCTTGAGGCCATGGCTTTGACACCAGGCATCTGTCTCAGTGAGGCCATTTTGTAGGATGTCCACATCGTTAGGAGTTTCGATTATGGCTCCTAGTTTGCAGTCATCTGCGAACTTAGTTAACCAAAGACCTTCTGTGTTAGCCTGTACTTCAGAGAAGTAGATGCCAAATAGGAGAGGATCCAGGACTGATCCCTGTGGAACTCCACTTGTCACTGGTCTGAAGTCTGATTTGGAGTCTGCTACTTTCACAGTGTGGGTTCTGTCAGTAAGCCAGCTGGCGACCCATCTTGTGACATAGGGATTTATACCTAGTTTAGTGAGTTTATCTATAATTCCAGAGTGGGGGATGGTGTCAAACACCTTGGTGAGATCTAGACAGGCTGCGTGAACCACCTTACCCTCATCTATGGCTTTGGTGACTGCTTCAAAGAAGTCTATCAAGTTTGAACAACTGAAAAAATAGGCGATTAGGAACACGATTTAGTTGTTTGTGGTTTGTGTTTCGTTTTTAAGTCTATCAGGTTTAAGAGACATGATCTGCCTTTTACAAACCCGAACTGTGTGGGGTCCAGAGTTTGGAGATCTCCAATGTCTTTGTTTATGAGTTCCATGATGGTACGTTCCATGGCCTTGCAGACCAGGCTCGTCAGGCTAATTGGGCGGTAGTTTCTGGGGTCTGTCATGGAGTGGGATAACTGTCGTGGTGTGCCATTCAATGGGCACAAAGCCTGAGGTGAAGCTATGACTGAACATGATGGGGTGCCAGTTCATTCTGTAGTTCATGTAGAAGTCAGCCTGGGATGTTGTCAGGTCCCATGGATGCTGTGTTCTTGGCTTTGGAGAGTGAGGTTTTTACCTGTGCAGCCATGATTACAGGAACTTTGCATTCTTCCGGTATAGAGATAGGCCCTTTAGGGGGTGAGAGGGGGGTAAAGTTAACACTGAACCTAAATGCCAGGATGTTGGCAATATCAGTTGGTTCTGTATATTTAGTGCCATTGTGCTGTAACTCAGAGCAGATCTGAGAGTTGCCATTAAGATTCTTGACATAGCTATAGAATGCTTTGTGGTTGTCTTTAGAATCAGTGGCAATTTTGTTTTCATAACTAGCTTTGGAGGATTTTATGAGGGATCTCAGCTTCTTACTGAGGCTGACCAGGGAGTTCCTCCAATCATGGGATTTTACTCTTTTTGCAAAAGTTTCTTTCTTCTGTTGTAGAGTTTGTTTATGGCAGAAGACCACTAGATTGGCTTCTTTTTTTTGGAGGATAGCATCTTGGTTCTATTAGGGATAGCACGATTCATGCACTCGTGTAAGTGCTTATAAAGTGCATTTGTGTATGATTCAGTAGTCATACCTCTATTGTCCATATGCATGGGCATTGTGAAGTTTGCCACTTCTGTCTTAAGAAGCGTGAAGTTGGCTTTGGAGAAATTTTTTACGGTTGTTTCACTAATGGGGGTGGGGGGGTGGGGGCGGGATGTGGATGTCTAGGATGATTAGCTTGTGGTCAGATCTGACCAACGAGGAATTGACCTCTGGTGTGGAACACCGGTTGCCCATGTTGGTGATGAGCAGGTCTAGGATATTGCTGCCCCTGGTGGGGGTGTGGATAAGTTGATCTAAGGCATCGGAATTTATAAATTCCAGAAAACATTGAGCAAAAGAGTTTGTACATGAGCAGTTTTCCCAGTTAATGGTGGGGTAGTTGAAATCACCCATTATTAGGGTGTTGGGTTGTACCCTAATATTTTCCAGTGTATCAAGAAAAGAGGAGTGGGAATCCTGGGGCATGGTGGGGGTTTGTAGCAAGCTACAATCTGGATTGCGGTCTTGCCCAGACTTAGTTGAACTTGGATAATCTCGGATGCATTATGCTGAGCAGCTAGCTTGGAGGTGTGGATATCCTTAATGAATATGGACACGCCTCAGCCTTTAGTGTTTCGGTCCGGGTTAGGTGCCAGAAAGGTGTGGTATGAATTATAGCCTGGTAATGCAGGGGTACTCTCTGGAGCTTTGAACCAGGTCTCCGTCACTGCACAGATGTCGATGTTCTCCATTTTAAGGAGTGCCTCGAATGAGTGCATTTTGAGGTTTAGAATTCTAGCACTGAGTAGCATTAACCTCAGATTTTGATTGCTTGTTATAGTGGTGAATTTGTCATTTGAACCTTGCCTAAAAAAGGCACTATATGGGGTGGCAAGAGCCTTTGCCAGTATCCAGAATCCCAAGGGCAACAGGTGCAGGCAATCTATCTCTGGCAAAGCATCATGGTCTGTCGATCATGTCATCCCAGGCAGACAGATACTGGATTCCCTTAGAATGACACCAGAAGCTTAGCCAATTGTTGAAGTCAATCATTTTGTAAATAAACAGCCTCTGCAAGGCTCGAACCCAGGACCTTGCAAACCATACTTTGTCAATTAATTCATGATCGTCAAATACTACATAAACATATAAACTGAGACTTATACTATGATATGGCGTGCTAGTGCTCATTGGATTGTTTTAACATAAGTGAACATTTTCTTACATCTTTTTCTATTACTATATGTCATTTTCATCTTGTAAAAAGCATACTAGACCACCAGGTTTTAAGTCTGTCTTCTGCTCCTTCCTTTGCCAAATGAACTTTGCTGTCTCATCACATATTGAATTGTCACCTGATATTTCACCCTCATACCTTTCATTAAATGCTTCTACCATAACCTGACTTGAAGTTCCATCTAAACTGGATGTTCCTTCTGTATTCAGAACATCTTTAACTTTCTCTATTATTTGTCAGTAATTCTTTTCTCCATTTCTTTATTATATAATCCTTTTTGGCTTCTCTATTTGATATTTCTACCACTACTATTTTTCTGTGTACTGTATTTTTCTTCTGAGAATTTTATAGTTTTTCCCATGTATGCAACTTTCATCTTGTCTTGTGTTGACGCACTGCGGTGGTGGTGCTGCGGTAGCGTTGTCGCCATCACAGTTAGATGTTGCCCATTCGATTCTCAGCTAGAGCGTCTTCTGTGTGGTGACATGCGTGAATGGGCCTTCCTTTGTTGAAGGTTGTGCATTAGGCCCGGCAAGCCAGCACATAAAACGCTACTGCCAATCATTAGCGGACCGGAGTTCCACTATGGCGACCCCTAACCGGGAAAAGCCAAAAGACACAAACAAACATCCTTTTAATAACGTATCTTTGCTTTATATATTCATTCATTTTATTATTTCCAGATGCTTGATGCTAATATTTTGCTTTCTTTCTGTAATTGTACATAATTGTTTGACATATATACTTCCAGTCATTCTGTATTTTCTATAACTTAGTTTACATATTATTTTAATTCAATAAATAGCATTCTTTATGGTACTATCATAGTTTTATAAAAATAGATTTTAGACCTTTTTATGACCTCCTTATCTGACCTCCAATATCTCTACCCAAGTCTTTCTTTTTTGGTTCATAGGTGTGTACTAGGCTAATGGCCCTGAAGCCTTTACAAGCCTACCCCATGCCACCCGACTTTAGTTCCTAGTGCCTTTGTCTAGTAGAGCCACTGCAGTGATCCCTGAGGTGAATTTTCTGTTTCCCATCCACTCATCAAGATTTCTCTTGAAGAGGGCCAGTGAGGTGCTTTGTTTGACATGTAAGGGAAGTCTATTCCATAGCATGGGCAGTCTCAGGGTTAGGAACCTGTCCCTCCAGCTTGTTCTGTTGATTGTGGTACTGAGGTTGAGGTCTCTAGAGCATGTGGTGCAGAGGAATTGGGATTTATTTAGATGTAGCATTTCTGACAGTGCTGGATCAGACATGGATTTGTAAGTCAAGCAGAGATCGCTTCTGAGTAGGCGATATGAGACAGAGAATAGTTGGAGTTTTTTATGTCTGTCCATATGGGACATGTGTTTAAGGCCTAGGATCCTCTTTGTAAGGTACTTTTGCGGCTCTCCTTTTGTTGCAGGTGTCTGTACTCGATGACTGGCCTAATGAGGGAAGAGTAGAGGGAGACAATGACCTCTTTCTTCCTGGATACAAAACCCTTAGTAATGAGTCATAGTTTCCTACTAGGCTGTTGACCATGGAGGATCTTTAGAAGCATAGCCATGCATGAAGTTTATTTTTTAGCCATCATAATTTAAATATGAATGATCCATAGCAGGCAAAACATGTACATGTTACCCTTTCCCATAAGAGACAAGGGTGCTACACCAAGAATGAATCTGTGGTTTCCTATCCTTTCATCCAGATTACATATACAGTAAGATAAATACTTTCTTTTAGGTGGCGAGGAAGTTGATTCCAAAGAAATATTAAATGATAATTGAAAAATTATTACTGACAGTGTAGAATTGACTAATATCATCTGAGTTAGGCCTACATTTGCTTATAAATAACTTGGTAACTTGAAAAGATTAGTTAAAAATCAAGACACGTGAAAGTGTGTATCTTAACCATCCAGGGAGGTTGATTGTAGCAAAAAATAGATTCACATCTATATCTGAAGGTGTAATCTATTTGGCTACCTGTATTTCCTGTGAGAGTTTCTATGTAGGAAAATCAGTAGAATGGTCTGACAGAGAATGTACAAGCATACATTGGCTAGTGCATATAAGGATCAGAACAGTGCTTTCATAAAACACGCAGGAATGTGTGTGAGATTCTTTTAAAATGTCCACTTTTTACATTGGATTAATTAAAGAACACTAACTATCGCGGTGACTTCAACAGCATTTTAGAATATGAGATAATAAGATGGCAATTAGATCTTTGTGCTGATAGACGACCAGGCCTTAATGGTTTTATTATATTAAATGTATGTTTTTTTAATTACCTAATATTTACATTTTTTGGTTTTATTTATAAAATCTGAGTGTAAAAAACATTGTAACAGTTTATTGTTTACTGAGGACATTGGTTAATTGTTATCATGGGACATTTTTCTGGTTATAAAAGGGCAAATCAAATTGCTGGAGGAAGTTCTGTGTATAATTAAAGAATGAAAGTGGACAACCTTTTACCTGCATGCTGTGTCTTCTGTTTTTCATCAGTGACGTTTTCTTGTTTTGTAGTTTTTCTTCTACTCTCACCAGAGTTTCAAACAAAACAGTTATGATACAGATCCCACAAAAAGTATACTTACTAGAAAACGGGTACTAAATGAGTACTAATAAAATGAAATTAAGGGAATCTGTACGAAGGGTCTGTATACTAGAAAAGAGAACGGGAAATATAGAAAAAAATGTAACCCTAGCTAGTGCACTCTGCACTAAACAGGAAAGTAACGTGATCATTAACAGTCTAAAAGGAGGAATCTTTCAGTTTGATCTACCTAGTTCCTAGCAGCAAAAGCACATGTGATGAGACTTGGAGGAGTTTGGAGAGATGATTTATAGTAAGGGAGGTTAACTCGAGCAATACTGCTTAGCTGGGTGGGCAGTCAGTATTATGGATATATGGACTACAGTGGAAAGGAAACAGTACTTAAATATCTTACACAGTGGACATTGTAGTGCTTACTAACAGTAACAATAAAAGAGGATATGCAGGGACTTTTGTAGTCATGTTACTATAGGTTCATAGGTAGGTACTAGGCTATTGGTCCTGGGGCCTATACAAGCCCAGCCAAAAAGGCTTTTGCCACCCAAATTATTTTCCTGTGCCACTGTCGAGCAGAGTCACAGAGGTGATCCCCGGGGTGAATTTCCTATTTCCCATCCAAACATCGAGATTTTTCTTGAAGAGTGCTAATGAGGAGCTTTGTTTGATATAGATAGGTAGTTTATTATAGAGTATGGGAAGTCTCTGGGACAGGAATCTATCTCTCTGGCATGTTCTGTTTATTGTGGTGACAAGGTTTAGGTCCCTAGAGCATATAGCTCGGAGGGATTGGGATTTCTTTAAGTGGAGCATGTCCAACAGCTCTGGGTTTGACATAGGTAGGTGTAGAAAACAGAGACACTGGCTTTTAAAACAACATCAACCTTAGGTTGGGAGCTTTGGAGAAAATCCAGCATAACTATAATGAACCGAGAGATGAATTCAGACAACATACCTTGTAACCCACAGATACAGCAAACTTTTTAGTTAAAGAACAAAATAATATACTGACAGCAAAATGCTTTAAAAGTGATTCTGACAGAATATCAGTATAAAACAAGTCCTTAATGTCTTCAGGAGATACTGGAAATGGATATCAACAGTGTTTAAACTGAGTGGCAAAAGTGAAAAAAATAATAAAAACATAGTTGGAGCTCAGTCAGTAATGTCTGCCCCTCAGACAGTAGCAAATGATTCCCTGTCACCGAATAACCACTACTGCCCTCAGCAAGTTTGCACTTTGACTAGAAAACCCACCAAAATGTACTTTAATGTAAGAAAAGTTGTAAAAGTGAAAGAAACAGTGGGAAGTCACTGGAAAAACACTTTTTATTAGGTAGATGGAGATGTTATGTAAGAAATGTACATGTTATCTAACAACACTCAGTGCAACAAAATGGAGGATCTATCAGCTATACAAACAACCAAGAGATAAAGAAACGCACAATATCGTCTGTATTAAGAAAGTTGCAGGTTAATGGAAAAAGTGATAGAAGTATAAAAATATAGTGAAAAACAATTGCTTTACACAGCCAGACAATTATTTGGATACAAAGCCAGCAAGTTTAGGTGAACAAACTAAAAAAAAAGTTTTAACATTTGATTAAATGAACAATAAAGTGCTGAAAACATCAAAACACCAAAAATTACAAAGTGTAGTTCTTTACTTCCTTGGATATTCTGTAGCGATTAAACTAGTAAAATGACAACCAAACCTCACTCAGCACATGTGCTTCAACTCCATTCTTATTGACATCTTTGGAAGCCATAGGAAATGGCTATCAGAAGTATTTAAACTGAGTAGTAAAAGTGAAAGAACCAAAAAGAGTGTACCTAGAGCATCAGTCAAGCAGGCAGTAATGCCCAACAGGGTGTGTGTTATTGTGGAAATAACAGCACAGGGAGAGGGGTTCTACACCGCTGGAAGGGTATTTCCACAATAACACACACCCTGGAGGGCATTATTGCACTTAGAGGATGGTCTGCCTGTACAATTGTTGTGTTTTACTTACTTATTTGTTTTATTATTACTATATTTTTTTTTATGTATATTTTTGATGTAAAATAGTTCCTCCGCCTATGTTTCAAAGTTGCTGTAGTATATGTTAATGTTCCTGGAGGAAACATTTTACATTAAAAATGTATAATTTTTTAAATACATATTTAGATATGTACTTTATTTTTGGCCCGTTACTCCTAAAATGTGTGGTTTGTTGCCAGTCATTTGGGGATTGAGTTCACCAAACAATGACACATATTTTGACTTTCAGACTTTATTTTCTTTATAAAATTCATGTTAACACAAATCCTGTTACTTAAGCTACTTGCTAATGTTATAAGAACAGCATTTAAAATCTGTTCCTATTTTGCGCCATTGTTCCCCCTTTATTTTAGGCTTTATCCAGATATCTTGAGCTAAAAGGTTGAGAGGTATGCAAACCTCTTTACTGCTGCTGTAACGCTGCTCAATCACTATCAGTCTTCAGTCTCTCTGTCTCTTTCTCACTCACACGCACCTCACTTTCACACAAACACACACACACACACACACACACACACACACACACACACACACACACACACACACACACACACACACACACCTGAAAATCAGTACAGAGCTGCTAATTACTAGGAAGTGTGTAAGTATCGTTAAATATCATAAGTTTAAGTATTAAGTATAACAGATTACAGACGACTGAGAGGAGGGTTGCCACCATACCTCTCAATTGAACAGATTTTAGCAGAATGTCCAGATTTTTGCCTCATACTTTTGGTCCATTTTTCATAAAATTGTGGTTTTCTGTCAAATTAGTGGTAAATCATTAAAGATTGAAGTTAGAAAATAATGGCAGACATTTTAGTTTTAGACTTCATACCCTTCAGAAAATTCATGCTAATGCGAAATCTGTTATTCTATCAACTTTCTAACTTTGTAAGACCAATATTTAAAAACTATTTCTGGCTGGGCCTTTGTCCCACTTTTATGTATGGCTTTGTCCACATTTCTTGCTGTAAGAGGTTGAGAGGTATGGTTGCCACGTTTTTGAATGATCAGACTGGGACATTTCTTACTGAAAGATAATTTCTTGCAGGACAAAGCATAGCATCGCAAATGCAAAAGACGTGCTACTTTATTACCAAAATAATGGATGACTGTTGTAGAATTTTGTTTGCATTTTTTATATCATACTGAGGCTTTTAAAACATAGTCTGATACTTTTCTACTGTATTTAGGAAGATGTTAGAAAATATTTTTTCTCCTATAAATATTAGGACATTTGCAATTTTTGCCCTTTTTAGACACAACTGCCCAAATCAGGACTGCCTTGCAAAAAGAGGGACGTGGTAACCCTAGATGGATAAAGTAAATGTATAGAACCTTGTTTGCTCTGTATCATGTAGAACACAAATTAGTGCCGAGTGAAAAGATGGCTGTACCAGCCTATCTCATGAAATATTTAAATAAGCCACACCCTCCTGTTACTTCCTTGCTCTTTATTCTATGAATATTTATCAGGTTACACTCTAGTTGTAAGGACACATTTCAGAGATGCACAGGAAGTGAATGTTAGACACTGAAAGGTGTCCTGGACTTATATTGCCATGTAGTAAATTGCAGAAATTCGTTCTTTAATTTCTTGACTTCCTTACCAGTATAGTCTGTAAGGTTAGTCTGAACTGGAAGACCATGAAGTTGGAGGTAAGCATTTCTAGGCTTTTGAAAAATCTTTGCTTTCTGTGGACTTATGCCTTTTCTTCTAATATCACACTGTTAAAGGCAGTAAGACTTTTGTATTCATGAGTGGTGCAGTTTGTGCTGCTGTGTGTTTGGGAGGCAGCAATAAGGGAATGTGAAACTATAAATAAGTTATTATAAACTATAGTGAGTTGTAATGGAAATTAATTTATGGAAAATGTAATGTCAATGTATCAAGCCTGGCTAACTCTCTCTAGAATGTGTAACAATCTGTTAACCAGTTTACTGTGTAATTTAATTTAATCCTGACTTGTGCTCAGGATTAACTGTAACCTATGGAACTTTGTTTAACTTGCTTTCTTATGTAATCTCTGTAAATAGTCTGTTTGTAATATGTAATACTGGTATTATGTAATGCTGTATCTGCTTACCCTTGGAGTTTTTCTCTCTGGGCCTCCGCTGAAAATGGACATGCATCCAGTCAGACTATACCGGTCAACAAATGTAAAATAAATAAAAAATAAATATCCTTTGTATTCCTAATTCTGAACTGTAGGTGCCTGCTTTAGGTGAGTATCATACCTCTTAACTTCTTATCACAAGAAATCTGGACAAAGCCAAAATATTGACATATTTTAATTATTGCTCTTACAAACTTACAAAGTTGCTAGAGTAATAGATTTTAACTTGGTATGTATTTTCTGGGGGATATGAAGTCTGAAACTCAAATGTCTCATTATTTAGTGACTTCATTCCTCATTGATTTGCCAGAAAACCCCAAATCTAAAGTCCTTTAGGGAATGTTTATCAGAAACACCTCACATCGTTTAGATGCATAGGTTGGTTTATTAACTACCCATTAGGAGTTAAGGGACAGAAATGATGAAATATATTTGTGTGGGTAACTTAGCACGACAGTAGATATTCGACATCATGCCTTTGTTTTCATTGTTCCTTTCCCTTTTTTCTCTTTTCCCCTAGTCTTAAGGTGCTATTGCTTAGGCATGTTTTGTGATACGATGTGCATACTCAAGATGAGGTGATCAGTTAGCCCTATCAGCTCCTACATTTATTTATTTATTTATTTATTTATTTATTTATTTCCAGTTAGATTACCGGGGAAGTTCACTGGGCCCAGAGAGCCCGTTTTCAGTGGAGGCCCGGGGAGAAAAGCTCCATGAAACAGATTACAGTAAATATAGCAGTCCAATAAAAATAAAAGTACAAATACATATCAAATAATACAAAGCGTGAGCAATATTGCCCATAGTGGAACAATATTGTGCAGATACATTTTAACAGATTCACACAGTTAAAGTCAAAAGTGAAAAGCTATTTGCAATATTTACAGAGTGTGAGAGATCATATGGGAATTGGCTATAGAAGGTTAAAGCCAGCTATAAGGTGCTTAGGAACTCAGGAGGATACCCTCCAGGGGGCTTTTGTTAAAGAATTTTAGGTAGGGAGAATGCAGTTACATTTCCATTTGGAGGAGGGGTAGGTGTAAATCTGAGTTTTGAAGTTGTTTGTGTTTGACATTGTCCTTAGTGTGAAAGGGAGAGAGTTCCATTTCTTACCTAAGGAGAAGGAGAGGAGAAGTTGTCCAGCAGGACGTTTAGGTTTGTGGACAGTAATTAAGTTTTGGTGTTCAGATCTGAGAGTTCTATTTGAGGTGTATGGGGAAGGATGTTAGTTAGAGTGGGGCATTTAGTTGAATTAAATATTAATCTATATGCTTTAGTGAGCTGGAGAAAGTCCAGGTAATTTATGAATTATAACCAGTTGAGGGATTCAAGGGTAACACAGTGATGAGTGGAATGTTTGGCTTTGGTGGCACATTTAGAAATTTTATTAAAACAGCTTTCAAGTTTGGAAGTGATGGAAGAGGATAGGTTAGTTAGTAGTGGGGCACCATACAGTAGGGAGGGAAGGAGGTAAGAGAAGGCCAGAGTATGCCTGGTAGAAGTACAGAGGAAGTTGTTGTTCCTGTATAGTACACCTAGTTTTTGGTGGGTTTTCTTTATATTTTGCTGAACATGGATGTCAAACTTGAGGTGTTCATCTAGGTTACATATTAGAAACATGAAAAGACTAAATGTCAAATGTATGCACATCAACATGTAAAGGTCGATGTACATACAGAGCGAAACACATAAATGGCGAAATTCAAAACACCGAATGTGTCTCTTAGCCAGCAGCGTGATGGTGGGGATAAGGAAATATGTCCTTATCCCCACTGTAGTGCAGTCTCAGAGTTGGTATATTTAAGCAGGGGGGTGTAGGGGGGGCAAGCCCCCCTGCAAAAGCTTATTAAATTAATGTTTATTTTTTATTTTGCTTACCTGTTTGATGCGTTTTGATTACGAAACATGTTTGGCATTTTGATTTTCACTGTTTAAATGTTTTGCTTTGTATGTACATCAAACTTTATGTGTCGATGTACATACATTCGGGATTTAGCCTTTTTGGGTTTTTAATATAAACCCGTTCATCTATAGTTACACCAAGTAGTTTAGCAAAGGGAACAACTTCAAGTCAGAGAGTTGCTTTGGCTAAGGACTTAGAAGGAATTTTTATCAAAAGAGAAAGATTTTCAGGGAATGAATAGTAGTATTTTAGATTTGTTAACACTGAGAGAAAGGTGATTTTGGTGCATCCAGATCCCAGTAGTTGAGAAGGCAGTCTGAGTTATAGATAGGAGTTCAGGGAGGTTAGAGGCAGAGCAGACAAGTGTAGAGTCATCTGCATATTGGATGACTATGGCATTAGAAATAGCAGAGTGAAGATTATTGATAAAGATATTAAACAACATTGGTCCGAGGATGGACCCCTGTGGTACTCCGGTAGGGGTGGGTAGGAAAAGTGAGGTGCCTTTTTTTCCATTTCACAGCCTGATATCTATGTGACAGATAGCCTGAGAACCAGAAAAGAGTGTTTCAGGGGAGATTTAGGTTTGTGAGGTGGCTTAGAAGGTGCTTATGGAAAACAGTATTGAATGCTTTAGAGAGATCTAGGAGCACTGTGGAAACTAAGTTCCTAGAATCTCGGGCTTGATTGACAGTTTCTAAGAATGAGAGTAGAGCTGTTATGGTGCTATGTCCTAGTCAGAAGCCATGTTGGGTAGGGGTAAGAAGGTGTTTTTTAGTCAGAAAAGAAATATGTTGGAGGTGAATGCATTTTTTTCTAGGATTTTGGAGATTGGAGAGAGAAGAGCTGTAGGGCGGAAGTTTGAAATGTTAGTGTTTTTGTGGAGAGGAAGAATAAAGGCAGAACATCAGAGTTTAGAGACATAGGATTCCTTTATGGATCTATTAATTAGGATAATAATTGGGAGAGCTATACCATTGGAAGCAGACTTGAGAAAGGAAAAAGCAATGTTGTCAGGTGCATTGGAGTAGGTTTTAAGTTTGGATAGACGTCTTTTTATGTAGTTATTGGAGACAGGTTTAAGCTCAAACATAGGGAGGAAATTATCTGGGGACTTAGATGAGGTGGAATGTAGGAGAGATGGATCGTTGTTGGGAAAAGTTGTTGTTAGGTTGGATATTGACTCTATAAAGAAAGAGTTGAATAGTGAGGCTAATTCGAGGTCAGATTTGCTTGGGTCCAGACAGGGGTTATTTTTGGAGCCTGGTTTGAGGAGTGAGTTTATGGAGAAAGAAGGG